>NC_051274.1:25327604-25927604 GCF_015220745.1 Sebastes umbrosus
TAATGTAAATGGATAAATGGATAAACTGAATGTAAACAGGAATCTTGTATGCATATGCATAATCGTAAGTAATAAATATATATACATAAATAAAAAATAATAATATATATATATATATATATATATATAAGGAAAATCACACAAGTAAAAGCAAAATGAGAATCTAAGAAATAAAATAGTACAAAAATAATATATATATATATATATATTATATTATTTTATTTATTATTATTATATATATATATATATTATTATAAATAAAATTAAAATAATTAATAAAATAAGTAATGTAAATGGATAAATGGATAAACTGAATGTAAACAGGAATCTTGTATGCATATGCATAATCGTAAGTAATAAATATATATACATAAATAAAAAATAATAATATATATATATAATAGAAATAAATAAATAAATATATATAAATATATCAATAAATACATAAATGAATATAAATACAAATAAATAAACACATAAATGAATATAAATTCAAATAAATAAATAAATACATAACTGAATATAAATACAAATAAATAAATAAATAAACACATAAATAATAATATATATGAAAAGTTGTTTTTATTTCATTAATACTCCTTTCGCAGTCTATACTTAATTCACTATACTAGCTTACATGACCATATGGGGTAACCCATTGGTCATATTGGGTAAAAATTTAGCAAGAGTTCAAACACATTTTATTGTAATGATTGCTCTTAATGTTTAGATATGTATTACGTTTATAAATTAGTACCTTTTGCCAGAATAAAAGAATATGTTTTTATTTTACTTGATCCAATCACTGCGTTTCCGGTTCAGACTGACGTCAACTTGATGCAGCTGCCACGAAACAAATGGATGGTGCTCAACAATGATGTCTTCAAAATAACCACGTTTGTGTTCATTTTAAAAATTGCAATTTTGATTGATTTGAAAATCAAATATACTTTAAAAAATATTTTGAAATGATTTATTGGACCAATATCAATATCAATATAAAGATACACTGTAAAACACTTTTGAGTAGTTGTAGTTCCCCACTGTGACCACTGGAGGGCAGCAAACACTCATGATCAGTTATACTTTCAGGACAATAGTGATTTAGGGTTGCACTTTCATAAAGTTGGGGGGGTTCAAAAATAGATCCCTATTCTATACAAACTGGTTTAACAATAATATACTTTTAATGTATATATATACATATATATACATATATATATGTATATATATGTGTGTGTGTGTGTATGTATATATATATGTGTGTATGTGGTGTACAGTGTGCGCATGTAGTGCAGTATGCGGTGTATATGTACATATATATATATATATATATATATGTGTGTGTATGTGTGTATTGCATGTTGTATTGCATATTGTATATTATAAATTGTATATTATAAATAATAATATGCGCATATAAGAAAAGATAACAAATAGTCATTATGATTAAGTTAAATATGTAAGTAAGATGTTTTGTGAATGTGAAAGTGAAAGTTCTGTTAGCTGGAGGTGGACTTTCAGTAAAAGCTCGCAGGAATGTGAGCTGCAAGTCTCAACATGATGGTGTACACGGAAATGGGCGAGATGAGGTTGGTAGAGACGTTTCTAGACTTTATTTATTATATTAACTGTGTTATTCGGTCGTTTGCGTCATGAAGAAAATGTCCCAAACTTTGTTCAGATATCTGGTAGTTATGCTAACTGCTAATGTCAAACAACAGGTTATTTTAATTAACCCTTCTATTGTCTTCCCGTCGACCATGCAACTTTTGTCCTCCTGGGTCAAAATTGACCCGGTTTTGTTTGACTGTTTATGAAGCATAAACTATAAATTATCACCCAATTCTGTGTTACACCTTTTTAGCCAACTTCATTCCAACTCATTACCACAAGTTTTAAACTTATTTTTAGAATTTATGGTCAATAAATCAAATTTTTATGAAAATATACCTATTTTTTTAATTTTAAAAAAGCAGAATTTTGACTATAGTTATTATCAGAGTAACACAATGTTGATGGATTATCACAGGCTCGTATATGTCAAAGTTTAGTCAAAACATTTTTTTGAAACCATTTCAATTTTTTGAATGGCAGCAAATAGTGACACCTATTGTCCTCCCGGGTCAAATTTGACCCGGTCTGGTTTGACTGTTTATGAAGCATAAACTATAAATTATCACCCAATTTTGTGTTACACCTTTTTAGCCAACTTCATTCCAACTTATTACCGCAAGTTTTACACTTTTTGTTTTTTTTAATTAGGGTTATAAACCTAATTTCCATGAAATTTTACCTATTTTTTGAGTAAAAATAAGCAGAAATTTTGACTATAGTTATTATCAGAGTAACACAATGTTGATGGATTATCACAGGTTGGTTTATGTCAAAGTTTAGTCAAAAAAAATGTTTGAAACCATTTCAATTTTTTGAATGGCAGCAAATAGTGACACCTATTGTCCTCCCGGGTCAAATTTGACCCGGTCTGGTTTGACTGTTTATGAAGCATAAACTATAAATTATCACCCAATTTTGTGTTACACCTTTTTAGCCAACTTCATTCCAACTCATTACCACAAGTTTTACACTTTGTTTTGGAATTTATGGTCAATAAATCTAATTTATAGGAAATTATACCAAATTTTTGAGTGAAAAGACCCAGAAATTATTAATTATTTTGACTATAGTTATTATCAGAGGAGCATAATGTTGATGGATTATCACAGGCTGATAAATGTCAAAGTTTGGTCAAAAAAATGTTTTGAAACCATTTTGATTTTTTGAATGGCAGCAAATAGTGACACCTACTGTCTTCCCGGGTCAAAATTGACCCGGTCTGGTTTGACTATTTAAATAAGGCATGCAGTAAAAATTATCACCCAATTCTGTGTTTCACCTTTTTAGCCAACTTCATTCCAACTCACCACAAGTTTTACACTTTGTTTTTAAATTCATGGTCAATAATCCTCATTTATATGAAATTAAACCTCATTTTTTTTAGGAAAAAATGCAGAAATTATGAATTATTTGGACTTTACTCAAAATTGTAGGAACATATTTTGATGGATTATCACAGACTGGTATATGTCAAAGATTAGTCAGAATGTTATAAATATTATAATATTCAATGACAGCACATAATGACACCTTTTTAGCCAACTTCATTTCAACTCATAACCACGAGTTTTACAGCTCTTTTTGGAATGTATGGTCAATAAGCCTCATTTACATGAAATTATACCACTTGTTTTTGAGTAAGATAAGCAGAAATTTAGTTATTTTGGATTATCACAGACTGGTATCTGTATGGAGTGTTGATTCTGCATGTAAACAGAAATAAACGCTACGCTTCCGCAAGATGCAATATGAACATGAACAGTAGGGGCAGTGTAGGGGCAGTATGGTGATGTCTGTGACAGGGTCAGGGGTCAGTAGGCATGTCAGCAGTGACAACAATGGCAGAAAGTTTTGAAGACAAGCTAATAGACCAAGTCCACAATGACCTGCATCTGTACAATGTGTCATTACTGCTGCACAGTAGCAATTATGCTTGTCAAAATATCTGGCGACCGATCGGTACTGTTTTAGTAAAGTCGCGGTGAAGAACTCCTTCGTTGCACCAGACAAACTCAGCGATGGAAGCTGGTAGACACTGCAAAAGAATACAGACTACAGCAGCAGAAAGTGAAAGCAGAGGGAAAGTGCCAGCAGACAATTTATTTCTGTCCATTGACTGCTGTTGTCCTACATGTTGTCCTCCATAGCTCTCTGCTAGCAGCAGCATGGATTCTGCCCAGCACTTCCACATTTTCAAATCCAATTTGGGAGGCCAGAACATCAGGCCTGAGACGCATCTGTAGAAATCTGTTTGGAATCGCAGTTTCAAATTTGCATTTCATATGTTTTTTCTGCTGTCCAGACTTTCTAAAATCAATCTGGATACAATCTGGATATGTATTATTATTATGTATGTATATATCACAAAATGGATTTGGGCTTGCAACCTGAACAAGGCCCATGGTGGGACAGGTAAATCCAAGATGTGATAAGAACAGGTTTACACAGCTTTAGCTTTGAAGTTGTGCTGGAAAGCACAATAGTGATACATTCAGTTTGTGTGTGTGGCATGCGTGCATGCGTGCGCATGTGTGTTTGTGCATGGCATGATTTTGTGTTGTCTGGAAGCTCTGGTTCCGATGTAGGAAAAAGTTGTGATAAAATCAGGTTTACACACCTGTAGCTTTGAAGATGTGTGTGTGTGTGTGTGTGTGTTTGTGTGTGTGTGTGTGTTTGTGTGTGTGTGTGTGTGTGTGTGTTTGTGTGTGTGTGATTGTTCGTGTGTGTGTGTGCGCGTGTGTGTGTTCATCTGCTGGAAATGTACAATGCCCACTATAGAGTATGGGTGAGTATTGCTGCTGTGTCTGTGTGTGTGTGTGTGTGTGTGTGTGTGTGTGTGTGTGTGTGTGTGTGTGTGCGTGAGAGTGCGTGTGTGTACACATACGTGTGGGTGCGTCCATGTGTTTGTGCATGTGCGTGGTTGTGTGCACGTGTGTGTGTGTGTATTCATGTGCTGGAAAACACAATAATGTGTTGGTAGATGAGTAATGCAGCTGTGTGTGTGTGTGTGTGTGTGTGTGTGTGCGTGTGTGAGTAAGTGTGTGTGTGTGTTGTGTGTGTATGCGCGTGCATATCTGAGGTCTTTGTGTGTGTGTGTGTGTGTGTGTGTGTGTGTGTGGTTGTTCGTGTGTGTGTGTGTGTGTGTGTGTGTGTGTGTGTGTGTGTGTGTGTGTGTGTGTGTGTTCATCTGCTGGAAATGAACAATGCCCACTATAGAGTATGGGTGAGTATTGCTGCTGCTGTGTGTGTGTGTGTGTGTGTGTGTGTGTGTGTGTGTGTGTGTGTGTGTGTGTGTGTGTGTGTGTGTGTGTGTGTGCGTGAGAGTGTGTGTGTGTGTGTGTGTACACATGCGTGTGGGTGCGTCCATGTGTTTGTGCATGTGCGTGGTTGTGTGCATGTGTGTGTGCGTGTGTGTGTGTGTATTCATGTGCTGGAAAACACAATAATGTGTTGGTAGATGAGTAATGCGACTGTGTGTGTGTGTGTGTGTGTGCTTGTGTGAGTAAGTGTGTGTGTTGTGTGTGTATGCGCGTGCATATCTGAAGTGTTCGTGTGTGTGTGGTTGTGTGCGTGTGGTTGTTCGTGTGTGTGCGCGTGTGTGTGTGTTCATATGCTGGAAATGTACAATGCCCACTATAGAGTATGGGTGACTATTGCTGCTGCTGTGTCTGTGTGTGTGTGTGTGTGTGTGTGTGTGTGCGCAAGTGTGTTTGTGTGTATTCATGTGCTGGAAAACACAGTAATGTGTGAGTACATGAGTAATGTGGCTGTGTGTGTGTGTGTGTGTGTGTGTGTGTGTGTATGCACGTGCGTATCTGAGGGGTGTGTGAGGTGTGTTTGAGGTGTGTGTATGTGTGTGGTTGTGCATCTGTGTGTTTATTTGCTGAAAAACACAATAGTGTGACACATTGCACCACCGGGTCAAAATTGACCCGGGAAGACAACAGGTGTTACAAAATTGAATAAAATACCCATAATGCAACGAAAATAGTGGTCATTAATTTTTTTTGCAAAGACCATAGAAGGGAACCACCCAGGTAATTTTGGGGCAATTACGTGAAAGAAATCCATATTTATGATAAAATGAAGTTTGAAAACGGGTCAAATTTGAGGACAGGAGGGTTAAATGTAAACTTCATCTCACAGGCTGTATGTAAAGTATGTACTTATATAAACTGGGAAAAAAAAGTTTGGAAACTTGTGTTTGGTCGATTATTTCTCTGTTGTTACAATGCTAATTGGCATTGTATTTTACATCGTTGGAAAGCCTGTTTATTAATCTTTACAATGATGTCCAACTTGTAAGGATCATGCATTTGTGGGATGAGCAGCACAGCTGATTATGTGGGTAGCGCCCAAGAAAAATTTGCCAAAATGCTCTGCCAATGGTAAACAGTGTATTCTCATAAGGCTACCAGGAAGCCTGCAATGACTGCCCTTCACCGTCAGGCCCGTTTGCGCTGGTGTCAACAACACAGACAATGAAACCTGAACATGTGGGGGAATGTCACGTTCAGTGATGAGTCCAGGGTTGCGTTCCACGTTAGGTCAGATGATCCTTTAGTATCTGTTGATATAGTGTTCCAGCAGCAGGAGGAGGAGCTGTGGTATCTCTCTTTCACACACCGCAGGTGAAGGAGTCTGTCACTGAAAGACCTATTTAATAACGCACAGGGAGAAGCAGCGCCTTTTGTAGTCCATCTTCAGAACATTGTAGTTTCACCACAGCAAACTGACGTCACTAACATCCACCACCGTCGCATCATAATGACGGAGCCTAGTGAAAGAGCAGTCGGATTCTCCTAGCACCGCTGTTGTCTTTTCCTAACTCCTTCTGAATTCTCCTTCTCATCTTTTCTTGACCTCATGACGTTTTCCACTGAGGTCAAGGAAAAATGGTTAGGAAAAGACGTTAGGACGTAATTATTTGACTTTTCAAACGCAACCAAGGTTCTGTCTGCCAAAGTTGGATGGCAGGGTCAAAGTATGGAGACGACATGGAGAACGCTATGCTGATTGTTGCACCGATGGAGTAACAGCTTTTGGTGAGGGCATTGTCATGGTGGGGGGGGGGGGCATCTCCCTCACTGACAAAACAAGGCTTGTCATCATTGAAGGCCATCTCAATGCAGTGAGATATCAGGATGAGTTTCTGCAGCCAGTGGCGATCCCATATCTCCACAATCTGGCACCTAACTTCATCCTCCAAGAAACAACGCTCTCCCCACCAGAGCCAGGGTTATCACAGACTACCTCCACAATGTGGGAGTAGAGAGAATGGAACGGCCTGCCAAGAGTCCAGACCTCAACCCAATTCAACTCTTGTAGGATCAGATTGGGCATGCTGTAAGTGTTAGAGTGACCAACACAACCATGCTGGCTGACCTGCAACGAATCCTGGTTGAGGAATGGAACGCCATCCCACAGCAACGTGTGACCAGGTTGGTGACCAGCATGAGGAGGAGGTGCCAGGCTGTTGTGGCTGCGTATGGATCTTCCACCTCTACTGAGGCTCCTGACGGTGTATTAAATGAATAAAGTGTAAAATAGCCAATATGTCTTGTTTGTTGCTTGTTACTGATAGAGAGTTCAATCATCCAATCCACCAAACAACTCAAAACAAGAGTCAACACCAGCAGGAGAATACACTGTTTACCATTGGCAGAGCATTTTGGCAAATTTTTCTTGGACGCTACCCACATAATCAGCTGTGATGCTCATCCCACAAATGCATGATCCTTACAAGTTGGACATCATTGCGAAGGTAAATAAACAGGCTTTCCAACGATGTAAAATACAATGCCAATTAGCATTGTAACAACAGAGAAATAATCCACCAAACACAAATTTCCAAACTTTTTTTTACGAGTTTATATATATCTTTTTTTCTTTTCCCTTTGCTTGTGTTCTGCTGTTGTTGCTTGGGTACTATCCTGTGCTTGCAGTTAGTTGCTTTGCTTCTTTAGTATTTTTAAAATTGTATTTTAATATCTGTATGTACAGTTTCTGATCAGTGGTCATTGTCCTTGACAAAAAAACATATTAAAAGAATAAATTGATATAAAGTTACTCTACAAGGTATTTGTTTAACTAACGATTACTTTCATTGTCAATTAGTCTGTTGATTGTTTTCTCGATTGATCATTTAGTTTGGTCCATAAAATGATGAAAAATGTTGATATGTGTTTCCCAAAGCCCAAGATGATGTCCATAATATCTTGTTTTATCCACAGCTCAAAGATATTATATTCTTTACCGTCAGAAACCAGAACTTATTAACATTCAAAAAGCTGGAATTAGAGAATTAAAATCTTTCTTGAAAAATTACTCAAACCAATTGATCAGTTATCAAAATAGTCGGCGATTAATTTAGTAGTTGACAACTAATCGATTAATGGATTAATTGTTGCAGCTCTTCTCAACACAACATAAATCGCTCATATTCTCAATCTACTTTGCTCCAATATTTTGTCCATATCTGTATATCAGGGCTAAATAAGATTATTCAGTGGCCTTGGTGAATCTTTTAATCTACTGTAATGTATCTCTGCAGTCCTGCAATGCAATAAAGTTAAAGCTGCACCTGTGTATAATTTATTATTGTATTCTTTACACTGCAGTCCTTTGTTGGGCAACCAGATTTCTGGGCAACCTCAGGAGGACCCAGACCTTCTGTCTCCAAACCTGAGGCCACGACACCAGGAGTTGATCCCGACACCATGTGGACCGGTGAGTTGCTTCAGCAGAAATGAAACTAAAACATGAGTAGTTCTGAAAGCAGAAGTCAAGTCTAGTTTTATTTGCACAGTGTAATGAAATAGAGGGACACTGAAACAAATTATGTGGGTGTGATGATGGGCTCAAATTTCATCTGAATAATCATTAAATTCATTTCAAACTATTGGAAAAACCTCAGAACCTCAGACCTACTGTGTTGTGAAATTGGACTTGCAGAGACTGGCTCCAATGAAAGTTTTTTTGTCCTCATCACAGGTTGTTTCACATTCTTTGTCCTCTCCATCGCTACCCTCTTTTAGATAAAGCGCTGGTCAGAGCTGTCATGTTTGCTCAAGCTCTACTTCTGCTTCACCATAACGTCTCTGCTGGCGCTGATCGGCCTCACCATATACAGCATCTACAAGCAGCACATGGGCATGAATGAGCCTGATGAGGAGGAAAACTTTACTGTATCTCTCATCCAGTTGGTTGGAATAGGTGAGTACAATCCCTCCATCTAAAGGGAAGAAAGCCATGTAACTAATAGAGTAATGAGTAATAATCATGTGATGAAAACTGGAGGAGACGAATGCATGGCTTTAACATTGCATTTACCCCAGATGGCTTTACTGCCTCATTTTCAACAAACAGAACATAACCATGTGCTGAAGCTTTATTCTTTCTTTAAGTATGTGTATTGTTCTTTTTTATTTGCAGTGTTTTACTTTTCTTAATGATGATTCGCTGCTGTATCACTTTCATCATTCTACAGTTAAGCCTATAAAATAGCCACAACTGTCATAATGAAATTAGGGTTACAACTAACAATTATTTTCCTTATTGATTAATCTATCGATTACAGTCCAAAAGTATTCAGTTTACTATCATACAGTAGAAGACTTATAAAATTCTCACATTTAAAAAGCTGGTACCTGCAGCCCTTCAGATGCGGCATAAGAATATAGCAAATGGAACCAATGCAGTTCCAGGATACAGTATCAGGACCATAATAAGTATAAAATATGAATGAACACTGCATTATAAGGGCTATACTGTTAGAGATACACAGATGATGGAGTGTGTGAGCATTAAAGAAAAATGTGTATGTAAAAGATGTGAGATATGACAAATATGAAAGTGTAGCTATATAAAGAATACCTTATTGTAGAGAAGTGACTTGTGTTGTATGGTCTGTCCCCTGCAGTGTTCTGCGTCTACTACATCATCCGGGGCGTGTTGCAGGAGAATAGACAGGAGCTGTTTATGTTCGGCCTCAGCATGTTTGGGATGATGGTTCGATCGGTGGTCAACTTCGCCGTTTTGGAGTCAAAGGACAAGCAGGAGCTGCTGGTAGGTCGCCCTCTACTGTTATTAAAGAGTAACTTTGGTATTTTTCAACCTGGACCTTATTTCCAGACCCTGATCAGTGCACAGGCCATGTAGACTCAACCACACTGTGGTAGTTTGGGGTGCTGTAGACTGATCTGGGATTGGGGCTATTAAACTAGGCAAGGGTATGGGTCAGATATTCTTGATGAACAGAAAAGTATGCTATTTACTGCATTTAAATACATTATATATACATACAAACCCATGCTTCCATAATAGTGGTAGTATAAGAATAATTAAAAATACTATGTAAATTGCTGCATTTACCCTATAGTCACATTTATTTTCCCTGACAGAGACCTGATACTTTATGAAGTTCAATTCTAGTGTTTTTTAGGTAAATATTAACTGCAAATAAAATATAATGGAATTGGGTTTGATTTCCCAAAAAACATGCAGAGAAGGTGGAGTAACTTTTGTCTGCGGTCTTCCTCTCACGCTGCATAGAGCCCCAACAAACTCTGCCAATATATGGCAGCCTGTATGTGTATGAGGCAAAACACAAAGCAAAAATGACCAACAATCACTCGCTACTGCGAGTAAATCTTAATCACTGCCAGCATAGATAACGATTAATGGAACTGAAGTGTTAAACATAATGAACTCAGAGCTTCTCTATGGACAGTATGAAGACACTGTAAAGAAAGAGATTACAATACGATTAGATAAGATTCATACTAGCTGCTGGTTGCTTCTAATAATGTAATGACGGGGAATAACAGCAGATCCTCATAACTTTCTTCCTGTTGAAAGTGTCATGCTTTCACCACTAGATGTCACTATTGTTGAATGTATCGGTCACGTCTAGTTGTGTTAGTCTTTATATCTCTGGCTTGATAGCATGACTGTTAGTTGATGTTTGTTGATGCTGAATTATCTACATTTATGCCTTGATATGGTGAACGGGGGTTGCTGGTAAATTGTGAGAAACAGATTTTGGCTTGTACAGAGGGAGAAAACACCTGTTATCTGCAGTAGTGTTTCTTCTCGCTAGAAGAATGTCGGGTCCTATGAGTTTCTCCTGTTTAGTAAAAGGTTTGCTGATCAGTGACCTGTAGACTCTTCATGACGCATAGTTACTGACTCCTGCCCTGAATAATGGCTTAATAGGATTTATCACCCTGCAGGAAACACTATGTGCATGTCATTTCTCTATAGCTGGCAGCTGGTCAGTCCGTCCATCACTTTGGTCTGAAATGTCTCAACAATTATTAGATGGATTGCCTTGAAATGAGGAGGATTAATCCTACTGATTTAGGTGATCCTCTCACTTCTCCTGTAGTGGCACCCTCAGGTCAATGGGTTTTATTCATAACTAAATGCCTGCAAAACTACATTAGTATTAAGTATCATCACTCATCATGACTGTATAAAGGATGTTGTATATATCGAATTAGGCATCCATCAGCATTGATTTACGATCTGTGATCTGTTTGTGTCGCAGGTTCGTTTTGTGTGTATCATGTGTTTTGGCGCGATCCAACTCTTCTGCACCATGCTGCTCATCTGGAGGTCCAACGTGATGGCGTTCCGTGCGGGCTGGGCCTTGATGAGCGACCAGGAGCAATACTTCCGCCTCAATCTGTGTTCCTCCATGGTAACCTTTGACCTTCAGGCTCAGGTACATGTATATTCCTCAACACAGAAATGTGACATACAGACTCCACAGTGCGGATGATAGGACACTTTTTACACTCATTAGGTGCTTTTCACCTGAAATATTTAATAGGATGTAAAAGGTTCTAGGTTCAGCTTTATTGACATTTTATTTATATATACTGTGTGTATATATATATATACAGTATATATATATATATATATATATATCAACATGGGAGTGGATAAATGTATGTGTATATTTATTATTGGAAATCAATTAACAGAAAACAATGACAAATATTGTCCAGAAACCCTCACAGGTACTGCATTTAGCATAAAAATATGCTCAAATCATAACATGGCAAACTCAAGCCCAACAGGCAACAACAGCTGTCAGTGTGCCAGTGTGCTGACATACTATGAATTTTTTTAAAACTACGTCTTTTTTCAACATACTATACTATGACTTTTTTACGTTGTTTTTCTATACTATGACTTTTCGACATACTATACTATAACATTTTTACGACTTTTTTCGACATGTTATACTATAACTTTTTTCAACTTTTTTTTTACATACTGTAGTATGACTTTCGACCTACTATACTATGACTCTTTTTCACTTTTTACGACATACTATACTATGACTTTTTTCACTTTTTTAGACATACTATACTATGAATTTTTTCACTTTTTCGACATGCTATTCTATGAGTTTTTTTACAACTATCTTCCACATTATATGCTGTGATTTTTTTAACTACTTTTTTTGACATGCTATAGTATGACTTTTTTTCGACATGCTGTTCTATAATTTTTTTCCTCTTTTTTTGACATGCTATACTATGACTTTTTTAACAACTTTTTTCAACATGCTATAGTATGACCTTTTTCACTTTTTTCGACCTGCTATACTGTGACTTTTTTTAAGACCTTTTTCTACACATTTTAGTTTGACTTTATTCAACATACTATACTATGACTTGTTTTTGACATACCATAACTTTTTCTTTTCACTTTTTTCAACATACTATACTATGACCTTTTTCACTTTTTTCAACATGCTATACCATGATTTTTTTCGACATACTATACTATGAGTTTTTTGCGACTTTTTTCCACATGGTATTCTATGACTTTTTTAACAACTTTTTTTAACATGCTATACTATGACTTTTTTACGACTTTTTCCGTCATACTATACTATGACTTTTTATCACTTTTTTCGACATGGTTTACCATGATTTTTTTCAACTTCTTTTGACATGCTATAGTATGACTTCTTTTCATATTTCGACATACTATATTATGACTTTTTTCACTTTTTCCGACATACTATACTATGACTTTTTTAAAGATCTTTTTTGACATACTATACTATGACTTTTTTTCATTTTTTTCGACATGCGTTACTATGATTTTTTTCGACATGCTATACTATGACTTTTTTCGACATACTGTACAATGAGTTTTTATCATTTTTTAGTATGACGAGGGTTTGCCCTCTAAAGTAGTTTCTCTCTCGAGCAATCATTACAAATTGCTGGACAAACTTCTGCTCCTTGCTCGTAAATGCATCCTGCTAAAATGGGTGAAAGACACCCCACCCACAGTAACTTTCTGGTACAGGGAGATCTTCAACGTACTGCCACATGAAAGGATGAGTGCAGTCCTTAGGGGTAATGAGGGCTCATTTATTAAGATCTGGAACCCTGTCCTGGACTATATACCATCAGAGCTCAAACACACTCTGTTGAAAGGCCAATACCCTTCAGGGTGGAAGCAGAATATGCCTAGTGCCACGTAAAACATAAAATATATTTCTATGATCACCGTTTACCATTCATGAGAGTCTGAGGACAATATACTTTACTCTTTGAGATACTATCTGCTATTCTTGTTGTCTTTTTTTTATTTTTATTTTTTTATTTTTATGTATATGTATGTATGTATGTATATGTGTATGTGTATGTGTATGTATGTATGTATGTATGTATGTATGTATATATGTATGTATATGTATGTATGTGTGTATGTATGTATGTATGTGTGTATATATATATATATATATATTTATTTTTACAGTCAAATTTAACCACTGTGTTATTTTATGTAAAATGTCCCTTTTCACCCGTTTTTTATAATTCATTTATTTTTATTTATTGGTTTTGGTGGAGGGTGGGGGGGGTCTGACTGTATAGAATAACTGTTGAACATAACATTGCTGTGAGCCTTCTGTTCTGAAAATAATAAAAATATGTTGGAAAAAAAAAAAAAGTCATACTATAGTACGTCGAAAAAGGTGAAAAAAGTCAGTATACAGTATAGTATGTCAAAAAACGTCATGCAATAACATGACGTTTTTGTACAATGTCGAAAAAAGTCGTATAGCATGTCAAAAAAAGTAAAAAAAAATCATAGTTTAGTATGTCGAATAATGTCATGCTATAGAATGTTGAAAAAAGTCATAGTATAGCATGTCGAAAAAAGTGGAAAAAAAGTCATAGTATAGTATGTCGAAAAAAGTCGTATAGCATGTCGAAAAAAGTCATAGTATAGTAAATGTTATAAATAAATGTAAAAATGTTATAATATAGTATGTCAAAAAAAACTTGAAAAAAAGTCTTAGTATAGAACGTCGAAAAAAGTGAAAAAAGTCATAGTATAGTATGACGAAAAACGTCATGCTATAGAATGTTCCAATAAGTCATAGTATAGTATGATGAAAAACGTCATGCTACAGAATGTTCCAATAAGTCATAGTATAGTATGATGAAAAACGTCATGCTATAGAATGTTCCAGAAAGTCATACTATAGTAGGTCGAGAAAAAGTCATTGTATAGCATGTCGAAAAAAGTTGTAAGAAAAGTCATAGTTTAGTATGTCGAAAAAAAGTGGTATAAAAGTTATTGTATGGCATATTGAAAAAAGTCATACTATAGTATGTTGAAAAAGTCGGAAAAAAAAGTCATAGTATAATACGTCTAAAAAAGTGAAAAAAGTCATAGTATAATACGTCGAAAAAAGTGAAAAAAGTCATAGTATAGTATGACGAAAAACGTCATAGTATAGCATGTTGAAAAAACTCATTATAGTATGTCGAAAAAAGTAAGAGAAAAGCATGTTGAAAAAGTGAAAAAAAATTTATAATATAGTATGTCAAAACAAAGTTGAAAAAAAGTCATAGTATAGATGTTGAAAAAGTTTTTAAAAAGTCAAGGTATATTATGTTCAAAAAATTGGTAAAAACGTCATATGGTACGTTATAAACTGTCAGTATAGAATGTCTTAAACAACTTCATAAAAAGTCATAGTATGGGATGTCTTCAAATGAGCTACTGACTTCATTAACGACATGTTGTTGCCGTTTCAGTTGTGTCTGTGTATCCTGATCACAGGGTTGGACTTGACCATGTCTACTGCCAACAGCATTATCCTGGGAATCGGATTGGTTTGGGCCTGCCTGACCGCCGTTATCGGGGTTTTTGCGGTGAGTGAACTTCATGCACATTCACTAGTAAAACTGCTCTTTGTACAAAGGGACAATAAACTAATAAGAAAAGGGAAGACGTAGTGGGTGTAACTAATTGTTGTTTTGCAGGTTTTAAAGGGAGCCAAGGTCTTAGTTTGGGTCTTCATGGGGCAGTACCTTCCTCAACTAGCCTTCTTGATTTATCTGGTGTACACGGTGAGTTCAAATATTTCAATTTCTCTGAATCTGTAGGAGTACCAGAATGTTTTATGAAGTGGACTGGCTTTTACAAATACTAATCCACTCATGCCGGGTAAACACTACATGAGAATCGGGTCGATTTTGGGCACAAATGATTGAACCCTTGATGGTTCTAAAGATTATCTTTCCAGATTTTCCTGTGGCGTGAGGTATGTTAAGAGTGTTTTTTACATCCCCCGATCGGCTTGGAGTTACATCCTGGCCGCATCGATTTTGAATTGTAAATATGTTCGATATTTACAATCGGATATTCTTTTGTGTGTGGGGAACCCTGAGGACAGCTGATGACGCAGTTACATGAAGAACGATAAGCAATTGAGAAACAAGCTGACTGAAGCGGAAGGATAACCATCGCCGCAGCTAATGCATGAGCTAATGCATGAGCTAATGCAAAACGCGAAGCATAAAGTAGTCGTAAGATGGAGCTCAGAATAAGAGGACCAACTTGTTAATTGGTGGCAACAGCACGAGTGTTTATTTAAAGTGTCTCCATGACTTTATTCATCCATCCTTCGTGAATTTTCAGTACAAAGTAGTGCAAAAACTAACATCGC
This sequence comes from Sebastes umbrosus, assembly GCF_015220745.1. Lineage (NCBI taxonomy): Eukaryota > Metazoa > Chordata > Actinopteri > Perciformes > Sebastidae > Sebastes > Sebastes umbrosus. The sequence continues at coordinate 25,343,215 of NC_051274.1, forward strand.
TAATTCCTCCTGCCCGTCGTCCGCCAGGTTTGTTTACACTAAAGTCACGTTTGATCGCGAGAGATTTTGCGAGATTTCCATTTTGTTTAGTCTGGGCTCTTGTTGTTGATGAATGGAATCTGCAAGTGTGTGGTGTGCTGTTTTGGCAAAATCTTTGCTCACCACACACACAAAACTGTTAAATTTATCATAATGTGTCTTTCTGTGTGGGGTTTCTCACATTTTCAACATCTGTTAAGATTTGAAAAATATTATAATGTGAGCCAGCCTTCAGTCTGATTAAACTTATGCAAGAGTGGCTTTCCCTAAGAACACTGTAGTGCTCAATATATCTTGAGGCCATTCCTCAAGACTATTAAATTAGTTCCTGTTGAAAAAGGCTCAGTAATTTCCTAATACAGCTGGGTACTGTAGTTTTTAGCAAATGTGACTGAAATAGGAGTGAACAGAGCATTTGTTGGGGACTATTTTTGCATGATGTTGTATGTGGGATTGAGTCAAAATAATAGAGGTTTTCCCCAAGGTTATAATGAAGTATTTTACCTGTAGATGTTATATTATACATTGTATATCATCCATGTACATTGAGAAGTGGATTACTGCAGGAAAATCATGGGTTTGCTTTAATTACAGATGGTAAAAACATGGCATCAGGACGGAACGTACACCCTGGAGGCAGCTACCATCACTGGAGCTTTGATTTCACTGTTTATTAAAGTGGCTGTATTCTGGGGCCTCATCAGACTGGTGCACAGCTCCACTCAACGCCTGAGGGAGAGGAGTGAGTAAACCGTCTGATGTCACTGCTTTTCTTTTCTTGGTTTCAAGTCCTTCAAACTCTGAGCAGAAGACCAAACAAATGCTACATCAGGGGGGCGTTGACTCATCTTTGCAGATTTCTAAATATTCTGGTCTACTTCCCTCTTTATGTTGTCTTGATCAGGTCACTGATTCTGAGAGTTTCCCTGACTGGACTGACCTTGAGTGCATTTATGTTGGCTAGAAAGCTGCAGAACACCAAAATGTTGTACTTAATTACTTTTTTTTTGCAGTGTTTGCACCCAGCGAGTGATAAAACACATCCGGTGGTCGTGGACCAAGGACACAGCTGCATGCTGAGGAGCCTACGTTAAGAAGCTTTAGCACTGTGCTGCTGACTATGGAGCTCACATTTATACTTAACATCAACTCCACCAAAATAGTCAGTCAGCTGATATCTTTTTTTAAGCTTAATGTGCCGTTTACTGTAAATGTGTGCCTATCTACTGATGTAAAGCATCACAACTGAAACTACATCAAATGCCTTTGTAGATTGGATTTATAATGTTTTTTTTATTATTTAGTTTTTACTGTAATATGCATTGTAATATGTTAATCCATACAGTTTGTAGACACCAAAAGTTGGTACTTACCTTTCTGCAGCACCTTAATACATTTACTCAAGTGTTTGTTTTTATTCAAGTTTCTGTAAAAAAATTGAGATTGATGTTTTGATTTGTTGTTCAATAAGAAGAGTGAGAAGGAAGTTATTTGGCTTTCACGTTTTCACCTTCATCTCATCTGATCATTCCAATAAACGGATATTTTCACGACATGGCCGTCTGGAATGAAGTGGTGTAAGTGGTGAGTGAGAGTGGTTTGAAAATTGTCAGCAGACGCCACTTTGTTTCATGTACGTATCTTAACAACGGCTTGTATATCCGCGGTCCTCGGTCTTCCGGTTATCCGTTTTGAATGACAAATACAGACAACTGCCACATGCTGGTAGGGAGAGTTTGTTCCTCTCACGCAGTAGTTGGCCGTCGGCTGTAGTCTTTGCAGTGTGTTCGAGTGCAATATTTTGGCCAAGACACAGGAGACGTGAGGCAATTCAACAGAAGGCCTTAGTCGCCGCAAGTTCTCTGATGCCGGTTTGAGTGTCTGGGCCTTTAGACATTGATCTCGAATAGTTAAGGTTAGGGTAGGTCGTCGGACAGCGAGTCTCGCAAGAGTTTTTTTCAAGTTTTTGCCAGATTTCGCAATTTGCGGGTTACCTTCTAGACATGACCGTGAAGCATGTTGATCAAACAGGAGGATACACACTTCCTGGTTTAATTTTCTCTCCGTTTATTAAAGTGCTCTGGGAAAAAAAAAATAGTAGGATTCATATTATAAACATTAACAAACTTACCGATACAAAAGTCAGAGTTACAAAAGTGAAAAGCACTTTGAGAGAAGAGCTGACAATGCTTCATAGAAAAGATAAGTCAATGTCAGGGCTTTTTTTTTGCAGAACTGTGGTTTACTGAGACTTCACAGCTCAGACCAACATTGGAAACAAACTATATATGTTTTGACACATGGATAAATCTTTAATCCATGTGTCAAAAACGTGATATAGTTTGTTTCCAACATGGATCAAGTTGTCCTGGAATGCATTTTGAATAAGTTTTGGCTCTATTTGAATGTACAAGTACAAGTACTTCTGACCAAATACAAGCTGTTGAAAAACTGAGTTGGAGAATCAGAACTGCTAAAGATTTTTTTTCTGTCAACTAAAAATAATTAACCAAAGAACTTATTAATGTAAAAAAGTACCAAATAGATTTATTTTCAGCAATGATACATTGTAAATGGGTTAATAAACATATAGTCTTTACAAAATACATCTTATTCAAGCATCACATACACACATGGACAAAATTGTTGGTACCCTTCCGTTAAAGAAAGAAAAACCCACAATGGTCACTGAAATAACTTGAAACTGACAAAAGTAATAATAAATAAAAATGTACTGAAAATGAACTAATGAAAATCAGATATTCCTTTTGAATTGTGGTTCAACAGAATCATTTTAAAAAACAAACTAATGAAACTGGCCTGGACAAAAATGATGGTACCCTTAACTTAATATTTTGTTGCACAACCTTTTGAGGCAATCACTGCAATTCTGCACCTGTCGACAGGTATTTTGGCCCACTCCTCGTGAGCAAACTGCTCCAGCTGTCTCCGGTTTGAAGGGTGCCTTCTCCAGACTGCATGTTTCAGCTCCTTCCACAGATGTTCAATAGGATTTAGATCAGGGTTCACAGAAGGCCACTTCAGAATAGTCCAATATTTTGTTCTTAGCCATTCTTGGGTGTTTTTAGCTGTGTTTTGGGTCATTATCCTGTCGGAGGACCGATGACCTGCAACTGAGACCAAGCTTTCTGACACTGGGCAGCACATTTCGCTCCAGAATGCCTTGATAGTCTTGAGATTTCATTGCACCCTGCACAGATTCAAGACACCCTGTGCCAGATGCAGCAAAGCAGCCCCAGAACATAACCGAGCCTCCTCCATGTTTCACATTAGGTACAGTGTTCTTTTCTTTGTATGCTTCATTTTTGCGTCTGTGAACATAGAGCTGATGTGACTTGCCAAAAAGCTCCAGTTTTGTCTCATCTGTCTCATCTGTCCATGTATATATATATATATATATATATATATATAAGGAAAATCACACAAGTAAAAGCAAAATGAGAATCTAAGAAATAAAATAGTACAAAATAATATATATATATATATATTATATTATTTTATTTATTATATATATATATATATATGTATATTATAAATCAAATTAAAATAATTAATAAAATAAGTAATTTAAATGGATAAATGGATAAACTGAATGTAAACAGGAATCTTGTATGCATATGCATAATCGTAAGTAATAAATATATATACATAAATAAAATAATAATAATAATAATATATATATAATAGAAATAAATAAATATATATAAATATATCAATAAATACATAAATGAATATAAATACAAATAAATAAATACATAAATGAATATAAATTCAAATAAATAAATAAATACAAATAAATAAATAAATACATAAATAAATAACAATAATATATATGAAAAGTTGTTTTTATTTCATTAATACTCCTTTCACAGTCTATACTTAATTCACTATACTAGCTTACATGACCATATGGGGTAACCCATTGGTCATATTGGGTAAAAATTTAGCAGCAGTTCAAACTTATTTTATTGTAATGATCACTCTGAATGTTTAGATATGTTATTATGATTATAAATTAGTACTTTTCGCCCTAATAAAAGAATATGTTTTTATTTTACTTGATCCAATCACTGCGTTTCCGGTTCAGACTGACGTCAACTTGATGCAGCTGCCACGAAACAAATGGATGGTGCTCAACAATTATGTCTTCAAAATAACCGAGTTTGTGGTCATTTTTAAAAATGCAATTTTGAGTGATTTGAAAATTGAATACACTTTAAAAAATATTTAAAAATTATTATACCAATATCAACATATATATACACACACTGTAAAACACTTTTGAGTAGTTGTAGTTCCCCACTGTGACCACTGCAGGACAGCAAACACTCATGATCAGTTATACTTTCAGGACAATAGTGATTCAGGGTTGCACTTTCATAAAGTTGGGGGCTTCAAAAATAAATCCCTATTCTATACAAACTGGTTTAACAATAATATACTTTTAATTAACCAATTGATTAATGCAAATGGGCTTTTGTAGAGTTACTCTGAATTCCTTAAAGGTCCCATATCGTGCTCATTTTCAGGTTCATACTTGTATTTTGTGTTTCTACTAGAACATGTTTACATGCTGTAATGTTAAAAAAAAAAACGTTATCTTCCTCCTTCTGTCTGCTTGAATATACCTAAATTTAGCCTCTGACTGAAACGCTCCGTTTTAGTGCAGTTCAACGGAATTATAACAGAATTGCGTTGCCTGGCAACAGTTTGGGTCCATGTTAACTTCCTGTCAGCTGATGTCATTAACAAACTCTGCAACCAGGAAATAAACTGGGACCCATTTAGAATGTTTACGTTTAAAACCATGTAATGGTCTAAATATTGTATATTTGTGACATCACAAATGGACAGAAATCGGCTTGTTTCAAACGCACAATTTCTGAATACGGGCTGTGTGTATTTCTCTGTATATTGAGCGCTTCGATACTTTCACAGTATTTATATAGAACTTAAACCTGCTTTATATTATAAAAACATGGAAATCTCACTTTTTACAATATGGGACCTTTAACACTTCACCAACAGGGTGACCAGATCCCCAAAAAAACAAATGTGGCACAAATTAAACAGCAGTGTGTTAAGTAATGACTGATTTTTGCTAAATAAACATACAAATATGTTACATTAATATTATACTTGTTATAAGGAATTAATCTGACTGGCTAATCTCAAGAAAGCCTCTCAGTCCTCCAGTCCTCCAGTCCTCCAGTCCTCCAGTCCTCCAGGGGGCAGCAGCGCTTCCGAGTAGACAAACTAAATAGACCAAAAAGAAATGTAAAGCAGAAGAAGAAGAAGAAGAACAGGCACTTCTTCCTGTTTACATTTTTAGTTTTGCCATTGTGAAAGTGAAGTTGTTAGCTGGAGGTGGACCTTCAGGAAAAGCTCGCAGGAATGTGAGCTGCAAGACCCAACAGGCTGGTCCACACGGAAATGGACGAGATAAGGTTAGTAGAGACGTTTCTACACTTATTTACCTGTTCAGATATCTGGTAGTTATGCTAACTGTTAATAACGCTTTATCAAACAACAGGTTATTTAAATTAAATGTAAACTTCATCTCACATGATGTATGTAAAGTATGTACTTATATATATATATATATAGTCTTTAGTAGCACATTATGACTGTAGGACTAAACCTGACAGACTTTTAAAGGTCCCATATTGTAAAAAGTGACATTTTCATGGCTTTTATATTATTAAGCAGGTTTAAGTTCTATATAAATACTGTGAAAGTATCGAAATGCTTAATCCACAGAGAAATACACACACAGCCCCGCATTCAGAAACTGAGCTTTTGAAACAAGCCGTCAGGATTTTCTGTCCATTTGTGATGTCACAAATCTACAATATTTAGACCATTTCAAAGTTTTAAACGTAAACATTCTAAATGGGTCCCACTTTATTTCCTGGTTGCAGTGTATGTGAATGACATCAGCTGACCGGAAGTAAACATGGACCCAAGCTGTTTCCTAGCAACGCAATTCTGTTGCAATTCCATAGAAATGTACTAAAACGGAGCGCTTCAGACAGAAAGTAAATACAGGTATATATAAGCAGAAAGTATGAGCAAAATAAAGTTTGTTTTTTTAAATTAAAGTATGTAAACATGTTCTAGTAGAAACCCAAAATACAAGTATGAACCTGAAAATGAGCATGATACGTCCCCTTTAAAACTGATACAGTTACATGTAGCATGAGTGAATTAATGAAAATGGAGCAATAGGTAAATATAATACACAAAACATAAACTATACAAAGAAGCAGAAAAACAGAAATATAGAAGTGAGTTTCATGTCAAATTGGCTGGGCTTATTATGTGACATTAAGTTGTATATGAAAGATAAAATTGAATCACTACACATATTCTGATAAAATATGAATGTGGATTTTTGGATGTGTTGATGCCTGCCTGAGTGTATTTAACAGATTTCTAGCCATTCATTAGTTCATGTTATTTAGTCATTTTTAAACTTTTAAAACTAATTTATTTATGTGTTGTGCTGCTTTACGAAGCACAACATAAAGTTGCGAAATTTAAAATTTCCCAACTTTCCAACTCGCCATGCTCTACAGTCGACTGCGGGTCTTTCGTAACTCACTATTTACATGCCTAAACAAATCATTAATGGGAAAGCTGACTCTCCGCATTCCCTCTTTCCTGGTTTCACGGCAGGATCAGTTTGATGATACCTCAAGTCACTCTACATAGGGTAATGGAACATAAAATTAAATTCATCCCCAACAACACTAAGTTTACAAAACACACATAAACGCTGCTCTTTAGTAGTACCTTTGTATCTGTCTACCTCAGTTGCCAGCGGGAAGGTACCAGTTTTTAAGTGAGCACATACAGACCTCTGTCCTCTCTGTAAATTAAATTATATATAAGGTTCAGTGTAGTAATCCTCTCGTAGTTTCTGAGTTTTGGCTTATTCCAAATCTCAATCTTCCATTGTTCCTTATTGATCTTTAGTAGTTTTTGTTTGACTATATTTATCAGAAAGAAAGAGAAAATATTGAAGAGACTTCTCTTGACCATGGGCAACTATGTGCTCTGTCCCAGTTAAGGATCTTTCTTGTGTTTTTCCTTTGTTTCGTGTCATTCATTTAGTCTTGTTTATTTTTTTCATGTTATTCATTCATGTTTAGTGTTTCCTGTTTTATTTTGAAGTACTCACCTTGCCTCTCATTTCAGGTAGCTTTGCTTCTTGCCCTTGTGTGTTTCCTGCCTGTGTGATTACCTTCCCCACCCTGATTATTTTCACCTGTCCTTCTTTCATCACCCTTCCTCCCTCCCTTGTGTATTTAGTCTTTGTGCTCCCTTTGTATGCTCCCAGTTTGTCAGACTTCAATGTCAAGCTGATTCTCCTTGTGTATTTCTGTAGTGGTTATTTAGACCTTGCTTTTTGTGTTTTTGTCTCTGCTTTTAGCCTAGTGATTTTTGGATACCTCTGCTTATTCCTGGACTCCTCTTCTGTGTACCGAACACCTGCTTTAAAAACCTTTCTTTCATTCCTCCTGCTCTGAGTGTTTTGAGTCCTGCATTTGAGTCCACTGTCTGTTTGTACCATCGTCACACTTAATGTATCTGGCTTCTAATCACTGAGCATGCAGTACATCATTTCTTTTTTTTCATTATTTGTCCTCACCTGTTTTTTTATAGGCCTTTTTTCCCAGATGGCATTTTTGTCAGTGTAGGAAAATCACAGGTTTTAAATAATGAAATTAGTGATTGTTGTCACACTGTCTTGGCTTACTGGGACATTTTAATAGACTCAAAATGTCTGCTGTGAAAAAGGCCTTCTGTATCTCCTACTCTATTCCCTTTGCTCAGTCTGGAACGTTTCTAGACTATATATATATATATATATATATTTTTATTTTCCCTTTGCTTGTGTTCTGCTGTTGTTGCTTGGGTACTATCCTGTGCTTACAGTTAGTTGCTTTGCTTCTTTAGTCATTTTAATTTTGTATTTTGATATCTGTACAGTTTCTGTTCAGTGGTCATTGTCCTTGACAAAAAATCATATTAAAAGAATAAATTGATTAAAAAGTCACTCTACAAGGTATTTGTTTAACGATTACTTTCATTGTCAATTAATCGGTCGATTATTTTCTCGATTGATCATTTAGTTTGGTCTATAAAATGTTGATCAGTGTTTCCCAAAGCCCAAGATGATGTCCATAATATCTTGTTTTGTCCACAACTCAAAGATATTCTATTCTTCACTGTCAGAGGAGTAAAGAAACCAGAACTTATTAACATTCAAAAAGCTGGAATTAGAGAATTAAAATGTCTCTTGAAAAATTACTCAAACCAATTAATCAGTTATCAAAATAGTCAGCGATTAATTCAGTAGTTGACAACTAATCGATTAATGGATTAATTGTTGCAGCTCTTCTCAACACAACATAAATCGCTCATATTCTCAATCTACTTTGGTCCAATATTTTGTCCATATCTGTATATCAGGGCTAAATAAGATTATTCAGTGGCCTTGATGAATCTTTTAATCTACTGTAATGTATCTCTGCAGTCCTGCAATCCTTTAAAGTTAAAGCTGCACCTGTGTATAATTTATTATTGTATTCTTTACACTGCAGTCCTTTGTTGGGCAACCAGATTTCTGGGCAACCTCAGGAGGACCCAGACCTTCTGTCTCCAAACCTGAGGCCACGACACCAGGAGTTGATCCCGACACCATGTGGACCGGTGAGCTGCTTCAGCAGAAATGAAACTAAAACTTGAGTAATTCTGAAAGCAGAAGTCAAGTCCAGATTTATTTGCACAGTGTAATGAAATAGAGGGACACGGAAACAAATTATGTGGGTGTGATGATGGGCTCAAATTTCATCTGAATAATCATTAAATTCATTTCATACTATTGAAAAAACCTCAGAACCTCAGACCTACTGTGTTGTGAAATTGGACTTGCAGAGACTGATTCCAATGAAAGTTTTTTTGTCCTCATCACAGGTTGTTTCACATTCTTTGTCCTCTCCATCTCCACGCTCTTTCAGATAAAGCCCTGGTCAGAGCTGTCATGTTTGCTCAAGCTCTACTTCTGCTTCACCATAACGTCTCTGCTGGCGCTGCTCAGCCTCACCATACACAGCATCTACAAGCAGCACATAGGCATGGATTTGCCTGATGAGGAGGACAACTTAACTGTATCTCTCATCCAGTTGGTTGGGATATGTGAGTACAATCACTCCATCTAAAGGAACAAAGCCATGTTACTGTCAGTTTCTTCAGGAAGTCAATCTTATGCCACAACTGACCGCACTGTTTGCAAAAAGCAGAAGTTTTTGTTATGTTAATCATGTGATGAAAACTGGAGGAGCTGATGATCAGACAAAGTTCAGAAACCTTCAAACGAAACTTTGGGCTTTGGTAGCTTGTAATACATTTTATACACTAAATGGTTAAGAGATTAATCAAGATTAATCAATAGTTAATAATTGTCACCTTCAGATGCAGCATAAGAATATAGCAAATGGAACCAATGCAGTTCCAGGATACAGTATCAGGACCATAATAAGTATAAAATAGGAATGAACACTGCATTATAAAGGCTATAATGTTAGAGATACACAGATGATGAAGTGTGTGAGCATTAAAGGGACTGTTTGTAACTTCTTACACGTATAAATCATTGCGGGTCGGTGTCCCATGCGCGCTCGCGTGTGGCTACGCTGTTCAGACAAGACTCCAACACAAACTACACGGAAGCACCAAAACTGCAAAGTTCTATCTAGTGAAGCCTGTCTTGCAAAACAGTGTTGGCCGCGGTCGGAGGATGCAGCGGAGACCGTAGCTTTGGTCTCCAGGGCCGGAGTCTCTGCTGTACTCTGCTCCTCTGCCTGCCTGTTTGCCTTCACTCACACGCCGCGCTCGTTCTCGCTGTTTCGCTCCACTCTCCCCTGCATGCGCGCACACTACACACTGCAGAAGAGTTAGTAGCTCTGAGAATATCTAGTGAATGTACAGTGGATGTTTGTGCAGAAATAAATGCTGCAGCTCCTCCAGACCAACAGAGGTTTCCCGTGTCTTGTGAAGTGACGGGGCTCCGCAGCGAGAAATGTTATCTTCTCCGACCAAGACTCCGGTGTCTCCCCTGTTCCCTCCGGTTGCCGTCGGGAGGCTGAGGCAGGAAAAGCCAACACTAGGATCAGCATTGATTCATGGAGAGACTTCCGTCTGGTCAGCTACCATTGCTGCCAAGCAGCTGAAATATAGAGTGATATTGTGGTTTTAGCTGACGTGTGTCGCCTCACTGTTTTGAGCGATGCTCGTTCACGTCTATGTAGAACGAGCACAAGCGCGAGCAACAGGGCGCTGACTTTCGTTGACTTAACGGCCACAGGTGTCGCTGTTAACAAGCAATTTCTGATTCTTACAAACAGTCCCTTTAAAGAAAAATGTGTATGTAAAAGATGTGAGATATGACAAATATGAAAGTGTAGCTATATAAAGAATACCTTATTGTAGAGAAGTGACTTGTGTTGTATGGTCTGTCCCCTGCAGTGTTCTGCATCTACTACATCATCCGGGGCGTGTTGCAGGAGAACAGACAGGAGCTGGTGGTGTTTGTCCTCAGCGTGTTGGGGGTGATGGTTCGATCGGTGGTCAACTTCGCTGTTTTGGAGTCAAAGGACAAGCAGGAGCTGCTGGTAGGTCGCCCTCTACTGTTATTAAAGAGTAACTTTGGTATTTTTCAACCTGGACCTTATTTCCAGACCCTGATCAGTGCACAGGCCATGTAGACTCAACCACACTGTGGTAGTTTGGGGTGCTGTAGACTGATCTGGGATTGGGGCTATTAAACTAGGCAAGGGTATAGATCAGATATTCTTGATGAACAGAAAAGTATGCTATTTACTGCATTTAAATACATTATATATATACATACAAACCCATGCTTCCATAATAGTGGTAGTATAAGAATAATTAAAAATACTATGTAAATTGCTGCCTTAACCCTATAGTCACATTCATTTTCCTTGACAGAGACCTGATACTTTATGAAGTTCAATTCTAGGGTATTTTTAGGTAAATATTAACGGCAAATAAAATATAATGACCAACAATCACTCGCTACTGTGAGTAAATCTTAATCACTGTCAGCATAGATAATGATTAATGGAACTGAACTTATGAACATAATCAACTCAGAGCTTCTCTACGGACAGTATGAAGACACTGTAAAGAAAGAGATTACAATATGATTAGATAAGATTCATACTAGCTGCTGGTTTCCTCTAATAATCTAATGATGGGGGAATAACAGCAGATCCTCATAACTTTCTTCCTGTTGAAAGTGTCATGCTTTCACCACTAGATGTCCCTATTGTTAAATGTATCAGTCACGTCTAGTTGTGTTAGTCTCTATATCTCTGGCTTGATAGCATGACTGTTAGTTGACTGTTGACTCTCCATGACGCATAGTTACTGACTCCTGCCCTGATTAATGGCTTATTAGGCTTTATCACCCTGCAGGAAACACTGTGCATGTCATTTCTCTATAGCTGGCGGCTGGTCAGTCCGTCCATCACTTTGGTCTGAAAGGTCTCAACAATTATTAGATGGATTGCCTTGAAATGAGGAGGATTAATCCTACTGACTTAGGTGATCCTCTCACTTCTCCTGTAGTGGCACCCTCAGGTCAATGGGTTTTATTCATAACTAAATGCCTGCAAAACTACATTAGTATTAAGTAACATCATTCATCATGACTGTATAAAGGATGTTATATGTATATGGAATTTAACATCCATCAGCATTGATTTACGATCTGTGATCTGTTTGTGTCGCAGGTTCGTTTTGTGTGCATCATGTGTTTTGGCGTGATCCACGTCTTCTGCACCACGCTGCTCATCCAGAGGCCCAACATGATGGCGTTCCGTGTGGGCGGGGCCTTGGAGAGCCTCCAGGAGCAATACTTCCTCCTCAACCTGTGTTTCTCCATGGTGACCTTTGACCTTCAGGCTCAGGTACATCTACATTCCTCAACACAGAAATGTGACATACAGACTCCGCAGTGTGGATGATAGGACACTTTTTACACTCATTAGGTGCTTTTCAACACAAATATTTAATAGGATGTAAAAGGTTCTAGGTTTAGCTTTATTGACATTTTATTTATATATACTGTGTGTATATATATATATATATATATATATATATATCTTAAAAAAGGTCTATCTATATATCAACATGGGAGTGGGCACTTGTATGTGTATATTTATTATTGGAAATCAATTAACAAAAGAAAACAATGATAAATATTGTCCAGAAAGGTACTGCATTTAGCATAAAAAATATGCTCAAATCATAACATGGCAAACTGCAGCCCAACAGGCAACAACAGCTGTCAGTGTGCTGACATACTAGGAATTTTTTTTAAACTTTTTTCGACATGCTACACTGCGACTTTTTCCGACATACTATAATATGACTTTTTTACGGATTTTTTCTATACTATGACTTTTCGACATTCTATACTATAACGTTTTCACGACTTTTTTCGCCATACTATAGCATGACTTTTTTCAACATGCTATACTATGACTTTTTTCAACTTTTTTCGGCATACTATACTTTGACTTTTTTTCATGAAATTTTTCGACATACATTCTATGACTTTTTTTCATGAAATCTTTCAACATACTATACTCTGACTTTTTTATCGCTTTTTTTGACATGCTATACTATGACTTTTTTTAATGAAATTTTTTGATATACTATACTATGACTTTTTTTCATGAAATTTTTCGACATACTATACTGTGACTTTTTTATCACATTTTTCGACATAATATACTATGACTTTTTTTAGACCTGCTATACTGTGACTTTTTTCATGAAATTTTTCGACATACTATACTATGACTTTTTTTCATGAAATTTTTCGACATTTCTATCACTGACTTTTTTTCATGAAATCTTTCGACATTCTATACTATGACTATTTTTCATGAAATGTTTTGATACACTATACTATGACTTTTTTATCACTTTTTTCGACATGCTATACTATGACTTTTTTTCTACCCGCTATACTACGCCATTTTTTCATGAAATTTTTCGACATACTATGATTTTTTTTTTCATGACATTTTTGACATACTATATACTATGACTTTTTTTCGACACACTATACTCTGACTTTTTTATCACTTTTTTCGACATGCTATACTATGACTTTTTTTAATGACATTTTTCGACATGCTTATACTATGACTTTTTTTCATGAAATTTTTCGACATACTATACTATGACTTTTTTAAAGTGGAAAAATGTTATAATATAGTATGTCAAAAAAAGTTGAAAAAAAATCACAGTATAGCACGTCGAAAAGTATGACGAAAAACGTCATGCTATAGAATGTTGAAAAAAGTCATACTATAGCAGGTCGAAAAAAGTGGAAAAGTCATATTTTGTATGACAAAAAAAGTCGAAAAAAAGTCATACTATAGTATGTCTAAAAAAGTCATTGTATAGTATGTTGAAAAAAGTCATACTATAGTATGACGAAAAAGGTGAAAAAAAGTCATAGGACAGTATGACGAAAAATAGTCATTGTATAGTATATTGAAAAAAGTCATTGTATAGTATGTCGCAAAAAGTAAGAGCAAAGCATGTCGAAAAAATTAAAAATGTTTATAATATAGTATGTCAAAAAAAGTTGAAAAGTCATGGTATAGATGTTGAAAAAAGTGAAAAAGACAAAAAAGTCATCGTATAGTATGTTGAAAAAAGTTGTAAAAAAGTCACAGTATATTATGTTAAAAAAATTGGTAAAAACGTCATATGGTACATTATAAACTGTCAGTATAGTATGTCATAAACAACGTTATAAAAAGTCATAGTATAGTATGTCTTCAAATGAGCTACTGACTTCATTAACGGCATGTTGTTTCCATTTCAGTTGTGTCTGTGTATCCTGATCACAGCGTTGGACTTGACCATGTCTACTGTCAACACCATTATCCTGGGAATCGGAGTGGTTTGGGCCTGCCTGACCGCCGTTATCGGGGCTGTTGCGGTGAGTGCACTTCATCCACATTCACTAGTAAAACTGCTCTTTGTACAAAGGGACAATAAACTAATAAGAAAAGAGCAGACGTAGTAGTTGTAACTAATTGTTGTTTTTCAGGTTTTAAAGGAAGCCAAGGTCTTAGTTTGGGTCTTCATGGGGCAGAACATTCCTCAACTAGCCTTCTTTGTTTACCTGGTGTACACGGTGAGTTCAAAATAATAGGTTTTCCCCAAGGGTGTAATAAAGTATTTTACCTGTAGATGTTATATTATACATTGTATATCATCCATGTACATTAAGAAGCAGATTACTGCAGGAAAATAATGGTTTTGCTTTAATTACAGGTGGTAGTAAAATGGTATGAGGACAACACGTACACCCTGGAGGCAGCTGCCGTCACCGGAGCTTTGATTTCACTGGTTATTAAAGCGGTTTTAATCTGGGGCCTCATCAGACTGGTGCACAGCTCCGTTCAAGGCCTGAGGGAGAGGAGTGAGTAAACTGTCTGATGTCACTGCTTTTCTTTTCTTGGTTTCAAGTCCTTCAAACTCTGAGCAGAAGACCAAACAAATGCTACATCAGGGGGGCGTTGACTCATCTTTGCAGATTTCTAAATATTCTGGTCTACTTCCCTCTTTATGTTGTCTTGATCAGGTCACTGATTCTGAGAGTTTCCCTGACTGGACTGACCTTGAGTGCATTTATGTTGGCTAGAAAGCTGCAGAACACCAAAATGTTGTACTTATTTACTTTTTTTTTTGCAGTGTTTGCACCCAGCAAGTGATAAAACACATCCGGTGGTCGTGGACCAAGGACACAGCTGCATGCTGAGGAGCCTACGTTAAGAAGCTTTAGCACTTTGCTGCTGACTATGGAGCTCACATTTATACCTAACATCAACTCCACCAAGTCAGTCAGCTGATATCTTTTTTTAAGCCTAATGTGCCGTTTACTGTATATGTGTGCCTATCTACTGATGTAAAGCATCACAACTGAAACTACATCAAATGCCTTTGTAGATTGGATTTATGTTTTTTTTATTATTTAGTTTTTACTGTAATATGCATTGTAATATGTTAATCCATACAGTTTGTGGACACCAAAAGTATTGTCCAACATCCTCCATTTCAAAAGGAGCTTTTATCTTACAAAAGGTACTCTGTCCTTTCCTTACATTCAGTGTTGACTTGGCTTTTTGAAATCGTAATTGTCTAAACTTGAATCTTGTGATCTGCATTGTACACTGGAATATTTTTTACTTACCTTTCTGCAGCACCTTAATACATTTACTCAAGTGTTTGTTTTTATTCAAGTTTCTGTAAAAAAATGAGATTGATGTTTTGATTTGTTGCACAATAAGAAGAATGAGAAGGAAGTTATTTGGCTTTCACTTTTTTACTTTCCAATGCACATACTCATAGAACTGGAGTTACATCCAGGTAAGTACTATTTTTATTTCTATCACTTTTTAGTGGATATTGCTCACAAATTGCACGACTTCCACCACATTCCTACAATTTATAGCAAATGTGAATCTAAGGTCTGGTTTCAGGTGTGAAGCACGGTCGTGTCTAGAAGGTGACCCACGAGTGGGGAAAGAGATGGTTAAGATTAAGGTCCCGACACAGCAAGCCGTTTGTCAGTCGTCGGACAATTCAGGGCCGTCGGTGAACGTCTGTCGGCATAGTTTTTTCGGTGTGTGCCGCACCGTCGGCTCTAGTCTGTCCGTGAGTTTCTCTAGTCAGAGTTTTTTCAGCCGATTCGGTGCCCGTCAGTGAGAGGAATCACTCCGATTGGCGGTTCAGCTTAAACGAATCAGTGCATGAAAAGAGAAAAATGGACGTGAGGAAAGCAAGCCAACGAGCTTGTCATTTTTCACCTTCATCATCTGATCATTCCAACACACGGATATTTTTATGACATGGCCGTCTGGAATGAAGCTAAGTGGTGAGTGAGAGTGGTTTGAAAATTGACAGCAGACGCCACTTTGTTTCATGTACGTATCTTAACAACGGCTTGTATATCCGCATTCCTCAGTCGTCCGGTTTTTCTTTTTGAATGACAAATACAGACTACTGCCACATGCTGTTAGGGAGAGTTTGTTCCTCTCATGCAGTAGTTGGCCGTCGGCTGTAGTCTTTGCGGTGTGTTTGAGTGCAACATTTTGGCCAAGACACAGGAGACGTGAAGCAACTCAACAGGCGGCCTTCGTCGCCGCAAGTTCTCTGATGTCGGGTTGAGTGTCTGGGCCTTTATGCATTGATCTCGAATAGTTAAGGTTAGGACAGGTCGTCAGGCAGCGAGTCTCGCAAGAGTTCTTGCCAGATTTTGCAATTTGCGGGTTACCTTCTAGACACGTGAAGCATGTTGATCAAACAGGAGGATACACACTTCCTGGTTAAATTTTCTCTCCGTTTATTAAAGTTCTCTGGGAAAAAAAATAGTAGGATTCATATTAGTAACATTAACAAACTTACCGATACAAAAGTCAGAGTTTACAAAAGTGAAAAGCACTTTGAGAGAAGAGCTGACAATGCTTCATAGAAAAGAGAAGTCAGGGCTTTTTTTTTGCAGAACTGTGGTTTACTGGGACTTCACAGCTCAGACCAACATTGGAAACAAACTATACCTGTTTTGACACATGGATTGATCTTAAATCCATGTGTCAGTTTGTTTCCAACATGGATCAAGTTGTCCTGGAATGCATTTTGAATAAGTTTTGGCTCTACTTGAATGTACAAGTACAAGTACTTCTGACCAAATACAAGCTGTTGAAAAACTGAGTTGGAGAATCAGAACAATAATAAAAATAATTAACCAAAGAACTTATTAATGTAAAAAAGTACCAAATAGATTTATTTTCAGCAATGATACATTGTAAACGGGTTAATAAACATATAGTCTTTACAAAATACATCTTATTCAAGCATCACATATATACACATACTTAAAGGAATGATTGCCTTTTAGAGCTCAGTTGGTCCACTTGATTTACAACCATCATTCGTGTTCTTTTCACCCTGGCACAATTTGTCGAGCCAATTTATAATGTATATATTAACATCTAGATATTATATGTGAACAGATAAGTAAGGTAGGACACCTTAAAGACTGCACCATGGCAGACTTAAACTGACCGAAGTCTGAAAAAAATCAATTTCTCAACATACACCGAGCACACAAACCAGTAAATCACCCACAGACGTTGGTCTATAAAACCTACACCGAGTTCAGCTATGGCTTAGACGGCATTTTAAAAAACAGACTTTAAAAAGACACTGAAGAATAATTATCTGGAATGATCATCACCTCCTCGCACTCTTGACATGTCGTCCAACGCGTCGACTACATGACTGAAGAACAGAGACGATAGCCGTGCTTTTGAAAGGTCGAAAAAAAAAGAAATGCGAATTGTGAAAGTGAGTGATTACATCATCGCTATGATGTAAACCTTGAAAAATAATATTTCTATACATTAATGATACCAGTGTTTAAGGCACAGTCTGTACAGTTGGGCCACTATAGCCAAGTAGATGTTCTGTAAATCTGCTCTTCCGCAGGATGACCTAAAGATTGTGTAACGGCCGGGCCACGCTGCCTGCGTGAGTGGCGTGTGATGGCTACCTCGCTTAACTACTGCGTCTCTCATTCGTGTGGTGTCCAAACAGACGGCGTTCTTTCTACATTAAGTTTGCCTTTCATAATGGCCATTTAATTTAATAATAAATGTCATTTTTGTTTATTTTAGACAGAAAAAGTTTAAGAAGCGTGTGTTAATTCGTGAATAATAATCCACGATTAAAAGCAGTTACTCTTATTAATTCACGGAGCTGTGCAAGTCACTGCATTTTCTACAACACTGTCCTGCATATATTTCAGAATAAAAGCCTAGTGTTCACAAATGAAGGGATTCTGTATACAGAAAAGGCGCTAGGGTTTTTTATTTTGAAACGGAAACAGGAAGTGTTGAGTTAAAAATGTATATTTACTTTTTTTGTGACATATTCTGCAGATATAGACTTTGAAACTGTAGTAATGTTGCTGGCATGACTTCAATATATGGTCAAAAGATCCCGTTCACCGTCTATCTTTGCTGTGAACCGCACACGGACAAAATAGGCGAGACCTCGAATGCTCTAACTCTTAACATGGCCGCCAAAATAAAAAGGAAGAGGTCCCGCGACGCAAACGCGCTGGTCACGCTGTGGCCCAGGCGCAAGACAACATTTGTCATTCATTCATGACATTACATCAGTTTTTCCTGATTTGATAAACAGATATTTTTAGAATTTTCCAGAAAAGTGCAACTGATCCTTTACCTCTAGTGAAAGTTTGTTGTTTATAAAATAGTAGATGTGTCCCTGTAGTCTGTCTTAAAGACTAAAAAGTGCTAAAAACAGACCATCAAGAATATTGCAATAACTGCCATCTGCGACTGACCATTAGAGTTTTAGTCCAAGTTCATCCCAAGCTCTGCATTTCCTTCTGATTACTAGTCAATAATTAGCTCTACAAACTTCATTTTTACTTCAAAAGGCCAGTTTGTCCAGTATACAGAAGGAAAAACACACACAGGGACAATCCTGGACCATCAGTGGGGCCAAACTCCATTCAAAAATCCACAATTTTAACGGGACTACACATTAGACATAATATCTTCTGGGGTATTCTACAGACTCCTTATTAATGCTGCAAACCTATAACATACAAACATAGGTAGGTTACTACTGCATTGCTTTGCTGGGGGTTCCATAGTTTGCCTCTTATTCCTCCAAAATGCAACATGGAGGACCGCAGCAAAAGTGCCGTTTGGCCCAATACTTGGAATTTTACTATGGAACTATTTTAAAACGTGTATATTTGAATGGAGTTTGGTGAGACCTATCGATAAAAGACAAAACGGCATTGAGCATGGTTGAGCTAAAACCAAGACGAAGGAGTCCTTGAGACTTTGGAGAAGACCTTTAAAGATACCTCGCGTCTCAGAACTCCTCGTCCTCCGAGCTGAGGTAGTTCTGCTTCTTCCTCACGTTCCAGTGCAAACACTGAGCCAGGCTCTCGAACCAATCATTGACCGGGTCCCGGAAACAGATGGAAGGAACGGGGAAGCAGGAAGTGGTGATGGTAATACTGGAAGAAAAAAAATGAGAATAGGTTGTGTGTCACAATCGCTGCAGGCTGAATGAGGAAGGAAAAAGTCCAGGTACGTGCAATCATGAAGACAAAAGAGGAGGTGTCGACATCATATGCAGTAATGCTCCTTCCTTCTGAAGCAACACTGGTTATTTGTTTTTGTCTGCTTCAGCGACACAGATGACTGGCAGCTCATTTCAAGTACCAGGAAGGTGATTATCTCTAGATGAGTTACATAAAAGGAAGAACCTGGACCTGACCCTAAGGACACTCCTGGCCTCAAGCCCACTAAGCAGGGTTGATAAGGTTACGTAACAAAGCCGGTCAGTGTCGAGGCAGCTGCTGGGAGAGTTAACCTTATTATCCATTACGGAGGCTCTGGGCTTTTGTTTTGCTTCATTTACTCAGCGTCGCTCACTCTCTTATTGTCTGTCTGCTGTTTGCGTAGCTGAGGTGGCATGACCAGCTCGGTATGCGGACTAACCTGTCTCCGTGGCAGATCTCTTGTCTCTTTCTTCCATCAAATGACACCCAGGCTGTGTTTCTGGCGTCACGTGACAGCATTATCTATAAAACGACAAGGAAAGAGTGCAGAAAAGTCACAGAGAGAACCGGGTTTGTTTTGTTTTTTCAGTTAAAGGTGAGAAAATGTGTTTTTCCCCCTCAATGAAATGAAATGTACTCATTCTTTAATCACTTTTACGGAACTATACCCACCAGTCAGTTTCATTTCCCTCTAACAAAATATGGTCTTTTTCTATTATTATTTGGGGTGTAAAACGTGCCTGTCTCTCTTAGGACACACACGACTGTTGATTAAAGAAATTAGGGATGTCACTAGAACCAATACTTCTAAAACTCACTATCGTCGCATCCCTATTTTTTCCCCGATGATGCTACATTGTGAACAACAAATCTGAGGTGAAATCGGCACAACGAAGCTGGTTAACGTTAGCCGTCGGCTCCGTGCAGGACTGTGCTGCTTACAGGCTGCTAACAGCGAACGTTAACCAGCTCTCCTCCTGCCAATTTCAACACAGGAGGAGCCATTCATTGTGGTGGATTCAGATTATTTATTAAAAATATGTATTGGGCGAAGGTAAATTCTAACGTTATCATGATGTGTTCAAATGTAATCTTGTAAAATGTAGTTTTTGGCAAGAAACTTGAATAAATTCAGTTGTTTGAAGGAG
This sequence comes from Sebastes umbrosus, assembly GCF_015220745.1. NCBI lineage: Eukaryota > Metazoa > Chordata > Actinopteri > Perciformes > Sebastidae > Sebastes > Sebastes umbrosus. The sequence continues at coordinate 25,363,648 of NC_051274.1, forward strand.
ATGTTTTCACAGAAATATAAAATAGATAATAGACAGGGAATTATGACCTGTTTAACTTCCTAACAAAAAAACGTAATAAAGGAGTGGATGTTGAAGTACATGGGATTTTACTTTTGTTTTTTACCGTGGTATTGAATTAGTATTGAGAATCGTGGAATTTCACTGGTATTGGTATCGACTACTATATTTTTGGTATCGTGACATCCCTAATAAAATACAGTCAAACTCCAAATAATTCAAATCCTATTTCTATCCTATGCTAAATCATATGCACCAGTTATGGGAAATAACTTGACTTTTGATCAGTTACTGCAAACCAAACCAAACCAAATCAAACCAAACCACTTCCTCAACTGACTCAGCCAGTGAAAACCAAACAACTTCCTCAACTGACTCAGTCAGGGTAAATACCTTGAGCTCCACCCCGGCAGGCACCACGATGGGTCTGAAGGAGAGCGAGTGTGGGCAGATGGGGGTGATCATGATGGCTGGGACGTTTGGATGGATCATGGAAGCTCCTGCTGCCACTGCGTACGCCGTACTTCCTGTAGGTGTAGATACTATCACACCTGAGAGGACACAGAGACACATGCACAGTGAATTAAGGCATGATATCACTTCTAAAACACAAATACTGTACCTCAATAGTGAGGTCATGTGGGAAAAAGTTTTTAGAAGGGTTTGGGGAATAATAATAATAATAATAATAATAATAATAATAATAATAATAATATACCTGCCTTTTAACTCATATGGTGGATTATCTGTATATTACATGTAAATATTCAATTTAACCCCCCATGTGAGTTAAATTGTTACATGCAGTTTTGACTGCATTTGAATGTGTGATTATTCAGCTGAATGAACCTCATGCAACCTGCAGTCTCTCTGTGCAGAACAAAGAATCTCAAACACATGACATGATATAAATGATTCATATTCAAAAAGGTAATCTTTTATATTCTTTGAATATTTTGCTGTAGTGTCAAGCTACAATTTTTCTATATATATATATTGTATTTTGAATGAAAGCCCTCTCTCACAGACCGGTAATGTCTAGATGCTTGCTGCTGCTTGCTGGGATGTGAAGAGAGGCCAGAGGTGAGGAGACTAACAACACACCGTCTTGTTTAACCTGTCAGACTGGTTTCCTCAGAGAGTGTTAAATACCACTCAGCTGTGGAAGTGTGAACACGTGGCAGCTTTACCACCACACAACACTGATCTGATTTACAGCATGTCTCTGCACTCTCTGACTCTGGACTTGTTAAATGCTGGTGGTGGTACGGCTAAAACTAGTAGTAAACTAGAGTTCAAAGCTCTGATAAAAAACGATGTAACTTAGGAGAGGCAATTGCTAATTCCTAACCTGGATTTTGTATTATGTATTTGTTGTCCCTTGTCTGTTTGTAACATGTTTTATTTTATATTTTTTTGTAGCATTGTAATGACGTGTTATCTTGGCCAGGTCTCCCTCGAAAAAGAGATTTTAATCTCAAGGGACTTCCTGTTTAAATAAAATAAATAATCATTTTCCCACAGCGCTGAACATCAACACAGATCATCTGTCGTCTCACCGTCTCCCTGCACTGTGGTGATGAGGTGTCCATCCAGGAAGAGGTCGACATTGGAGAGATATGAGGAGGGTCCTCTGTCCACCACCACCTCGTTCAGTACCTGAGACACACAGTCACATGTTAACCAGTTTGTCATAAAGTTGACTCTACCTGACATGTCACTAACAATTTAGTCTGCGCTAGACCGGACACACCCAACATTACGGGATTTTGGTCCATAAACAACCTGTCAAAGACTATTAACCCTGCAGGCAGAGCTACATTTCTTGTTATAGAACTGATGACAGTGTTCATGTGGTTCTTTAACAAGACCGCTGGCTGCTACCATGGTAACAGTTGATATATATTTACGTCTTTGCTGGTTTTGGAGAACCAGAGCCAATCATCTGCTAGGGCTGGTGTGTAAATCACCTAACATGAACTGACAGTGTGCTATTTGCATCTTGGCACGCAGGGTGAGAAAATTGAATGCTGGCAAAAGCTATAAATGTTTTTTCTTTTTTTTATGTTTTTTAAAAGAACTGGTTTAAGCTGCAGAGAGACGGTACCTGATGCTGCACTGATTTCCGGCTGCTTTCCATTTCCCCATTAGTGAGGATGATGCCCTTTCCGTCCACTCTGGCCTTCTTCTCCCAGTTCTCTTTAAGCACCCGGACTTTCAAGCGACTTCGTAGGACGATGGCAGCATTACCTATATACACACACAATACATACACGAATGAGTGTCTTTTATATATGAAAACTAAGGCTGTCAAAGTTTAGGAGGCTAAATAACGCTCCAAACTTGCGCTACATTTTGGAAAAACTGGTGTGGCCATTTTCAAAGGGGTTCCTTGACCTCTGACCTCAAGATATGTGAATGAAAATGGGTTCTATGGGTACCCACGAGTCTCCCCTTTGCAGACATGCCCACTTTATGATAATCACATGCAGTTTGGGGCAAGTCATAGTCAAGTCAGCACACTGACACACTGACAGCTGTTGTTGCCTGTTGGGCTGCAGTTTGCCATGTTATGATTTGAACATATTCTTTATGCTAAATGCAGTACCTGTGAGGGTTTCTGGACAATATTTGTCATTGATTTGTGTTGTTAATTGATTTCCAATAATACATATATACATATATTTGCATAAAGCAAGTATATTTTGTCCACTCCCATGTTGATAAGAGTATTAAATACTTGACAAATCTCCCTTTAAGGTACATTTTGAACAGATAAGATTACCTGTTTTAATAGATTGACAGCCGTAATGAAGACTGGACCACAACACATGCTTTGCAAACAGAACAGGAGTGTCTATGTTCTAGACATACAGACGCTGACAGACAGGTTAGAGAACAGGCAGTACCTTCGATAATTTGGTTAACCTGAGACTGGTAGGTTTCAAATTTAAAAGGTGTCAGGAAACCCAAGGAGCCCAGGTGGAAGGCCATAACTGGTGGAACGCTCTCCTACAAAATACACAAAGGAAAGAGAGGACTGTTGTATCATACCAGGAAATGTAAAAACACACAAAGGCTGTTTTTAAAGTGACAGTAGGAACATCTGGATGAATACCTGGAAGAGCGAAGATGCATACAGCAAAGTTCCATCTCCACCAAGACAGATGATGAAGTCTACGCGATTGGAGATGTCATCAAGATCTGAAAAATATAAAAACAATATCTAAGATCCTGAAAGTTTTCTTTTATATACAGTATGCATAAATCAAAGCAAAGTTGGTTTTCATACCATCTCTGAAAGTGCAGAATTTCTTAGTAATGGCCCCAAAGTTTTCATCGTCTGAAATGGCGGGGTCCTCCAGAACTTTGTTTTCCACATACACAATCATGTCTTTCACCTACAACAACAACAACACACAAAAAAAACACAAGATTAGCAACTGAGACAGCAGTGACTTTGAATAAAAGTCACAACCACGGTGGTTTCACAATTACGCCAATTGTTAAAGGGCGCCCCACCACAGTCAGTACAGTAGTGTCAGTGAATACGTCAGTGAATACGTGGTCCTACCTCGGTGAGGAACATGCAGAGCTCTTTGAAGGGCTGAAGCAGACTGGCATCTCGTATCTTCTTGATGACAAGGACACTTTTTGGTGGCTTGTTCCATGTTAGCCTCTGGCTGGCGGGGTCCTGAATGTGCCTGAAAACACAAACACAACTTGAACCTCAGGAGGGCAAAACAGACTTCACTTGATAAGGATTCCCCCGTCAGTATAGACCTGAGTGCTGAATCTCAGATTGTGGCTGATGTGGGATCTGTTAACTAACTGAAGCATCCTACTGGGGGTGGGGGAAAAAAAATCGATGCAGCATAGTATCGCAGTATTTTGCATGGCAATATTGTATCAATACACAGAAGTCAAGTATCGACCGTTTTAGAGATGTTCCGATAACATTTCTTCCTTCCCGATACCTCAACTTGCAGTATCAACCGGCTCCGAGTACTAATCCGACACTAGCGTGACAAAACAAATTTTGCGGCCAAGAAGAATTGATTTCCAGTTAAACAAATTCATTTTTTTCTGGGTTAATAAATTACGGTATCTGACTGGTGCATAGACTGGCGTACTCGCCGATACCCAATACCGAATTTTGAGCAGTATCAGACGCATTTCCGATACTGGTATTGGTATCGGAACAACTCTAGATCGTTTATTAACCTCTTAACAATCCGACAGCCGCTGTTCTGGTATCATATCAAACTAGAAAACCTAAGGAATCGATTGGTACCAACCATGTCATGTTAGCGTGTCAGAAAGATCGCTAAATAACGCTCACGGCCATTTTCAAAAGGGGTCCCTTGACCTCGGACCTCGAGATATTTGAATGAAAACTTTGAGATAAACAAAGTGAAAACTGTATCTTATTAAATAAAACAGATGTTGACAAGATGCATAATTTGCAGTTGAAAAAAAGGTAATAAATTTAAATATATCTCACTGCAATACTCAGCATATCACAAAATGTTTAAAATAGCAATAAGATCGTATCGTGACTTATGTATTGTGATAATATCGTATCAAGGGGTCTCTGTTGATTCCCACCCCTACATCCTACTGTTCATCATAACCAGGACTGCTCAGTACCTTTCCAATCAGAGTCACCAGCTTAAACATACTGCTAACACCTGTGTGTTGTCTGCAGGGCTTCCATCTCATCTCAACCCCTCACAGAGAGTCAGTTTCATTATTGGCACAATGCAAAAATATTTAGAAAAACAAAACTGTGAGAAGGGCACGATAAGAATGTGGGAGTGGTGTTTTGAGAGAGCGAAAAGGTCAAAAAATCTCTCAAAAAGTCAGCTCTTAAAACCAAAGTGCATTCTCAGATTACATGCGAAGGGCCACGAGTGGCGAGGATGAACCCGGAGGAAAAACACAACATAAAAATTATTAAATTAACATGCGGCATGAAAATCTGAACTGCCCCGGGGTTGAAACTGAAGCCACTGAGACTAAAAGAGAAAATTAGGAGATGATTCCAGAAGGATTTCATTATATCAGAAAACATAAACCTAACATTCAGCTTTAGTTCCACTCCACACTTTTTCCCTCTGGTCATGGAATACCAGATACCAATTTGCTGCATTAATGTCATGTCTGTTTTACCGTGAATACCAGCTCCCATTAGCCTTTTAATGGTGATTTACTGTACTGTTTAGCTCCGATATCTCTGCTCGGCCGGACAGATTTCAGCAGTGTGTCAACACCGGCCGCACATGTGTCCTATTATCTACTACCGTAAATATTAAAATGATCAGACACCGTTCTCAGTAATACAATCCACCCTGCAGGTGTTCTCCCCATCTGAGGACCCGACCAGGAGAACACATCAGTGTTTGGAATAAACACCTGCAAACCCTCTATCACACTAATCATAGTCACTAGAGACAAGTGATTCAAATACACATCACACACACAAAACTATTCAGTCCCAACAAATAACATAAGAAAGCAAAATCATAGCATGTCCTGTTCCTGTTTCTTTGTCCAATCAAAAACCAGAGGAATATTTTCCACCGTACCACACAGAGTGGCTACTGTACCGGCATCTACCAGAAATATAACAGAAGAAAAAGAAGAAAAAGAAGAATTAAAAAGATTTACACTTGAATTGTATTTCCTGTTAATAGTTTAGATTTTTTTATCAAGTTGCTGGTGTACAATTTATTATTTGAATAATAAATAACTATTTAGTAAATGTAGTTATTGGTTACATTTTGTTTGACGTTTTAAATTAAGAAAGCAATGTTTAAGTCAAGCCTCACACATAAAAAAAATGATCCATGTCACTTCCACACAGTGAGGCATACAGCTTATTAATTAAACACTGGTATTGGATCGGTAAATCCCGATGAAGAAGAAGAAGGAGAAGAAGACAAAGTTACGCTAACGATCAAATCATCATGCCTAAAAAAGAAGCACAAATGTAAGAGATCGGCACGCGAGAGCGAAAGTAGTGTTACTTTGCTAACATACAGTAGGTCAGCATTTGTGTTTCATGCTTCTTGCTCACACGATCTCCGTGTACTGATGTTCAATCCAACATATAGAAATTAATACTCAAATTGTTTTCCAACATACGACTGTGTTTTCATTAGCAACTACCTCATAGTTCACAATGTGATGATGCATGTAAAGCCTGCTTTCATGCGTGATGGCCTACTCATGCTTCCCTATTAACTCTTCCCTCCTACACATGTATTGTTTACGGTTTAGTTTCCTCTGTTTGACCTTCTTTTGTGAGTAAATATACAAATAAACATTAACATATTGCTGATTCAGCGCTGTGAGGACAGGTCTGCAGCAAATGAGACAGAAGAGGTCATTGGAGCCACCTGAAGCTACAAGTACTCATACGTTTCCATTAACCCTTTCATGCATGGTGTCCACTAAAGGCATATGTCACCATTTAGTCTATGTGTCATACATAAATATTTTCCAAATGTGTCATTATCGGTGTGTTTACTCCATTAATGCATGGTGACGCACCACTGGTTGTCAAATTTCACACAACTATCTGTTTCAGCTGAGTTCAGTGACGTCAATAGAAAATAGCTCTGTTTTATTGTTTAATGTGTAATTAAACAATAATTGTCTAATTTGCCTTAAGTGTTCCAGTGAGATTGACATGAGCCAGCATGCCGATTCCAGGAACCTGAAGTCAAAGCAGTTAAATGGAATTCAGGCATCATTCGTTTCATTATTTACAGCTGTGCTTTTCCTACTGTGACGAGTCAAAATGTGTTCCGTGAAAAAGGACATTAACGATACCAATTATCACTAAACTGCCCACAACCAACATGTGGCCTCAATTTCAGACAACATTCAAACTATTTTCAGGTCAACGCTGTACAGCTAGTCGGCAATGGAAAGAGGTCAGACCGGACCTAAAAGAATGATAGACACTTCAGAGGGGCCTGGACAGCTCCACAACAAGTCACCTATACATTTCAATTTCATAACCTAAGATGGATTTAGTCTGCATTTCCTAAAATGCAGTCAGGTTCCCTTGGGAGACGTCTAAAGCTCATAGTGATCACAAGTCTGTCAGTGCCTGCTGCAACTGAAGTAGAGCTCAAGCCAAGTCAAGTATTTGACAGAAACTCAGCAATCCAGGCGGTTTTTGGAGAATCTCAGGCATCTATTTAGGCCATCTCGCCCCTATTGTGATGCGTTACATTCTGAAAAGTCAGCTTTTCAAAAACCAACAAATCTTTTTTCAAAACAAAACTCCTCATCGCTTCTCTGACGCGATTTTGACATCAGATGATTTGCTACCACTTTTATAATGATGTTTGTTCAAACAGTGAGAGAGAGACTGAAGTCTCATCTGTCCTTGGATTTAAAGTAATGCTTCTGACTGCAGTAAATGCAGAAAAATAAAGAGTGTCCACATCCTAACATCTGTCATTTAAGGAATGTATAAAAACTATTTAGATTAATCTTTTAGCAGCCTGTGAGTGGCTGCCGTTTACAACTCTCTCCCTCAATGCTGGATCAGTTTCACATACTGTTGTCCCCTATTAGTCAGTTTCACATGAAAAAATGGGGTCCAGGTTTAAAAATACGGGAGCTACCCTTTAAGTGAACCCGATTAAACCGACCATGAACAAGAACAAAACGGAAGCTCTGCAGGCCTGGTTTCAAATACAAATACAGGATACAAAGCAAAACTTGATTAGCATACGAAGCGGGGACAAGCCGGAGCTGTGATCTATTCAACGGACAGTTTCTCCTCCGACCACCTCAAAGCATCCACAGGCTGACCTTCCCCTTTCATTCAACAACCCCGCTCTGTCCACACCACAGGGCCATGCTGTTACAACAGCCTGCCTGTGATAACACGCCACTTCTTAAGTGTTACAAATACCGCTTGACACAGTACGACTAAACCTTGATATCAGCCTCCGAAAGACAAATCAGTCCAACCCCTTTACACCCAGGACAAATATAAAGGTCTATTCATTCAAGCCAATAGTTCTCTATTTTGTCTAAACCTTTGAAGCATGACATTAGTTTAATATTACTACGAGCAGCCTGAGGGTGCAAGTTAATAATCCACCTATCAAACATATTCTCTCTGTGAAGATAGACATAAGGAAGATGCTCTCACCATTTCCACACTTTGTTCTCACTGAGGCTCCCAGGAGTGTCCTGTAGTACGCACTGGTTGAACTTCATGGCTGTACACATGTAACAAGGATGCTGCTTCAGGTCGATATCAGCTGGAGAACGGGGCTCTGTCCCGGTGGCCCGCGCTGACAGAACGGTTCATTCTACCTCCAACAACTTCCTCGATTGCTACACATTGTAAAGCAGCTGGCGCAACAGAGAGTCGGTTCACTTCTTGCTGTGAGTCAGCCACCGGCTGTCTGAGAGGCTGAGAGAGGCGGAGAGTCTCACCATGCGCTGTGGACAGATCCAGGATCAGCTAACAAGTCCTCGAGCTGATTCCACTGAGGCTATATTTGTCCCAACGAGGAATTAACACTAAACCTTCCTGGTGTATTCTGCTGCTGAAATACAACTCTCACTCATCTTAAAGTTGACTTCATCTCAGTCCAGCCCACTCTGCTGTGTTGAGCCCGCCTACTTCCAGGGCTTTCCTTATTGGACGGGTGTGTTTACTGAAACACAACAATGACATGCTTTTCCTCAAACTAGTATATCCACTGTAATGACAGGTACTTTAACCCAACAATTATGTGCAACAATTCTTCTTCTTCTTGAGTCAAAGGATTAATTTACTAATGACGTAAATTACCTTAAATAACAAAGGATGACACTTTATTACTGTATAAAATTAATCACATTCGGTAATTCATTATTATTATATAAAAAAAAAAAAAGCTTAATATCCTGCGGTTAATTAAACGAAACAATGTCAAAACTTCACCCTTAAAGAATAAATAAACTAATTAATTACAATTAATTAATAAACTAAGCTAGAAAAATTCCCTTTTTATTTGATGACACATTTCCAAGAAGAGACAATGTGGCTTGATGATGCAGAAAGAAGAAGTGTAGGGCGAAATTATATCAACACGCATACGTCAACGTCGCGGCAGGTAAAAAAAATGTAGAACACAGTGTCCCGCCAAGGCTGGCTCTAAAATGACTCTTTCAGTCATTTTGTTTCAGGGTGTGTTACGGTGTCAGGGTGGAGATTCTGTATGTAGTTGAACAAATGCTTTCTAACGATTGATAACAAAAGCAATGCCAAACAAACAAAAAAGCAGTATCACAACCACACCCGTCCACAGAGAGTGAATGAAGCAGTCAGTTCAGTTTGGATGGTTCTAAACTGTGACTACTTTACTTGATCTTAGTACATTTGCACTGTATTTCTCTGTGGAACTGCATCTTCCTAAAAGCACTACAGCCTAACCTTTATTTTGGAATAAAGATAGCCTGGTTTTGCCACTTTTAACCCGTCTAGCAGCTTTGAGGAAGCTAATCCTTAATTACGGCTGCCTAAGACAAACAGTGCCAGGAGCCACTTATGTGACCGAGGAAGTCAAAAGGCCAACAGTCTGACAAGGCTTTAACGGGAAAACATCAGGAGTCTTTCATAACTCTGCTGACTGATTCACTAAGGAGATTAAGGAAGTTGGACACGTTAACATGAACACCTGCCATCTATAACGCAATATGAATGGAAAAGTTCCGCAACTATTAAACACCTACGCCTTTGTGAAGTGTCAGAATATCAGAATAATGCTGATATGACTGTAGTAATTTGTGTTGACACACTGTATTACATCATAAAACTATGTTATATTGCCAGGTGATTAGGTCAACTATCAGTCTACAGAATGAACCAACACCTCTCTCAGACAGAGGACGTTTTAGCAGCCCGGTGCGGCTTTTTGTAATGTTTTCAATAAGATTGAAGCGTTTTGCGCGCTGCTCTTGTGTTAATGAGTTTATCCGCTCTGTACGCCCCTCGTTTTTACAGTAGTACCCTGAATAACTCGAGGTGAAAAAAATTCAACTCAGAGCGGAAAAGAGCCTAACGTATTAGCATTTTTTCTCATTGCATTGACTTTTGTTGGATTCCCGGAGCTTTATGACTTTAGCAACCGTAGTTACCATGATCTGAGCAGAAAGCAGCAGGAAGCAAATTAGTGGGTACTTGAGATTTTGATATAGATATATATATATATATATATATATATATATATATCTATCTATATATATAGATAGATATATATATATATATATATATATATCTATCTATATATATATATATATATATATATAGCAAAAAACCATAGCAAAAAACGATATATATATATATATATATATATATATATATATATCCTTTATTTAACCAGGTAAAATAAAAACTCATTGATCTTTTCCGAGAGCGACCTGGACAATTTAAATGGTAGTATTAACTCGTCAAATGTCGTGCGGTGTACGCTGCAGTGTTCTAAAAGTTGAACTATTATTATCCAGGGCGCAGCCGGCGCGCCTCGGAAAAAAAAGCGCTTGGGAACGCTTGTGCACCGTGAGTTCGCCTTCCGTGCGTCTACATTGACAACAATGGATTTGAGGGCGCAAAAAATGCGGCATGTGTACAGACGGTCCCATACACAGTCTGAACATAAACAGGCTGAGAGTTAGGAGCTTCGTTAAGGTCGTGGGTTTATTGCAGATATATTGTATTGGACAATTAATCAAATAATCGTTTAATTAATCTTCTCAAATGTGAATATTTATTTTATTTTATTTGTCTTATATGGCAGTAAACTAAATATCTTTGTATGACAAAGTAATCTCAAGGTCTTACTTACTAGTTTTTTTGCTAGAGCTATTAACCTCATCTCACAGCCTCACCTTTTAAACCCCATCAACTACGTTTGTCTCAACCAGCAGATAAAATCCAAGGTGCTGGAGTAGAGCCAAAATAAGGCACAACAGGTTAGTCCTTTTTAATTTGACAAACACTTAACCTGCCATCACATCATGTCAAAGATGGGACAGGCAGCAGTTGACAGATGTATTTTTTGTAAAGAGACAGGATGATGTGACATGTGAGCGTGCTTGAACACATCTTCCATGCTGCATCTTCTATGGAGATGCAGCTGCATAATTACAACCTGCCAAACAATGTTCAAATCCACAGAACACAAAGTTTGGAAAGAACCCAAATCTATGATGCTGATGGAAAATATCACAACAACAATAAGCAATGTCTGAAGTATTGGTGCTGCCATAAAGCACATGAAACAAGACTATAAAGAATAAATATGTACGTGACGTTGCCATACGGTGCGCAAAGTTGTTTTTTTTGTTGCTAACTCGGAAGTTACTTAAGAGGATATTAAGAAATTTAAGTGGAAGACTGGACTCATGATGTTAAAAGCTTCTCATAAACAACCAGTTTAGGAGAAGTATACCATACAATTCTGTGTGCTGTCTTTACCAGTTACAAGGAGAATGGGTTTTAATGATTTACTCTCATCAGAAACAAAACTTAGCACCATGATGCTCAGCAGCGCGGCCTGTTTGTACAAGAAGAAGAAGAACATGTTTGTTCACTTCAAGACAAAAGGAAACATGAAGTGTGTGATTGATGGCTGTTTCTTCATATTTCCACATCCTGTATATTTTGGATTGCTACTTGATTTAATGATCAAACCAATATTTAATTAAGCTGCTGTGCTAATGTGGTTAGCTGATGTCTGTGTTGTGGTTAGTTAGAACATGGTGTTCTATCATGGCTCAGGTAATGCCAGGTAATGAAATTAAATCTCATACTATGCACTAAATAACAAATACATGTACTATCGTTCAACATACTTTTGTGTGAATAAACAGTAGTATGTATCTTTTCGGACGCACTGAGCAGCAATTAACGTCGTCACTTCCTGAGAGCCTCCTTGCCGGTTAAGTGTAACCATGGTAACCCATGCCAACCTCATGTGACCAAAACAACACTTTGTGAGAATCATAAAGTCTGAACTAATTTAAAAAATAAATTACACCTAGCAAAGTGAAATCTATATTATATATTATATAATAAATCTATAATAATATTTTATTTAAATAGTATGTAAATCATGTACTATTGGTTTCATAGTAAGGTTAAACTTTCGGACATACTAAAAAAATCTACTACATAGCATGTTAGCATGGAATTTCGGACACAACAAATGTTAAACTTGAACCCCACCAAACTGAATTTTCTTTCTTGGTCAAGTCAAATTTTAACAAGGAGTAGATAGTATGTTTATTTTTAACATTTAGCAAACAGGTGCACCAGAGCACCGACAAGGAACGGGTTAGATCTGTTGGATACTTGTTTTTATACACCATGGATGTTACATTACTTTACATCCCATCGACTTTCAATAAGGAGGAAGCTATTTGTTAAAGCTACATGAAAAGATGGTCAAACCATTAAAGGTGCCAAATGCCAGATTGGGAGCATTTCTATTGCTTCTGCATGACTCTCAACATGGCAACAGCTGAGCTGGTGGCTCAAAACTAACAGTGAAAACAAAGGCAACAGTGCTGAAAGAGATAACAGTATCAACCTGGGGGTGAACTGGAGGGTGGATGCTATGCTTCTGCGACGCCGTTATCAGATGTAACCGCCGTATGAGAGCAGAGCACAGCTGCGTCAGTGAGCTAGCCAGTGTTACTAATTTCTTTAAAGCATTAACGCAACTTTTAGGCTCAGTTTTAAAGCTAGAGTGAAGATAGAAAAGAGAAACTCAAAAACCTAATGAATCCATTGGTACCAGCCATGTCATACTAGCTTGTCGTGAAGGAGGTTAAATAACTCTCCAAACTTGCGCTAAATTTTGGCGAGGAACAACTGTCATGGCTATTTTCAAAAGGGGTCCCTTGACCTCTGACCTCAAGATATGTGAATGAAAATGGGTTCTATGGGTACCCACGAGTCTCCCCGTTACAGACATGCCCACTTTATGATAATCACATGCAGTTTGGGGCAAGTCATAGTCAAGTCAGCACACACAATTGTACTTGAGTAAAGTAATGTGTTACTTTCCAGCACTGCATACAACATTAAAACGTGATAAATGCTCTCTGTGACCTTTGGTGCTGAATAATGGGTCCGGTTGTCATACCATGTCAAGACTTTTCACAATTCTTGGCAAATAGTAATAATACCTTGAGAAATGCCTGTAAGACAAACATGTCTATCTAGCCTATCTGCAGCACGAACACGTATCAGTAAATGATGAAATAAAGCCCAACAGTTTTAATAACCATTAACATGAAATACTATTATTGCATAATCGCCATATCGCGATTATTTGAGCTGATCATTTTGTGTAATCGTTGCACAATCAAGGGAATTCAAAATCAATGTTAGAAAGGGAATTCGCTTAATCATCCACTGAGGCGTCTACCTGAGCGCAAACTTTCCATGTCAGGAAAAAATGTTGACCGTCTAGAATCTTGCTGCTGTTGAGCAGGTTCTTCCGTTTCAGCTCATATGAGCATATTTTGTTGCTATACAAAGCCAGAAAATGACAGACGTGCGGATAATGACTCTCTTGATTTATAGCGTAGTGCCTCCCCTACGGCTGCAGCAGTGTATTTGACAGCTTTGGGAATGTTATGCTAGAGTTGTCGCTTCCATCCATCTTTTCTAATTAGATAATTCACATAACAATGTAATCATCAAGTAACTCGAATTCATCACCTTCCTATTGTTTCATAACATGAACAGAAATAGACAATTATATAGTTTATCACAATTATTGCGTCAGTGAGCTAGCCAGTGGGACACGCTCACATGCACAAACATGAACTAAAAGCACAAGCTGCTGGCCCGACGATGTCAACAAAGCAGTGAGATACTTAGATTACAACACACACACACAGTGACTTCATTCTCTGCTCAGGTAGACATTACTCCTCTATATCTTTACATAGAAAATAGTTGTTTAGTGTTATATAAATGCTCTGGATATCGTATAGAGCACCTTTAATTGACAGGCAGTTTGTTTCTCACAGCCTCTGCTGGCAGTCGGTAAAGTGCTGTTCAGGCTGAAACGGCAAGTTTTTACCAAATAAGTAAGGGCCATCTAACAGCTTACTGTTTCTAGTTAAAAAGAAAGGTCAAATATTTACAGTGTTCCAACTGACCCCAAACTGCAGAGTCTTGCTCAACATGATCAGCAAGTGGCTTTCATGGTTTTTGGTTCTGTACAGACTAAACTGACACTACTATGCAAAGTTGTACACTGACTCGTGACTGGGGAAAAAATACAAGGATACAAACACTCTTTATGACACAGAAGCATTTGCTCTGTCTGACTTACATTACTGTGTGTGGATTCTGGAGCATGCATGCCTTTGGGCCGAATGTAGTCACAGGGCTTGGTCCATGAAGCGACTGGGGCCTCCTGAAAGAGAAGAGGACAAAGGCAAACATTAAGGTTTAAGAAGCGGAAGTTGCCGGACAAGTATGCAAAATATCACCAGGAGAATTTGTTAAAGAAATACACAATGGCTTCAAAGTGCATGCTATTTAAAAAAAGTAAAAAGAAGAAGTACAAGTTTAATTTTGTTTCAGTTGTGATATGAGACATTCGCATTATTCATTTTCACTATCTCATCATTCATTGTAAGCTGAGCTGGAGAATGGTCGAAGTTGATCTCTAAAATTCCTACATTTCTAAATGCCTCTATTTAAAATGTCTAATCAAATATATTCCACTTTCATTTCTCTATTTTAAAGAAAAAACGAGAAGTGAAGACATAATGACTGTCTGAGATGTTTAGAGAAAAACGTGAGCCTAAGGATTTCCACAATTTGATTCATCATTAGCAGATTATTTCATAAACTGTGGGTCATTTTTGTGGTCATCCAGGGACAAACCACCACTCTATTTAATGTATTATATAACCAGTGCCGGAAGAAGTATTTAGATATTTTTACTTAAGTAAAAGTAGCAATACAACAGTAAAATAACTCTGTTAGCAGTAAAAGCCCTGCATTCAAAATCATACTTAAGTAAAAGCACAAAAGTATGAGCATCAAAATATATTTAAAGTACCAAAAGTAAAAGTACTCATCATGCAGAATGGTCCGTTTCAGAATAATATATTCTACATGACTGGATAATAATTATTTAACTTTAATGTTGCAGTTGGTAAAGGTGGAGCTGATTTTAACAAATTTGTATACGGTCGGGTCTGTAATAACTAGGGTTGTCAAAGTTAACGCGATAATGACGCATTAACGCAAAATCATTTTAACGTCACTAATTTCTTTAAAGCATTAACGCAACTTTTAGGCTCAGTTTTAAAGCTAGAGTGAAGATAGAAAAGAGAAACTCAAAAACCTAATGAATCCATTGGTACCAGCCATGTCATACTAGCTTGTCGTGAAGGAGGTTAAATAACTCTCCAAACTTGCGCTAAATTTTGGCGAGGAACAACTGTCATGGCTATTTTCAAAGGGGTCCCTTGACCTCTGACATCAAGATATGTGAATGAAAATGGGTTCTATGGGTACCCACGAGTCTCCTCTTTACAGACATACCCACTTTACGATAATCACATGCAGTTTGGGGCAAGTCATAGTCAAGTCACCACACACAATTGTACTTGAGTAAAGTCATTTGTCACTGCATACAACATTAAAACGTGATAAATGTCCTTTGTGACCTTTGGTGCTGAATAATGGGTCCGGTGGTCATACCGTGTCAAGACTTTTCACAATTCTTGGCAAATAGTAATAATGCCTTTTGAAATGCTTGAAAGAACAAACATGTCTATCTAGCCTATCTGCAGCACGAACACGTATCAGTAAATGATGAAATAAAGCCCAACAGTGTTAATAACCATTAACATGAAATACTATTATTGCATAATCGCCATATCGCGATTATTTGAGCTGATCATTTTGTGTAATCGTTGCACAATCAAGGGAATTCAAAATCAATGTTAGAAAGGGAATTTTGCTTAATCATCCACTGAAGTATCTACCTGAGCGCAAACTTTCCATGTCAGGAAAAAATGTTGACCGTCTAGAATCTTGCTGCTGTTGAGCAGGTTCTTCCGTTTCAGCTCATATGAGAGCATATTTTGTTGCTATACAAAGCCAGAAAATGACAGACGTGCGGATAATGACTCTCTTGATTTATAGCGTAGTGCCTCCCCTACGGCTGCAGCAGTGTATTTGACAGCTTTAGGAATGTTATGCTGGAGTTGTCGCTTCCATCCATCTTTTCTAATTAGATAATTCACATAACAATGTAATCATCAAGTAACTCGAATTCATCACCTTCCTATTGTTTCATAACATGAACAGAAATAGACAATTATATAATTTATCGCAATTATTTTAGTTTAATTCGTTTTATTTTAGTTCAACACATCAGATGTGTCAGACGCTGCTTCATGTGGAGTAGAAAAATCCTGGCACACCCTGTCTTTGTAGACTTTATTAAAAGAATACGATTGTACTGGGGGTGAAAGGTCAGTGACTAAAATGCAGCACTACAAGACGACTGCCTCTAACTACAGAAGCCTTCACGCTTCGTCACATCACTCAGCCAGCAAATCCTCTTAGCCGTCTGGTTCTGTGAATTCACCATCTGCTGTTTACTGGTTCTTGAAGCTGCATTCATCAATATTTTCCTATTATTAACACTGAATGAAATTAATATGTGTAATGTGACGGGTGTCACAGCTCTGTGCTGCTCTACAGAGTTTTAGCCTTTTTTAGCTCTTTGTTTTGGAATCAGTCGGGAGCTCAGAAACACACTTGCTAACACTTTACATATAAACAACTTTATAATCCTAGATAGTTCAGTGCTGTGTTCTTCTTCCCATTAGTCGACCAAAATGTTTTTAATGCAGCTTTAAAGCTCGGGTTGGTAGTGTTCTTCAAAATCATTTGTTGAAATTCTCATTACATCCTGACAGCTATAATAATAATAAAAAAAAACACTATGTGTGGCTGTCACAGGAGTGTAATAAGCCCGTCCAATCATTTTATTCGGGTCGAATGATTTGGTGACTTTCTCTCTAGATTTAGCGACTTTTGGAACTTGTGCTGCTAGGTACTTTCATTGGGAAAGAGTCGGCAACAGTGGGTTCAGTTTTTCGGTTGGATCATTTTTAAAATCTAGCGTACTCTTGCTGGTTTTAGGGATGCACCGATCCGACTTTTTCGGTTTCGATAGTGATACCTAGGCTTTGGGTATCGGCCGATACCGAGTAACGATCCGATACCAGTGTGTCATTAATAAGCTGTATGCGTCAATGTGTGGAAGTGACTGGGATCATTCCTTTATGTGTAAGGCAACATCAGGCCTGACTTAAACATTGCTTTCTTAACTGTGTAAAACAAAATGTATCAAATGAATACATTATATAAATTTACTGAATTGTTATTTATTAAAATAACAAATCGCACATCAGCAACTTGGTAAAAAAAATCTTCAAAATTAACAGGAATTACAATTCAGGTATGAACTTTTTAATGCAGCAACAAATTGCTCAAAACCAGCATAGCCAAAATGCCAGCATAGAATGTATATGGTATATAAACATAGAATTGAATTGAATAGATCGGCCCCATTGTCACCAATACCTGATCCAGCCATTTGAATCAGTATCGGCCCTATATGCGATCCGGTATCAGTGCATCTCTCGCTGGTTTATCAAGATTACCAACCCTAGCTTTAAAGTTCCCATTAAACAGCTAACTGAGTGCAATTTGCTTCCGCATAATTACGTGTTTCCTGTAAGAACAGTAAGCTTGGGAGGGACTTCACGCCAACATTGGTTACACATTCACCAACTCAACAAGAGAACAAACAAGCCTGGAAACTCTGTCAATGCAACACATGAAACAAGGTGGAGAGATGCATTTTACAACTGATAATTAAATATTACTTTTGACCCAGAGGGACATTTTAGTGGAGACCAACTGACAATTATTTTCACTACCGATATATCTAAAGATGTTTTGTTTTTTTGTTCATCTTTGTCTATGAAATGTCAGTAAATTGTGGGAAAAAAAGAGTCCAAGAGTCCAGGATGACGTCTTCACATGTTTTCTTCTGGGATGGGACAACTAATGGAAACACCAGAAAATAAAGAACCTTAAATGCAGCTACAAAGGCAGCCATGTCGGCCAGTCATATTAAATGTCAACATGCTCAAGTTTGAAGTCTATACCAAATGCTATGCTGATTAAATCACTGTTTCATTTTCTTTTCCTTCTTTTGGGTGATGATTAAAGAAATCTGAGAGGAAAAGGAAGCCTGTGATCAGCCTGTCTTCATCTGTGACTTTTTTTCTGGCATTTAACCAAACTTAGATCAGCACCTTTAAGCCGAGGGAACTCCCTTCCCTAATGTCATCACTGCGATGAGTCACTGCCCTATAATCAGCAAGTAACTCTAGAGCGAAATTCATCACCTTCCTATTCCAAGTCCTAAACAGTCGTTTGTTTGCCTAAATCCATCTCAACGGCTTTCTGTCAAATGTCATAAAAATGTATCACTGACAAATTAGGAGAAACTCATAAAACTGTATCTGTGGGAGTGTATTTCCTCATCTTGGACAAGTGTAACCTCTGAGTGACATTTCATTTCCTCATCAATAATGGGACAGTCCTAATTGTGCAAACGCCTTCTCACTTCTTTTTTTACTGAACCTCATCACGGTTGCCAAAACATACAAACAAAGCCGTCGCAATATCCACAGCGATCAAACGTTCTGTTTTCTTGAAGTCGTTTCTGTGATGGTCGAAGGGAAACATGTCTGAGGTGATGCAATGCAGATCATGCCACAAGGCTATTTCAAAAATGTTTCTCACGCAGCCTAAAGCAACAGCAGCCGTTCTTAAATATCGGTACTTCAGTCAGGTTATTGTGTTGTGGCAATGTGCTCTATGAACTTAAAACAGGTATGCATCAGGGCCGGGCACACCATGTTCTTTCAGGCTGAACAAAGTTTGACCTTATGTGGCCTCTGAATTGCCACTCACTCACGTGTAAAAGTCTGTTTAAGCCTTAAGACAAACATGTTATGTGAAGCTGACATGAGATGAGATCATGAACAGCAATACAGAAATGTAGATGCAGCAAATCCAGGCATGCTTGCTTAAAGATTAGTTCACACAAGGCCAGTGAGAGACAGGCTGATTCTACATTTTCCAGTAAGACCCTATGAGCTCCTATTTTCCACACTGGTTAGAAAATAAGCTGGTTTAATACAAGGTCCAGGACAGGATGGGAATAGTAGCATGTAATTAAAGTGCTTGTGACCTCTGGCTCCAAACATAATAACAGGGTTGTCATCGCCTTAAGAAAGCATGTTCCATGTGTGGGCCCCTGTGCAACACCTACCTGTAGTCAGAGGAGCTGCCGGCTGAGGAGGTGCTCAGGCTGCGGGTCTTCCTGTTGCGTCGAGCCAGGCTGCGACCGGCGACCTCCCCTCCCTCCCAGGTGGAGCAGCAGTATGGTCCTGCTTCCACTCGCACCTCCTCTCCACCGTCCATCTCAGACAGCCAGGCTGCAAGTAATCTGACAAGGCACATCAATTATTAATGAAAGTTTGAGTCAAATGTAAACAAGCATACAATCATTAGTCAACTAGGCCAAACTCAATTAGGAAAAAAAACAATTTACATGATGCTTAATAAAAATGCAAACATCTTATAGAAATTTATTTTACATGGAGTCTACATAGATAAATAAGAATCACGTCTATAATTCGGCACACATACCAACCACCGATCCGCACATATATTTTGCTAATTTTCAACTTTTAATATCCAAATTACAGGAATGCAACACCGATCAGTTGAAACTATTTCTTAGTCTCTATATCAAGTTGAAATAAAATGCGACCGAAATGTCTGTAACAATCTAAAAAACTCTAAACGTATACTAAAGCAAAGTTTAGGATGTCAAATGAGTGCTATAAAGGTTTTTACGAGTTCCATAGAACTCGTAAAAATGTCTTTAATATGCTTTTTTAGATTAATATTCACAGTCCTTAATGCACATTTTTAGATTATAATTTACAGTCTTTAATGCACCTTTTTAGATTATAATTTACAATCTTTAATGCACTTTTTTGCACATTTTCTTGATTATAATTTAGTCTTCAATGCACTTTTTTTGCACAATTTTAGATTATAATTTAGTCTTTAATGCACATTTTTAGATTATAATTTACAATCTTTAATGCATATTTTTAGATTATAATTTACAATCTTTAATGCACTTTTTTTGATTATAATTTACAGTCTTCAATGCACTTTTTTGTACAATTTTAGATTATAATTTACAATCTTTAATGCACATTTTTAGATTATAATTTAAAGTCTTTAATGCACATTTTTGCACATTTTGAGATTATAATTTACACTCTTCAATGCACTTTTTTGCACATTTTTAGATTATAATTTACAGTCTTCAATGCACTTTTTTGCACAATTTTAGATTATAATTTACAGTCTTTAATGCACATTTTTAGATTATAATTTACAATCTTTAATGCACTTTTTTGCACATTTTCTTGATTATAATTTACAGTCTTCAATGCACTGTTTTGCACAATTTTAGATTATAATTTACAGTCTTTAATGCACATTTTTAGATTATAATTTACAATCTTTAATGCACATCTTTAGATTATAATTTAAAGTCTTTAATGCACATTTTTAGATTATAATTTACAATCTTTAATGCACTTTTTTGCACATTTTCTTGATTATAATTTAGTCTTCAATGCACTTTTTTTGCACAATTTTAGATTATAATTTAGTCTTTAATGCACATTTTTAGATTATAATTTACAATCTTTAATGCATATTTTTAGATTATAATTTACAATCTTTAATGCACTTTTTTTTATTATAATTTACAGTCTTCAATGCACTTTTTTGTACAATTTTAGATTATAATTTACAATCTTTAATGCACATTTTTAGATTATAATTTAAAGTCTTTAATGCACATTTTTGCACATTTTGAGATTATAATTTACACTCTTCAATGCACTTTTTTGCACATTTTTAGATTATAATTTACAGTCTTCAATGCACTTTTTTGCACAATTTTAGATTATAATTTACAGTCTTTAATGCACATTTTTAGATTATAATTTACAATCTTTAATGCACTTTTTTGCACATTTTCTTGATTATAATTTACAGTCTTCAATGCACTGTTTTGCACAATTTTAGATTATAATTTACAGTCTTTAATGCACATTTTTAGATTATAATTTACAATCTTTAATGCACATCTTTAGATTATAATTTAAAGTCTTTAATGCACATTTTTAGATTATAATTTACAATCTTTAATGCACATTTTTAGATTATAATTTAAAGTCTTTAATGCACATTTTTGCACATTTTGAGATTATAATTTACAGTCTTTAATGCACATTTTTAGATTATAATTTACAATCTTTAATGCACATTTTTAGATTATAATTTACAATCTTTAATGCACATTTTTAGATTATAATTTAAAGTCTTTAATGCACATTTTTGCACATTTTGAGATTATAATTTACAGTCTTTAATGCACATTTTTAGATTATAATTTACAGTCTTTAATGCACATTTTTAGATTGTAATTTATAATCTTTAATGTACATTTTTAGACTAAAATGTACAGTCTTCAATGCACTTTTTTTTAACATTTATATTTATACCTTGGGTTAGCCAGCTGGATAAACTAGTTAACTATAGCTTAACCCTAGCTAAACAAACACAGCTCAATAATCATGATACAGCCAACTAAAACAAGTAGCATTATTGTCAGTTAATCCATTTTACCTAGTAAGTTATTAATATCCCAAATGTCTAATGTCAGCTACAACAACAACCACACCAGCACCTCACACAGCCTGTTCAGCGGATGAACCTCACACAGCCTGTCCAGCGGATGAATGGTCCAGCGGATGAATGGTCCAGCGGATGAATGGTCCAGCTGATGAATGGTTCAGCGGATGAACCTCACACAGCCTGTCCAGCGGATGAACCTCACACAGCCTGTCCAGCGGATGAATGGTCCAGCTGATGAATGGTCCAGATGGAAACGCAGTGAGCTAACTAAGCTAAGCTAAGCTAGTTAGCGAGCTAATATGGCATGTCGCTAGTTTAGCATACAAAGCGTACAATAAATCACTTCAGTGGACAACAATACCTTTCAACCCACAACGACACAGAGGACGACACTTGTTTGTAGCGCAGCAGACTGCCGTAGAGGTTCAGAGCCTGGCCATTAGTTCATTAGAGAGTTCATCAATGTTTCACCATCTTACTTTGCAAGAGAGCTGCTGTCAACAGTCAGCTCATCACTTCCTGATACGGCTCGACCAATCACAGGCTCTCTCCTCGACGACGTCATCTTGGACGAGATCACCCCAACTTGACTAAGGAGTGTCAGGATATATAACCTCTCTGATTGCATCACAGTGAAATAAAGAACTGCATTACATTATAATAAAGAGATCTAATTTTAAGAGGCTTAGTTAGTGAGCTGTTTATAGATTATAATTTACAGTCTTGAATACACATTTTTAGATTGTAATTTACAGTCTTTAATGCACTTTTATTGCACAATTTTCTTTTTTTATTATAATTTACAGTCTTTAATGCACTTTTTTTTACACATTGTTATACCATAATTCACAGTCCATAATGCACTTTTTTTTTTACACATTTTTATATTGTAGTTTGCAGTCTTTAATGCACATTTTTGCCTATTTTTATATTCTAATTTGCAGTGTTTAATGCACATTTTTGCAGTTTGATATTATATACAGTCTTTAATGCACTTTTTTGCACATTTTTTAGATTATTATTTGCAATCTTTAATGCACTTTTTGCACAATTTTCTTTTTTTTGTTATAATTTACAGTCTTTAATGCACTTTTTTTACACATTTTTATACCATAATTCACAGTCCACAATACACTTTTTTTTACACATTTTTATATTGTAGTTTACAGTCTTTAATGCACATTTTTGCACATTTTTTAGATTATAATTTACAGTCTTTAATGCACATTTTTAGATGATAATTTACAGTCTTCAATGCACATTTTTGCAAATTTTTAGATTATTATTTACAATCTTTAATGCACTTTTTTGCACATTTTTAGATTATTATTTACAGTCTTTAATGCACTTTTTTCACATTTTTAGATTCATATTTACAGTCTTTAATGCAAATTGTTTTGTAATATGTGCATATCATTTGTCACTTTATGTACATATCATCTGCCACTGTAAATATAAATTCTACATATAGATATATTCACATGTACACACTGTACATAATCATCTAGTCCATGTATATCCATCCAGTATTTATTTCTTCGCACTATTTGTATTGTTTGTTTCAGAACATTTGACTTGTATATAGACATTTTATATATATTATTAATTTATTGTTAATTATTGTAGCTGTTACTTATATTCTGTGTAAGTACATTGAGAGAGCTGCATAAAACCAGAATCAAATTCCTTGAATTTATATACTTGGCAAAATGAACCTGATTCTGATTCTGAGCTTGTCAAGCACTTTAATTCACTATATTGATTGTTTTACAACCAACGTGTTAATTATTATTATAATAATTATACGATATGTAAAAAAAAGAGTTTTATCTCTTGTGCTTTCATGTATTAATAATCCTACGCATTACTCAATTGTTTATTTGTAATTATATATTTCACATTTAGGAAAGCAAGTTCTACATGTCAAATCATCCCAAAGTGACAATTGAAACTTTTTCCAGTTTGTTTGAATAGTGATGCAATCTGGACGGTGATGCAACAGGTCTAAATGTGGTCCGATCGCTCTGCATGGCCAGATTACCTTGCTTGGGGGGCCCTGGTGCAAAAATGAGGCGCTGACCCCCTATTACCCCATAGGAATCTGACCTGGCACCTTGTTCCGTTGGTATTCACACTTTGCAATCTGACACACTTTGAGTTATTGTCTCCCAAATAGGCAGTTTATGTGGGCCATACAGTAAAGAAGTTATTGCCCAACCTGTAACCCACAGTGTGATAGCGCCACTGTCTGGCTCATTGCACACAAATCTATCCCTTCATGATTGTTCATTTAGTTTATTCATGTAACAAAACCCTGGAATAACACTTTGTAAATTTGCAGAGCAACACAATACATTTATTTTCGTTTGCAAGTCAAGACAGACGTGACCTTATATGAAATATGATTAATATTGTTCCTTAATTTGGCATTAGGGCTGGGCGATATCGAGAAAATCAAATATCACAATACTTCTTACCAAAAAATCCATATTGATATTGTAGGGTTGATCACTGGTGCTTTCACAATATATTTACACAATTTAATCTTTGATAAATAAGCATCAGTAATGTGGATATAATGATTAAGAGGGTATTAATCAGTGCTTTTGATTAGCGAGTAGTGTATGATGATTAAAATAACATGGCATTATGCTAAAACAATAGATTATGTATTCTCCAATAAGCTATGTACAATCTTTTTGGAGGAAGTATATCTATTTGTGTCCAATGGGGGCGCCAAGCGACAGGGAGAGGGGAGGTCAAGAGGAGTTACAGTTGTGATGTACTGTACTGTATATATAAATATACCGTATATTGTATGTTTATTGTTATTTTGATATATATGAAATAGGGAGTTAATGGTTGTTATATGAGAGGTATTGTATTTTTTTAAATTATATTTTGTATTATTGTTCCAACTAAATTCAGTTGGCTGTTGACATCAGAAAAGCTACTGAAGACCAGTTGATAGTTCTTGTTATTTTATTAATTCTTTAAATATGTCCATCTTAGTCCAATGTGATTCGTGGGTGCAACATGAGCAAACAGTATGTAACTTCTCTTCAGGTGTGAGTTTACTGAACAGACACATCACAAGTTGATGGTCATAGTCTGCAGTTTTAATTACTATCCTCATAATAACTACACATACAAACCAAGGTATAATAGTTTTGAATTTTCAATTATTTGACTTTTTGATTTCATTTAGTTTTCAGAGTGCATCACCTAGCTTTTTTTTTCAGAAAGGTTTAGTTTTACAGTATTTAATGTCTCAGAAGTATATATATATACATACAAAATACATGGTTGGACAACTGTATAGAAATGGCTATATTGTTTGTGTAATCTTTGCATTACTTTAATGTCCGATGTGAAGGAATTAAGACATTGCATCATCTCCTGGAGGGTCAAGTCTGTTCAATTTCTGTGGTTCAATGTCACAAGAGTTGACTGAAATTCATGCTTTCTCCATTTTTCCAGTGATATATTATGGCTAAAAAAATTAAATTAATTTACGTTAATTTTTATTATTTTGTTACCCAGTTAATATTGTTTCAAATTAGTTTTTCTTAAATTATATAGTTTTTCTTTAGTTTCAGCTTATTAAAAATATTTTCCACTGCTTATTTTCTATAATTTCTATACTATAATAACGGATAGAAAGAGGACTACAAGGCGTCCTTTTATACTGGGTGTAAATGCTGGTGAATAAGCTGCATGGCTGCCAGCAAGCAAAGAGAACAGTAACTATGTGCGAGCGACTGTACAGAGAAGCCATGCTGAGTCAACAGTGGATAAGAAATTGTTTATTTGACTTGAACATAATTACAAGGAAACCAAACAGTCTGCAACATTCTAGCTTCAGTGGTAACCGCTCTAAGTGAATCACACTCAACACAGGAGGTCATCTCAAACTGCTTTTTATTACATCTTAAATAACAGTACATTTTAATATAGTTTCTATCTTGCATCCAGCTTTCGGTTGTACACTGACTGACTTTAAAATTAAATACAAAAGGTGAAAAGGGAACAGTGGGGGTGCAGAGCTCTACAGTTATTTGATGGAGAAAGAGAGAAAAGGAAAGGGAATTTAATTAATTTTTAATATTTTTTATTTCATTTTATTTTTTGCCAACTCCAGGCCTAACGCACAATTACAGCACATTTTTTTTGTACAGAATGTCGCAGAGAAAAAACAGAATGGAAAAAATGTCACTACTGCTAAAGAAAGAGCGTCTCTGTTTACAAGGAGAAGGGAACAACAGAAAATTCTGCCATTCAGATGCTGCAAGATTTTTTTTTTTCATTTTTTATTAAAGGACAGAAAAAAACCTGTTATAAAATGTTTTTCTTTGTAAGTGGAATTTTGTTTGCTACAGAAGGAATGAAAATTTATTTGTTCCATTTGAGATTGTGTATGTTTAGGTGAATGAATGTACGTATGCATGTGTGTACAATTTAAACATTTACGTTACTTCTTAAATTTGTGGAATCCCTCCCAAGTATGGACCAAGTAACCGTTTATGTCGCAGGGTTTTGCTTCTCAAGTGCATAGCTTTGACATTGTAGTTGAATCATGTATGCACGGAGTAGCCAAAAACAAAAAGGAAAAAAAGAAAAAAAAGAAAAGAAAAAGAAAAATATAAATACCATTGTATTGATATATTCAACAGGTTATTTTCTTAAAGAAAAACATCAAAGGACTTAATTCCATATGCACCTTTTTAAGCAATTCTACAGCATGCGATTCTAAGAGATAACCCACCCATGGCAGACAACCAAAATCTTTTTTTTTTCGTTTTTAACTTAAAAAGTTTCAATATCATTATTTTCAAACATTGATTTATACAACATGTCATTCACAGAGTAGTAACTGCATTTCCAAGCACGGAATGGGCACCTCTGTTAAAAGAGAAACGTCCGGATTGCAACCGGGCTAAAGTGGAGGTACTCCCTACCCGACCAAATCACATCACCGGTCCCAACCTCGGGCAACAGAAACCAGGGGAAACAAAACTAAATTAAAGGAGAAAAAAAATGAATAAAAAAGAGGGGCGGGGTGGATTATGATCCGATGGGTTAATCTTCATTTAATTATTCTACACTGTCGCCAGAGAAAAAGGTGTAAGAATGGTTAAAATGGTTTGTTTTTTTTGTTGTTTTTCGTTTTAAAAACGAGCATTCATCATCATAAACAGCATGTGCTTGGTTAGTTAACTTTTTTTTTCTTTAGACATTATTCTATATATGCAAAGTTTAATTTTTGTGCAAACAAAGATTTGTGGACTACACTGGAAAAAAGAAACAGTAAAAGTATCATGGGACTAAATATACAGAAGGGCCAGAAGTGGCTTGAGGACTCCCTGTTGAAGCTCAATTCTCTCACTTTGTTCTCCAGTGGGATAAAGCTGGATTTAAAATGACATGATCTGGAGGTTCTTCTAGTTTTTCGCTTAAAAACATTCGCTAAAATGTGTAAAGACTAGGAAATAAAACAAAGCTTTGATCCTCGTTTTAAACATTAACTGACAGTTCGCTGATCTACTTCTCTTTAACAAAAGAAGAATAATGAAAACAAAAAAAGAAACAAAAAGAAACATGGCCAAAAAGCTATTAAGAGTTAGATCACTGTCGTGTAATAACCTTCACTCAGACCTGTGTATAATGAGGACGCAGGACACGTTTGCTTGGTGGCGGTGGCGGCAGCGGTGGGGTGTTTGTATTTTCACTTACTACAATACCAGACCGTGGTGATGGGAGGAATGCACAACTTTCCCCTCCGTTCCATTTTGAAACCACTTAATTCCTCGAGCTTTTTTTTTTTCTTTTTTTTTGTAGCTGAATGAGTGACAGACAATTGTGCTCTTTTAAATATGAAGGAGAGAGAGAGAGAGAGAGAGAGAATTTTTGCCCTTGATAGTTTTTTGGGGTGTTTGGAGTCAGTATCATGGTGTTTTTGAAAAGATTGGATATGCAATAAAATTGAACATTGTGATGTTGGAATGGTCTTCCACTCAACTTTGGAGTCCAGATGCCATCTAGACACAAACACAAACACAATATTTGATTAGTATTATTCAACAAAATCACTCATTGGCCAGACAACTGTGTTTTTTCAACATTTTATAGACCAAACTAATCGATTAATCCAGAAACTAATCCACAGATTAATCAACAATGAAAATAATCGTTAGATGCAGCCCTTAAAATCATTAAATCCAGGGTTGATCAATGATCATATGTGCATATCCCTTTTATTTGATTAGCAATTACAAATGATCAATGAATCGATTAACAAGATAGTTGGAGATTCATTTAATAGTTGATATCTAATTGATTAATCGTTGCAGCTCCATTTGTGTTTAAATTTCAAGTACAAAACAACATCACTTTGAGATTTAATAAGACATTTCTGAAGCTATGAGAACAACAAAAGGCAGATCTGACAGAAACTGGTAAAAAGAGTGATGTGATATTATGTGTGGTTTCTCTCTTAGTTTTCAGATGTTGCACCTTCATTCCCAACCCCCAGATGGCAGTCAAATCAAACTCTAGATGAGGCTCCATGTAGCTGATGCTGTTTCTAAAACACTGACAGTTCATCATTTACCTTCAGACTCTAGTTCCAGATCTTGAGGAAGCTGTCCCAGGACCCTGTTGCCACTGCCATGCCGTCGTCGGTCACACCCAAGCAGCTCACCCGGTTATCGTGACCAGCCAGGACACCTGCAGAGACACCAGAGGCTGAGACACAGCAACAAACCTGCTCCGTCTCATGGATACCACATGCTAGCTCAGACTTGGGATAACCCAATTACTGGATATCAGCAAGTACTTTGAGGGACAACACGGTAAAGTTCATCATTTCTACATTAATGACGTCTGTGGAAACCGGATTCCTAAAAAGTGAAACGTGGAGGAAAAGGTGAAAAGATGACGAGGTGAAGCAGGTTTCAGGGCATACTGAAGGCTAATACTGACCCAATATGCTGATAATCAATATTCCACCGACCAATGGATGAAATCAGTGCGTGTGTGTGTGTATAGCCTGCTCAGATGTGGGCCTCCTCTGATCCCCTATGCAGTAAATAGCTGTAAAGTATTCATGCCTTCTATTAATACCCTCTATATTGTGAGAAAAACAAAACAACGGATCTTCTCCTCAAACGGCTAATGTCAAAATCTGACTCTAAAGAAGTTGCTCCCTGCTCAATAGTTTTTTATAAATAATGCAGTGTGGAGGCCCATCTAGTCTACTGTAATGTGCACAATCCCATCTGGTACAGCAGCAATATCTGACCTGCTAATCTTTTGGTAAAAGGCAATGAATGTTTGTAGGGACGTGCTTGGTGCAATCTGAAACTCAAGTCTACTGCTTTCAAGTAGAGGTACTACAAGAAAGTAATGCTAGAACAAACATCCCAAACAAGAAGTTAACGCCCACCAACGATGTTCTGTACAGATGCCCTTTTTTTCGCCGATTGCTGAATAAATACATTCATGTCGTGAATAAAATGTGTATATGTGTCATCTTCAGTTCCCCATTTGTTCCCTTGAGATTTCAGAAAATTTGCGAGGTGCACCCACAGCGCCCGGAGGGGAAGCTCCAGTCGAGAGCTACAGTAGCGAAAATGTACGTTTTGATTCTTATGCAAGAAGTTATGTTTATTTTTAATATCAATGGTACACAATGACTGTTTGGCGCTGCAGCAGCAAGTCTGTCAACACAGACGCTGTTTGCACGTAATTCTGCGCGGAATGATGATGTTACAGCAATGTTATTGAATAAAGGGTCAAAAAAGTGAACGTTTGTAACATCGATTGCATTTTTTAACATTTTAAATTTGCCATTGAAATCGTGTTGTGGACTGTCCGATGGATATTCCCCCAGTGAATGAGCACACAAACATGCTTTTCTGGCTCTTAAAAAAACAGAGGAGTGCTCGCTGGTGTGCGCTGAAGGGCTAAAAGTGTTTGGAACACCGTTAGTCTGTGTTACTTCCCTTGTAAATAAATTCATCGTCACATTGGAAAAATAATGAATTACTCATTTAAAGTATTTAGTCCATTCAAGTCAATATTGAGTAGAGAAACATTGACAGCTCTGTATCAGATCTGCACCTCTGGCCAATACATCTTCACCCCATCCTTCTTTGCAGAGTTGCTTAACTTCTGTCAGGTTTCATGGGGAGCACGAGTAAACAGGAAGTCCTGCCACATATTCTGGCCTGTATTGAGGTCTCTGACTTGACCACACTGGTGATGTCATGAGACTTCACCTGAACATGCCCTCAAAAGCCCTGACTGTTGTTTTGACACCATTCCTGTGCAGCTTTAGCTTTATGTTTAAGGCTGTTGTCTTGCTGGCAGCAGGTTTTTCCTCCACAATTTTGCTGCATTCATGTTACACTCTACCTTCACAAGCATTGCAGGTCTTGTGTGTTTTGACTAACGTGTGATGTTTGACTTGCACCAAATAGAGCATTCAGTGTGATGGTTAAAAAGAAAACTTTTGTCTGATCATACAACTCATTTTTTTCGCTTTCTTTCTCTGTGTTCCAGAGTTGCCTTCTGGCAAAAACTAGTCCAGATGTCATGTGATTTTTTTTTCAACAAGCATAATGCTGCAACTTGTGAAGCAGCCAGGCAACAGTTGTTTTTTGACACAGTGTCTCCGGTTGCAGCCATGGAGCCCTGCAGCTCCTTCAGGGTGTCCACAGACTTCTTGTTGGCGGATGTATTCATTATTGTGATTGGTACTACTCAGTAAACTTTTCATAACTATGTTTGGAAATGTTCTTTTGCATTCACGGTGTGGTTTCTAACAGGAAATTGACTAAACAGCTGTTTAACCTTCCAGATAAGATATATAAAAGTAAAAATGTATGGCCATATCATGACAGAGTCTTAGGAAAGGCACTGCATAACGCAAGATGTGTACACTAGAATAAACTAATAACCAAAGAAATAGAATAGGAGTAAAACGGTCATTTAACTATTTGCCGCGGTAACTTGACTGGTACAAAAGAAAATGGCGATTGTTGTTAGTTGTTATGGTGACAACACACGTCAGTGGGGCTTTAAAGTGTGTTGCTTCGCCACTAAGCTGGCAGCGGAGGTAGTCACAGAGCCGTCTGTTGAGGCCAATTCATACTTTCTTTCTTACTTACTTGTAAAAGGGACAGCCGGCATAGCGGGACTACACGCACGCACACACTAGACGCCGACACTATTGTTTTAAACGTCACACTGGCATGAGTGAGTCCGCAGCCTGCCACAAGTCTGCTTATACGAAATTAGGTTAGCCCACTACAACGGTTGCAATCAATGTTAGACATAAAAATGTCCGCCGCTCTAACTCCTATTCTATTTCTAGGATCCATAAACATTTTACAGTTACAGGTAGACTAGCCGTAATAAACTCGATCACAGTTTTGTAAATAACACATCTTCAGTCAACCTGTGATAAACGGCTCTTTGGATTTTGGATCTGTTGCAGCAGACTAATAATCTTTCTTATGTATCAGTTTAACAGTTATCAGAAATTAGATATTGACCTGTCATGTCGTCCACCTCTGACGTGACTGAGGTTCCTTCCCTGACAAGAACTTGTCCAAGATCCAAAGTACTAATTTAACTTGATGTGGCATTTTGATGGGATTCATGACAGCTCCATGGAAATATTAACGCCAAATTCACACCAGAGCAGCGGCAAAGTGCAGCCTGCGCCATGGTGCTATTCAAGCTGCAGCCATTTGATTCTGCGTCCAACTAAAAGTTGGGAAAAGTTTAACTTTTACTGGCAAAGTGCAGCCAGAGAATACCTGCAGCCAATCAGTAAACAGATCCTGTGACTCCTGTGACATATTGACCTATGTTGCAAAGAATTTCTTCCCGCCTGAGACACATGAACACGCCTCCCGGCCTCGGAAAACTTTAACTATTGCGCCAAGCCGAACTTCGCCGCTGCCCGGTGTGAAAACGCCATTATTAGTATGTTTTGTTTGTTTACTCTAAAACCTGCCTCACCCTGCAGTAAAGCAAACACCCAAATCAATCAATCTGTGAAGGTCATTACAATTAATTAATCTGTGATATAAACCAGCAATTTACCTTTCAGTATACACACTTTCCCTCAACATGCGTCAGGTACATCTCCTTCAGTTAATGATTTTCTACTTGCCTAAACTATTATTCAGCAAGGAGTAAAGATACAGTGTATACATCAGGACATCATGCTGTGCTGTTTGGACAACATGATGGTTGGTGGTGTACTGTGGTTGGTCTTACGCCCGATATGTCTAACTTTCCAAAACTAACAAATGGACAGCCACGCCCTCTTTCTGCAGCAACTGGCCAGGCGTGCGGAGGTGTGAAACAAGGAGATTTCAAAGCGTGCTGTTAATTAGTTCACATTCCTCGTGTTTTAACTTCCTCCACTGTCCGCAATCACCGCTGAACTGCACCGATGGCTTTACTTTAAAGAAAAGAGACTGTGGTGGTGCTGAACAGCGGCCGGGACAGATATGCTCGGTTTCTTCCCACACCTCTACTCCACATTTTTGACTGGGGCTGACACCGAACTCTGACTTGTATTGCTGGTTATTCAGACGGCTGAAGGTGCTACCGCTGTAATGAAGCAGACCATGACTTCATGATATATTTTTTATATATTGGTCTCCAGAATAATTACAAGAAACCAAACTTGGCGATAGAAAATACGCCATCAATTGCTTGTTCATTAAAGTGTAAAATGATGAGGAGGAGGTGTTTTTTGCCTGTGGAGCTGCTAACTGACAGGTTTTTGATGTGTGTAGGTTTTGGCATGGAGAAGTACATCAGCATGTACACCCTGTTTGGTGGCTTACCTGCACGGTCGGCCTTCAAAGTGTCCCAGACGTTGCAGTTGAAATCGTCGTAGCCGGCCAGCAGTAGGCGGCCACTCTTGGAGAATGCCACGGAGGTGATACCGCAGATGATGTTGTCATGTGAGTAAACCATCAGCTCCTGGTCAGCACGCAGGTCAAACAGCCGGCAGGTGGCGTCGTCTGAACCCGTGGCAAATGCGTTGCCATTGGGGAAGAACTGCAACAAAAAGGTCAGGGGTCAATACTTTGTGGATACTTTAGAGTGACTGCAGCAAATTCTTCATATGCCTTCATGTAGTCGTGATTAAATCTGTTATTGTCCTGAGGTTGTGTAACAATAACTTGCCACACCCTTTTCTGCTATTGGTCCCTAAAAAGCATAAATATGTGGCACCAAAGTATTTCATTTCTTTTTTAGGAGTCCTTTTAGTTATCCCTGAAAGATTGATAGATTACTATTTCAGTAATAATTATCTAGAATGCACAACTATGAACTCCTAGTGACTCTTTTTGAAGCCTAAATTTTGCAGAAGGAAGTTATAACAGTTAAATGCATTGAAAGGACATGGCTTTGAAAATAACACTATGAACACATCTTGGAAAGGAAAACATTTAAATGCTTTGTTATTGTAATGGTCAGCATCCACAGACATGAATGATCTGCATCTTGACTTGCAATTTGCTTATAAAACTTGTGCCTTTACCTGAATGTGCCCTCAAGGACCTGAGATTTGCTCTGACAGGCTTGGCTTGGAAACGCCTTGAATGATTTATGATTAGTATATAACATGCACGAGAGAGAGTGTGTGCGTGTGTTTGTGTGTGTGGCCTTACGCAGATAGCGTTGATGTCCGACTCGTGGCCAGTGAAGGTCTGTCGGCACATTCCTTCTCTGATGTCCCAGAGCTTGGCCGAGGCATCGCAGGCTCCAGACACAAACAGCCTGGTGTCGGGCGCCAGAGAGAGACTCATGACATCACCGGTGTGACCAGCGAATGTAGTCGTCTGCTGACCAGTCTCAATGTCCCACAGAGCACTGCAAGAAAGCAGAAAAATGGTCAAATTTGGGGATGGGTATGGTTAGGATTATGTCGATACTCCTTATCGGCCCGGTTCTTTATCGATATTCTTATCGGTTCTTTTTCATTAATAAATAATTACTTTTTATTTTATCATTTAAAAAAAAGAATAAACTCAGACAAGGATTAGAATTTATTTTAATTTTAAATATAACTAAATCTTTTTTAGAGCAACAACAGTAATGCTTTTAACAGCAAAGTCACTATATAACTCATTAATATCTCACTGGAAACATCTAAAATATCAATAAAACAAACAATATTCCCAAGCAAAGTTTATAAAGAATGAAGAACACAGACATCAGTACGTATCAGTCCTTCCTCCTGTCCAAATTTGAAGATACGTAGCAAACTAAGCTAAACAGAACAAACTGTTTGCGGACTTCGCTCCGCGTGTGTGTGTGTTTAAGAGCTGAGCCCCGACACTGAGAGCAGAGGAGAGGCTGCAGCGTGATAATAAATTACACCGAAATGTTAAAAAGTAACGATAATGTCGGACCTTATCAATACTACGGTCTTCAATGATTCAGCAACGGTGCCCGTTTAATACTGGCTTTCAGTGCCCATCGCTAGTCTATGTACAGCTGCAAAATACAAAACAATTTTTAGAGCGCTTTAAAATTTGTAAGTGTCATTTAAGAAGGAAACTGATCGACCCATGACGGGATGCTAGTAGCTGTATGACGTCTGTCTATCCCAAGCAGACTCAGTACTTGGGGCTTAAGGTTGACTTTGCTTTTAATGGCAGCTCTAAACTATATTATATCTTTTCATTAAATTGTGTGAAACAGTAGTTGAGCTAACTGTATGTTGATTTTATGAGGTTGTAGCTTGTGGTGGTGTTGTATTGGGTGCAGTTTCACAACTCACCAGGTGGTGTCTCCAGAGCTGGTGACAATCTGGTTGTCATCCAGGAAGCGACAGCAGGACAGGTAACCTGACAGGAATCAAACACACTGATTGAATAACTCATTCATGATTGACTGTCTTTTGAGAGTATTGAGAAGTAGAGGTTTCATTTCCTTACTGTCTGCACAGAGGAAGAAACTCTAGTCCAAATTATCATCACACCCTCAGAGAATGCTGTGTGTGCTGGGTGTGGGGGAAGATGAATTGACTAATTCACTCCCAGAAACAGAAAAAAAGCTGTAGGGTATCTCCTGGTTCATGACTTCCATAATTCATCCTTTACTAGCTGGCAGAGTGTACATACCCCTCCCTATAGCGAGGGAACTAGAACTAAAATGCTGACACACTTCCTGCATCATGTGACACTGATCAGATGAATGCTCCTTGCCTCAGAGCTCAACACTTTCATTAGTCTGAGCTGGGATATGGCTCCCTGTTTTTATGGAGAAAGACACAACATGTGACTGGCATCTCTTGGATATGAAAATAATTTGGCTTACGCCAGTACATAAAGTTAAAACAATATCAGACACAAATAATCAAATGGCTTTGGGTATTGGGTATGATCTCTTCAGTCAAAGAAAAGACAAATTGAAATTGTAGGGCTGCCCCCTCTGTCGATTAGTCAACTAATCGGTAGTTTTGCTCTTAGCTGACTAAGATTTCTTTAGTTGATTAGTTTTTTTTTTATGCTTTTTCATGCTGAATGACTTATTTCCTAGAAAGTTATGAGCACATCTCTAGCAAACAAGATTTAAAGTATTGCTTTCGTGTGATTCTTTGCACAGTTTTACAGATCTGTCGATTTAATCAACGATTAGTCGACAAAAGAATCAGAGTGAAATATATATTTTGGTTTGTTTTCCATTTAGTGTGGTTCAGACTCGCAGCACACAAATTAAATGGACCAGATTAAAAAAGATAATTTGCTGAGGGGCTTGTATGAAAGAGTGAATTTATCTTTTTCGTCTCGAGAGCTGCCACTTCTATTCCGGGAATCGCGGACTTTGAAATATTGCTGTCAAAGTTTTTTTTTTACTATGACTCTGCACTATACTGTGTGCAAGAATCCCTTCTTCTCCAGTTTATCCCGAATGTCTTTATAAACATCACTATTTCTGTGGACTCTTTTTGGCATATTCTGTGTGTTCTCTTTGGCCAAGATGTCCAGTAGACTTTTGCAGAAAAAAAGCCTGCACAGGCAGCCTGCGTTTTGGTTCGCTTGGAAACCCGGTTGTTTTGGTCCGCACCAGAGTTCGATTACTGTGTTCACAACTATCCATAGAAACCGCACTGGATTTTGATAACAATGGACTGAATGTTGGCTTGTGAAAGCGCCCTAAGAATGGCTGGTCGAGGATAGCCCTAGAAACTTTTGCATGGAAAGCATCGTCTGAAAAAGTGCAGTGACTGCAGTGCTCCATCATGATAACATTATGACAACATGACATTTTGTATAAAGCAGTGCACACTGACTGATGGAACATGATCCTGCCGGGTGTTGTCTATCGATGTTTTACATTTTCCAGTTACTTCTCACTGCCATTTGGGCATGCTAATGTGTATCCAAAATGTCTTCTCTGTAGTATTACTGCTAAGCATAGTTTGATTAGTACACGGTACACAACTGGGTGCTAAAGGAAATTCGGTGTTCCTGGAGGTTACAATGACTTTTAACAGAACCTTCTATAACTGCAAACAAACTCTGGGGGAAACACTCAATAGTAGATATTGAATACAAATCAGTGCAAATATGGTCTATTGGCAGATTGATCTGACCGTCATAAAATCCTGGGATTGATGGGTAAATGGGTACATGCTAACGGGTGTGTCCAGCCTACCTGTGTGTCCGGCCAGCTCACGGCTGACACGCACATTTCCCTCGCGGGTCTTGAGGTTGTAGATGGAGCAGATGTTGTCCAGGCCTCCACAGGCAACGTAGTTCCCAGAAGGGGCGTAGGCGCACGTCATCACCCAGGAGGAGCGCAACGGGATGGCATGGACCTGGAAGAGAGGAGGAAGATTTAATATTAGATAGCACGCAGTGACAGATGGGAGAGAGAGAGAGAGCGAGAGAGAGAGAGAGAGAGAGAGAGAGGAGGGCATGTGACAAAGTCCGTCCGCAATATTAACTTAACCTTTCAAGGGCACAACACCCACTATAAATAGCATCACTTGGCACCCTCAAACACTTTTGAATTATTTTATAATGAACTCAGCACTTTGTCACCCCTAAATGAAACTAGCTGCCAGAAAAGGGGGAAATGGGTAATGGCAATGGTTCATCTGCCAACCACTTACCAAACCAAGTAGTCAAGCAATGTTTACACTACCTAACTCATTATTCTGGCATCAATAAAGTCTTTAGATTGTTTTTTTTTTTCTTTCTTTGAACTGGGTGCGATGAGCAGCTGTCATCCACTGCCCGTTTATGACTGATTTTAAGATCAAACGCCTGGGATGCTTTTCTAAACTGCACACAGTGAAAATACATATGCTTGTACACACAGTGACGTTGGCTGAACGAGCTGCATGCAACTTTTCAATTACAAAACTATAAGAAAACAAGAATTACACAGCAGTGAGATTGTTTCAGTTCTTTGGAATATGGTGTTTTTACCTTGTTTGTGGTGTAGCTGTCCCAAATAATGAGTTTGCCGTCCTGGGAGGCGCTGACCAAAAGCCTGATGAAAAGAAAGAGGAGCTAGATCAAACTACGGAAAGATTACCAGTGCATTGCCCATTATGAATAGCTAGTTTATCACACATGAAAAATGGCATCTTTCATCTAATTCTGTGATGGATATGCTCCTGTATAGATTCGTTATATATTGGTACTCCGATAATCTGTGACCTTCACTAACACAAAGAACAGTGATTGACACACAATATGTGAGGATTTGGCTGTATTTGTTTGAACATTTTGAAAAGACTTTTGTTGTGCAGACTTCAACCTCCTTCAAAAAAGTTAACAAAAACTGCAAAAGTGAACAGTGAATTAAAAAACTTGTACTGACTAATAGACAAGCGCCATGCTGTATTGAGTAGAGCTGCAACGATTAATCCATCAGTTGTCTAAATTCTCTGCGTCCAGCTTCTTACATGTGAATATTTTTTTTGGTTTCTTTACTCCTCTATGACAGTAAACTGAATATCTTTGAGTTGTGGACAAAACAAGACATTTGAGGACGTCATCTTGGGCTTTGGGAACCACTGATCGACATTTTTCATCATTTTCTGACATTTTGTAGACCAAAGATAGATAAGCCACAAAATATTCACAATTAAGAAGCTGGAACTTTTACTTTTTTTCCCTTAAAAAATTATTCAAACCGATTAATCAATTACCAAAATAGCTGGCGATTAACTTATTAGTTGACAACTAATCAATTAGTTGTTGCAGCTCTACTTTCAAGACCATTTATTTACTTTCAATATGTTATGTGCTTCAAAA
Organism: Sebastes umbrosus; assembly: GCF_015220745.1. Taxonomy (NCBI): domain Eukaryota; kingdom Metazoa; phylum Chordata; class Actinopteri; order Perciformes; family Sebastidae; genus Sebastes; species Sebastes umbrosus. The sequence continues at coordinate 25,401,856 of NC_051274.1, forward strand.
AGAACAACCTGCAGAGTCTGCTGCATGGTAAGGTCTCGCTACAAATCCTGTTTTGCATTCTAGAGACAGCGCTCAGGTACCTCTGTGGCTGTGCTCTGCTATCTGGGTGAATTCAACAAGAGTAACCACAGTGACAGTCCCAATACGCACAGGACCGGGAAAAGGAGTGAACACACCAAGGCCTGCTGGGAATCTGCTGGCAAATCTTAACTACCAGGCTGACGGGAACGCGCTCACATGTGCACACTCCGTCAGATAATAAGCCAGGGACAGAAGGGTCTCTGCTGGGAATTTCAGTCTAAAAGAAAATGAAGCATCAACTTCCGAGCCTTAAAATGAGCGTATTAAACTCGAATAATCAAAAGATTATGTCAAAAGTAGGAAAATGTATGTGTTATTAACTTCCAGTGCAATGTGAGCGAGAGAGTGTGTTAAGTGTGTGCGTGTCAGCTGGGAGACGATGATGCAATGACGCGCTCACTTTCTCGTCAGAACAGAGCTCTGACAACCTGGTTGGGAGCAGACACCCAATGTTTGGAGAGACCAGACTTTAAGTTCACAATCAGTTTGTGTTGCTCATCACTCATCAGGTCTGTTTGAGTAACTGTGATGCAGCCAAGTGACAACAGTCAAACACAAGGAGAGAGGAGTGTGTGCTTGGCTGTAGTTATGTTCAGCTAAAGTGATCAGCAGCAGGAAAACAAACAATTTCTATTTCTTCTAGTGTTTGCTATTCTCGCTCTGAACTTCAGCTGAGGTAAACAGCATCCATGCTAAACCACTTTCAGGTTTTAAGAGTACAACTTTGGAGGCTGGAGTCCATTATGAGTCAAGGCTTATGAGAGAAAGAATAATGAACAGACTAATATCATAACATTTCATTGAGGCCTATGTGATAACGCTTGCAAAATTTCTGTCTATTAAATTAATTGCAGACATGGTAATTTAGGTATGCTGCAATGATTATAGAGCTGCAACAAAAACTATTCTGATAATCAATTAATCTTTAAAGTAATTTTTATGCAAAAATGTCAGAAAATGCTGTTTGCAGCCTCTAAATTATGAAAATGTCCTTCTTTTCTCTGTTTTATATCACATTAAAGTGAATATCTTTGGGTTTTGGACTGACAAAACAAGACATTTAAAGACGTCACCTTGGGGCTTTGAAAAATTGGGACATTTTTCACTATTTTATGGACCAAACAATCGAGAAAATAATCCGCAGATTAAATAATAATGAAAAAATAATCATTATTTGCATCCCTAAATGATTATATATAATAAAATGACTGAATAATTAATTAAGAAATCAACATTGATTTGAATATGATCTTAATTCTACACCCTAGAAACACAAGGCAAGTGTAACAGGAGCAGTATCATATCAGCAAAGCCATAAAAACAAACAACAACCAAAAACCGAACAACTGTTGGGTCACCGGTGGTTATGAAGAAATCGTTTCATGTGGGAAATGAGTCATGACTCACTGATTTCATGAGGATTGAGGTTATCTAGTTCATCATTCAAGCTCCCTCTGGTGTCGCCAATACCAAGTACTATTCTACATAATTTTAGTACAAAAAACTCACTTTGTTTTTACCAGAAAACAATGTTTGTGGAGACTACACATACTACAAAGTCTACGATTTCTCACGTGCATTGAAATAAAACTAGAAAGGAACAAACCAGCTATCCCCCTGATAGATAAGGGCAGTGATTCGGCCACAGTTATTGAGTAAAGTTGGGCTGAATCATTGAATGCAAACATGTCATATTAGTAAGGTGCTAGCATAAAAGTTGTTTGCAAATTGGTTGTTACACCAACAAGGTTAGGGCTGCAACTAACGATTATTTTCATTCAATCAATCTGTCGATTTCTTTCTCGATTCATAAATTAGTTGTTTGGTCTAGAAAATGTCAGAAAATGTCAATGAAATTTGGGCTAAAGCTTTTTTTTTAAATCATAATGCTACAACTACAAAGCGTTGTGTTGTTTTGGATCATCAGAGTAGTACATCCTGAACATTTAACTCAATATATATTATTGGTTAACGAAGGGAAGTGGAACTAACGGGTGATTTTCTTTCTCAAACTGTCGTAAACCCACCACAGACTGAATCCAAGTCTCCATGGGGCTAAAAATAGCAGACTTAGCTTAGACTATGGGTCAAAACATCTTCATGTGACCTTCTTTCTGGGTGGCTGAATCTCAGCAGGTAGTCTAATAAATACCCCAACTCCTCTGGGAGGTGAAACATTAACAGATGAAACAAACAAACAGGAAGAGCTGACAGTGGGTAAACACAAGACGCAGACTCTTTCTTAAGCTATATGACTGGAAGGATGATGAGGTGACATGGCAAGTTTGCAATGGTCTCTCTGTGGACTGACGCACAGCAGCACCACAGTGATTAACTTGTTGGTTGCTGAGGTGAGAGGTGTGTACAACTCTAGGGAAAGCGCTTTACATGTGAAGAGAAGAGTGTTGCTTCATCTACCTTGCCTATCAACACAGCTCTAACAAAAGGCTGACTCCATTTTGAGTATTTTCCCTACCCACATACCCCGCCCCCAATGCACACAAACACAGCACACAGACACACAGCACAGTAGACATACTCAAAGATAGAGTGACCGATGCATGACCAATGTGCATTCAACAAAAAATGCATTACCTATTGTGCATGTGCACAAATACCCTGTTGTTGAATTGATAGAACACTGAGGATATGTTAATCTGAGGGACAGATATAAAGAAAAAGACCTGTCTTTGGATGGAAAAGTGAGCTATTGTGGGATGTCATGATTTGACGAGGACCCTCAGGAGAAGTAACTAGCACAAAGACAGTCGAGCTTGCTTTTATATCCATTTCCTGTATTTAGGCGAGGGGGCTGGGCTGATGGGATGAAACATTCAGTTAATGGACAGGATGGAGTTGAATGAGATTACCTTGAGTCAGTGCCCCAGTGCATGGCGTAGATTTTAGCCAGATGACCCCTCAGTGTCCGTCTAGTGCGCATCTGAATTCGGCCAACAGGGTCGATGTTAGCTGTGATCTAAACGACAGTAAGAAAAAGAGTCACTTCAAGTAGTGTGGTATAGTGATGTGGCATTTTCTATTTGTAAAGATTTAAAGGCATGATTTAAGATATGATTAAAAACATAAAAAGAATGTAGTCTTCAAATCATGCACTCCGTATAAACACCACCCACAGCCAAACATCGAAGCCAATTTTAGTATAATTTATGTTACCATAGTTACGTAATAAACAGTAAGTGAAGATCATGGTATGAACACATTTCTTACCTGAGACAGGGTAGCATCCGCACACGCTTTCCTGGCATCCTGTAACACAACACACCAGTCAAATCTGTTTTAGCCAACAAACTCTTCACAAGTAAATTATCATCAGTGAATCAATCGGTTTTGTGTCACAAATAGGGCTGCACGATTTTGAAAAAACATCTAATTGCGATTATTTTGACTGACATTGCAATTACGATATGTTTTGTGATATTAGAGGGAATGATAATATTTACATCATTATTCTTATTTTCATTAAAAAACATTAAAATTAATATGGTGTGATTTTTGCGGGGATCTGTACCAAACAAAGATGTTTTCTTAAGTCTGTAGAATATGATGTGTAGGCCAGGACATCTCTGCAGCATAAAAATATTTATCTTAAAGGGCATTTTGACACACATTTTGCCTGCGATTTGAAACTTGCAGTAGGCCGTACCGTATTGCGAATTCGATAACATTTTGATTAATTGTGCAGTCTAGTCGCAAACCTGAATACAAACCAATAAAACAAACTGTGTTTATAGCACAAAGTACACTGAAAATATAGTTTCCCACTTCAGTCTTCGGTGGCTGGTGTACAGCATTGTAGGCAATGATTTCCGTGAATTTGACCATTTGAGCCAATATATATTAACATACTGTCAGGCAGACTTGAGGACAGTGAAGGACTTACTCTGATCTGGTTCTTGAGCTGCTCAGCCTCCTGGCGTAGCTGATCCAGTTCACTCATTTTCCTCTGCTAATGGTGTGCTTCGCTCCGCCGCCTAGACTCTTGCTGATCTGGAGGATACAAGAAATGACAGTCTCAACATGGATACCACATACTGCTTGTCTCATGTTGGTGGTAATACACAAAATGTACAGTAAAGTAACGCGTATTGTTGAGTTTTTTTACTCTGAATGCTAATGCACCAAATTACATGCAAGACCTTGACCAAAGTGCAAAGACATTATGAGCTTCGGCTTCTGTGATGAATTCATGGACATGGTCACTTCAACAAAATTATCTCTTAAATCCAAATTGTGAGGCCTAGACAAAGTCGTAGGGAATCACAACAGCCCAACACTTTCTCGACAAGACTTGTCCTTACCAGCTTGAAACTGTTACCTAGCAACAAGCACTCAGCAGCTACTTTCGGCTTAATATAACAATTTTGAGGATGATGTTGAATTTGTTCTCTCTCCCCTCACAAACAATAGCAAACCCTTGGGCATAGATTTGGCCACACTGAGCAGCTGATAACCATTCCTCAACTGCCAAGGCAAAAAATAAATAAATAAAAAATATGTTTTAAAAAATCCACTCTGCCACAAGGGAGCAGAACGTACCCCTTACTGACAAAAGAAGCAAGGATTAAAAGTCCAGATATCAAGAAAGCAGAGAGGCAGACCGAGAGACCAGCTTGGGTTTCGTTGCACTACTGGAACCCCAAGGTGCTTGGATGATGGGCAGGGTTGGACGAAGCTGTCAATGCTCTGGCCTCTGGACTCTAAACTCTCCTCCAATGTCATCCCTGTAATCCCGGGACACAGTTGATTCAGCTCCTCCAGCCAAATCCGGTTAAGACAAAACCTGCTGATGATCCTAAAAGCAGTGGCTATCCCGCTGACCCCAATCCTCTGGTTGACGCCCTTAGCACAGACACTTTCACTCTCCACGGAGAGAAGACAAATTCTACTAAAAAGAAAAATACTATTGCAACAATTATGACCTGTGGTTTACAGGCTGCTGGAAGACAGTGTAAGTGGTACAATCATTACTACTAGAAGTGCCTAAGTCACAGCAAGTCAGCAGACAAAACTTTCCAAAACAGCGGTCCATTGAAAACGGTTAACTCCAGGCCGATTTATAATTTCAGCGGCCGCATCCAGTGAAGAAAATGAAGGAATTTTCTTCCTTTGATGCTCTCTCCTCACTGATTTCAGGGACCAATTTTACCTTCACAATTTCATAAAATAAAATTTCCTCATAAGTAACATCACTGCCCATCTGTCGAACACAAGCTAACTACAGTACCATTTCTTCTGCAAACACACCTTACCTCCCTGTTTCGATATAGGTCCTTTGTCCTGGGAGTGTTGAGACCTTCTGAATGAACACCTTATCCTTCAAGCCTCTGACGTCCCAGTAGCTACCTGTCACCTGATTGGCCAGCGCTGCTAAATGGGTCTGCATCTAAGCAAGCAAGGCGCCTTAACCCCTAATCTTGGTGATAAAAACATCTCATTGTAATATCACAAGCTAATTATTGTCTTCTCTGTAATAGCCCTCTGTTTAAGAGGTAACCTACAAGTGGCCTTTTCAACAAGAGCCATCAGCTGGTGAACAGATTTTGGAACATGCTGAACCAAACTGTAACACCTGAACATTTGCAAAAGGTGTAGAGTGCTAAAGGCATGAGTCCTAAACCTGGAAATGATTTAGCATTTTAGCACTTCAAGTCAATGTTTTTTTTTAATGTGTTTTTAGTTAGATGCCTGAAATAAGGTCTGTAATTAACACATGCTTAAGAGATTTTAACGTTTTGTTCTATGATATAAAATGTCAGTAAATACCCAACTTGGAATTTTGAAGCTTTTATATGTCTTAAAAAAAGCGGTTGCTAACAAGTGGCTAAATGAGACTACAAAACATCTCGCCAACTCGTCCGCCTTTGCAACCATGTTATGTATACACACGCTCATGCGACCGTGGTATAGTTTGTTTATAGCCTAACGTTAGCTTTTTACTTCTGCCGATTGCATTCACGCTTCAAAATTCATAAAAGTGGTGTTCATTTGTGAAGATTATCTTGCTGAACAAAACATGCAAGTATCATAAACCTTTTTTTGCCACAGAGCTTATTTTCTGCAATAATACAAAACCCAATAGAAAAATCTCATTGGCTTTTTGTCGAGGGAACCCAGGGCGATTTTAACTTCCGGGTTGGCCTATAAAAACACGTCATCCCTGTGGATATGTTCCACCGGTTGATGAAGTCCAGGTTATGGTGATTCATACGCACTGCAGTGTATGAATAACTCAACGACCACACTTCTACTGCTGACAATTCTTCCTTAACATCAAATCATTACATACCGTACAGCTAAAATAACCTTGACCCTAAAGCCTTATATTGCAACCGAACAGGTTTGTTCAATTTTCTGTATTTTTGTCTGCTTCCATGTTTTGGTCTTTTTTAAATTTTTTAAATAAAATACCACTGTGAGGCATGCTGCTGCCATGGTGGTGGTGGTGAGTGTTTTTTGTCAGATATTGCACCTGAAATTCAGGTAATGCAGTTGATTTTTGTTTTGTTTTAGGACACCTAAGTAACTTCATCTCGTCAGTCCTAAAGTGTTCATTGTAAGCACTCTGTTTTCCTTCTGATACGTTCGTCCAGCTCTGCAGAGGAACCATGCTAATGCTCCCATAAACGTACTTGCTCCTGAAGTAGTGTTTTCCCATGGCCCAGGAACTATGGGAGTGGAGTCTACAGTGATAGACATTGCTGACTGGTCACACAAGCCTTGTGGTTGCTACAACATGTGAACAGCATCCATTCTGTCTGGGAGCAAGGACTGGTTGTCCTGACTTTAAATGAGAAGGCCGCAGAGGACACATCGGTATACCCTTTGCAGTCCTTTGTGGGGTAGTAATTTGTTTAGAGCTGCAACTTGATGAACAGAAAAATAATAGCCACCCATTTTAATATAAGAACTTTTTCATGCAAAAATGGCAGAAAATGCTATTTTCAGCCATGGCTGAAGGCTGGGTTCAGTTTTAATTCAAGGGTCTATAAATCCATATTGGGTCCTTTTAAAACATAGCCTCCCAACTTTAGTACACCAAAAATAATCCAACATATTACGTTAAATAAAGTCAGATATTTGGTTGCAAAAACTCTAGTCTACAATCCTATTTACACAAGTAAAGACTTGATGTCTTTGCTGGTAATGCCCTGCCAGGCCTACACTGCAGCCATCTTCACTTCTTTCTTGTTTAAGGATCTTTTTGTCTTCACTTTTGGTTTAAACAACATGCTCAGTTGGGCTGAGGTCAGGTGATCGATGAAGCCCGTCAAGAACTTTGTTTGGTCCTTAAAAAAACTGTAAAAACTGGGTCAATTTCAGATTGCTTTGTATGACTGAATTACAAATATTTATGATTTACTCATTGGCCTCTGTGTTCAAAATAACCTGGTCTCTAAAATGCAAAAAAATCCAATATGAGGTTTATGTCAAATTGATGTAGTAGAATTTCTACTGACGAAAACCTAAAATAAGACAGTCGTCTTTACTGGCAATTAGTACTAGTAATAGAGGTGTGATTCAGAGGACTCTTTTCCCCTTGTGCTGGTGGTGGGAGTGTTGAAACCACTGGCAGCCCAACACTGTCTTCTCTTTCTGCCAGCTATTTTTAGAGAGGTGGTGGGGGAGGAGGAGGAGAAAGAGGAGGAGGAGAGCAGACTTCACATTTTCCAGCCACTCCTATCAGCTCCGACATCTCGAGCACAACACAGTGACAAGGAGAGAGGAAGTGTAATTTGACTCCACACTCACACACTACATTGGTATTTCTCCTTCCCATACGGCAATGATCATGCATGCACCATTCATTTTCACACCATACAGACGTTTTAATGGGCTAGATGAGCTTCTTAATCAGAGAACATTTCTGCAGAGGTTTCTTTATACAGGACGTAGGATGAAGAAAAAAATGCAAGTTGACTTCTTCTCTATACAATTTAATTTCAAAAGGAGGGTTTGATAAATAAAAACTGCATTTGTGGATTTCAGAAATCCAATTTTAAGATGGTTTAACCCTTTTAAATAATAACTTAAATAATCTATGTAAATGTAATAGGACTGACCGATTATGAAGAAATATCTAATTGCGATTATTTTGACTGATATTGCAATTGCGATATGATTTGCGATATCAGAGGGAATGATTTTTTATTTAATTATTTTTACATCGTTATTCTCATTTTCATTGAAAACCCTATTAAAATGTCTGAATAATATGATGTGTAGGCCAGTACATCTCTGCAGCACCATAATATTTAATTTAATATGGTATTTTGCCACACATTTCACCTTTAACAAATATTGCGATTTCCTCCTCATCCTGCGATTTGAAAATGCAGTAGGCCATATTGCGATTTCGATAAAATCTGGATTAATTGTGAAGCCCTAATTTCGCAAAGACTTATTTATTGCAGGCTTATTGTGCTGGATTGCATTATGTTGTGCAGCCTTGAACAATGTGTGCAGTGCTTTGTACTGAATATACTCATTTGTACAGAATATTTGGCTTTAAAATTTTATTTTGACACACGTTTCCCCTTTAACAAATATTGCGCCTTGCGATTTCATCAAAATTCCCCATTATTTTGCAGCACTAAAATGTAATTTACAAAAGATGGGGGGAAAAACGGTTTCTTTACCGTTGGACAATTTTTTCCATAGTTCTGAAACAATAAATGTGCAGTGTTACGGAAAAGACTTATTAGACAATAAGTCTAATCGCATCACCCAACACATACTGTGCTGCTAACTTTATTTGCGCAAATAATCAAAAGTGGACCTCTTGTAACTAAGGCCGAGGACACTTTTAATCTCCAATATTTTAATAATATTTTAAAAAATAGAGGACAATTAAATGAAAAACTAAATGATAGCTAAATAAACACAGTAGGGCAGCATGTGTGAAGCGATATATATATATATATATATATCACAGGATGGTCTGGTGGGGGGTTTGCCAGTAGATTTTTGGGGTAGGCGAAAGGCTCCACCCTGATGACATAAGAAGTCGGGTAGGCAGTGAGATGTTCTGGTGCACAAGAGGATAGAGGCAATAGAGGCAAGCTGGAGGGCAGAGCCAGATTAAACTAATGAGAGTGAACAAGCAGAGGACAATTGGGAGGGGAGCTGCTAATTAACCCCTTGGTGAAGGGGAGCAAGGCTCGGTAAGCTTCCCAGCATTAGAGACTGAGCAGAGGAGGCCTACACTGACTTTGTCCTGGGTTTCTTGGCCTTCCCAAAATATAGCTTTTCTCATCTGGTTTTCAGCCAAATACAAATGAATATATATATACAGTACAAAATACTGTACATACTGTACGGGGAGTCAGCACAGAAAAAGCTACACAACATAATGCAATCCAGTACAATAAGAATGCAATAAATAAGTCTTTGTGAAACGTATAAACAAAATATCAAATGCCCCACTACGGATCATTTATGTGATTGACAAGCACAGCAAACAAAATCAAATGATAATTGTCAGCGATGGGGTTTTCATTAGCACATTTCCCCTGGGAGTACAATGTTTTTCCACTCCTAAGTTGCTGCACTGTATTTTTAGGTCAGACCCACACTCAGATTTTGTCATACCATATATACTGAAATACTAGACCTGACTACTGTGTGTCTCCTTTGTAGTCCAGAATGAACAGGCTAAATCTGACAATACATCTTAAGGGTTCTATGATGCGGAAAACACGGATGGAATTGCAAAATATCATAATAAATATATATTTTAAAAAATTACCAAAATGCGGAAGCCATTTATAACAATCTGGGTTTCCCCTACCATTATAAATGCTTTTTCACAGTGCATAAGCCGAATAAACATAAAAAAAACTATGTCGCTATGTTTTGGTGTCATTTACGGGCACGCTGCTTCTGTCCTCTGCTCTCTGTGTTGGTGTTTCACCGAGGGCGGGGCTCAGCTCCTCCTCCACACAGACACACAGTCATGTCGAAGAGGCCCACTGAGACGGCCAAGTCATCCAAAAAACTGAGGAATTCAACACTAACAGCTAAATTTAGAGCACTTTATTTTACAAAAGCATGGAATGTTTTATTTTATAACTATTGAAGCACTTTCTTTGATAACAAATAGTGCAATGTTGTGCTACATGAAATGCATTGATATTCATTCAATTTTGAATATTATCTTATTGAATTTTTATTCATCCACCGCATGATTAGACACCCTGTCTGAGGACAAAATGTTCTCTGATAGTAAAACACAGAATTCAGAGAAATTTAAATGCAAAACACAGAATTTTTTGGGGGGGAAGCGGAATCTGGAAAAAATTAAAATGATTTAATCTTTTCCTCTAATTAGGCCTTCTGCAGGTCCAAAATTTGTCTTCAATGGATTTGGCCTAAAGCCTGATTTTTATCATGAGATGAATATAACCACATTGGAGCATGTGTCCAGCACTTAAAGCAAATGGGAAAAACTACCAAACACTAGTAGTACGCACATGTAAAACTTCCATGATATTCATCACATGTCTTAAGTATGATATTTTCCCAAAACTGCCAAAACTGGAACAATCTTCTTCACTTCTTTAGGTTACCCCAGTAAATGAACAGAGAAGAACAGAAAACACCAGCGCTTCCCCTGTGTCATTGCTATCTGAGTGACAGAATCATTGCTGGCAAAGGATTGTGATTTGGGCCGATACAGGCATGTTTTTAAAAAGGATTGGTACTTGCTATACTTGTCTAGAACCCGTATCTTTCAACCAAAACAAACCGCAGCCAGCAGCAGCTAACCTAGACTAGAAAGTAGAAAACAGCGGAGGGTCCACATGGATACGACCTGCACCCTCACATTTTAAATCCAACGTGGTAAACACTACACATACAGAAAAGTATGGAAACACTTTGGGTTTCACACAGTGCCAGGAAAAACAGAGCTAGACATCATGGCTAAAGCTGCATGCTAACTCTGTCATGGACAGGAAACGTTATCGTACTGCGGTAACGTCAAGCCAGCCGTCACTCTCATCTCTGTGGTAAAATCAGCCAACACTACAGCTGTAGAGCACCCATATACTGTATATTGAATATTTGACTTCAGGGCATCTCTTACTACATATGTGCTGAAAATCAAACATTTTAATGTATTAATTTAGATATTTTCCAAAGTAAAAGTCCCTAGAAGTTCAACTTTTACCATGGTCTAGTGTTAAAAAAGTTAACAACAATCGCAATAAATGATAATATTGAATCGCAATACATATCGAATCGGCACCCAAGTATCGTGATAGTATCAAATTGGAGTATTGTTGCTGCCCTAGTAAGGATTGCAGGGAAGTGTCTAAGACAAAAAAAAAGATTGGAATATCCCTATTGTATATGGACAGGGGACATTTTACAAGTTTGAGCGGTGTTGTTGCATGTAAAGGGAAAACGTATAGGACTATGCAATCAACTATTGCAATATTGTCAGTCTCAACCACCATGATTATTATTTTTCTTCACATATTTCCCAGCTGTGAGACAGACACACAGCTATATATTGAGCTTAAGCACACAGTAGTGTTTGAAAGGTGGGGTAGAGATGGTAGGCTTAATAATTTACACCCTCCTGCTTGGATACCAGATGCCCCACCCCTTGCCTTCATGACGGCTGCATCCCGTCTCCCCGGTCTGATTGTTCCTGCTAACTCGCTTCTCTGTCAGATCTTACATTCTAGTGTCATTACGGTTGTGGTTGGTTTGCTGCTACTAGAAACATACATGTAAGTACAGCACGATATGGATGGTACCGTTTTGTTGTGCCTCGCTACTGATTATCTGCAACAGCATGCTGCCTCCACCTTACTACGAGCGCATAGACTCTCTAAGCAGGCGTTTCCTTTTTAAGGGTGTTTCCTTAGCTGTGCTCGTCTCTCTCTCTCTTCCCTTTGTCAAAACATTCGGCGGATGTGGCGACAGCACACACACTTTACAAATACACTTGCTCTGTGGTTTCTGCTACTTCCATTGCACTTGCCAGTGTCCATCCAGGCTTTGAACCAGGCTATGCAATCAGCTGCATTACAATAACAGGTTACACAGGACATCCTGACAGGCGGGCTTATGCCAACAGACAAATGTAGGGATAAAATCAGAGAGGAGGGTGGAGGATCAGCAGGAGGCGCTGTGTGAGGTGCTGCAACACCAGAGGATAGTCTGGCAGTTCACACAAAATGAGGTCAGTCTGACTTAAATTAGGCCTAGTCCATGCTGGTAAACAAATAATCAACACTGACTGAATGCAAGAAGCTTTTCAATGTATAGTATTCAAAGTGAGAAGAGACTTTTGAATTTGTGCACGAGCAGAAAAATATACTTTGTACTTGAAAGATGTAATTTAGTGGTGGTGCCTCAACCCCTCCCTGGCACAATAAACATTAGAGCTACAACAATTAATCGAGTAGCCAACTATTTTGATAATCGATTAATCAGTTTGAGTTTCCAGTTTCTTAATTGAGAATATTTTCTGGTTTCTTTACTCGTCCATGACAGTAAACTGAACATGTTTGAGTTGTGACAAAACAAGACATTTGAGGACGTCATCTTTGGGAAACACTGATCAACATTTTCTGACATTTAATAGACCAAACAACTGAATGACTAATTGATATATAATTACTAATTACTCATTATAAAATAAATTACTAATTGATATAATTGAATAATCGTTAGTTTCAGGCCTAATAAACATAAATGTTAGTTTAAACATTCATCATATCTGCATTGGAATTTGGGTTTCTGGTCAACTAAAGGGACATTTTTAGTCCAACCAAGTTCATACTAGGGAGGAGGCCATGTTTTTTTTTTTTTTGCGGGGGGGGGGGCGACTTTTATTGAATGTATGTTTTATCCGTGTTGTTGATGCGTGTTATAATGATCATCTGTCATTTTCTGTGGGTAGTCTCAGCTTGCTAGCCTGTGGGCTCTTCAACCTGAAGTCATGAGTCATTACTATAACAGCCTTTGTTTATACTGTAATGTTAGCTGGGGGTTTTATAATTAGACCCATGGCTTCCGCTTTAAACCCTTACACTTTAAAGTATCTGGTGACAGGTAGTTGGGTATCTGATAGGGGTGTAAGAAAATATTAATTAAAAATTGAATATCGCAATATCAGATATTTATATAATATTATATATTTTGTGATACTGTATTGATTATAGAAAACACCATACATTTTTAATTAATAGTTTACATAAAAGATTAACTCAGTCAATACTTCATTTCATTTGCAAAGAGATGTCCTCTCAGCGTATGTGCCCTCTCAAAGTAGTGTTATGATGTTGGATTTTACAGGGACTGATCAATGCAAATGCAGATCCCACTGTTCTGATTGCATAAAACAAGTAAACTTTTTTTACTCAGATTGTATGCATATGGTGGTGTGTTCTTTATAGTGTGACAGTTTTCTTAAAATTAGATTTTAAAAAATCTCAATATATTTCCTTGCTTACAGTGTGGCAATATATTGAATCGTAACCCCTTTATCATGATACGCATCATATCACCAGATTCTTGCCAATACACAGCCCTAGTATATAAGGTGTTTTTCCTCATCTGTGTTCACTGCACAGCCTGCAGCTAAGGAAAATAGTGTATTTATTTTACAATATTTTGGCACAGCATTAATTTGTGTCACTGGTGACCATATGTCACATTATAGGCAAATAGACTTAAGTGTTTGCAATACATTAACGCACACGTAACTTATTGACCATGATCAGCTCTGTATCGCCGTATATTTACCTGGTTTCATTTCAAGATAAACACTGTTGTAGTTATGATGTCTATGAAACAAATACAAATCTGAAAGTAATCTGAGCATCCATGATGCAAATATGCACATCAGAAACCTCAAAAGCAAACAAGGTTACTGGATCTCATTCTGACTTAAACAAGCCATGAAACGCTGTTTTAAATGTCAATATTTACCTAAATGGTCACACACATTGTACCTCGGTCGAAGCCAAAATGGTGAAACAGCACATGGCTCTAAAACCCCTATTCCTGACTTACACTGGGACTGCACTATCAGGTCTGGAATGGCTTTTAGAAAAGCACTCTGTCTGGAGAGAAGACACCTCATTTCTTCTTCTTCTCTCCATCCATCAATCCATCCAGTGGAAGAAAACTCTGCAATATTTAAAAGCATTCTCCCACTCCTGTGCTCTTTCACTTTGAGTTCAAATCTCATATTGTGCTCAGCACCTTTAGACTAACCAGTAGTGACAGTTTAACCACAGACTAGCTCTACCCACCAAACTGGCAACATTATGATCAGTCAAAGTAATGTCAAATATAATAGCTAGCCATTTACACCAATAAGCTGTAGGTGTAGGAATCACCAGATGCCCCACAATACGATATTATCCCAATATTTAAGTCAAGATTAGGGCTGGGCGATATCGAGAAAAACAAATATCACGATATATTTGACCATTACCTCAATATCGATATTGCGATGATGTTGTAGGGTTGACCATTGGTGCTTTTACAAAATGTTCACACAGATTAGATTTTTTATAAATAACCATCAGTAATGTGGATAAAGGCATAAAATAGAAGTTCAGAAAAATACATCACTTTACTGTAATGCAGCCTTGAAAACCAGGAAAAGACAACACTTATACCATATTACGATATCCAAAATCTAAGGGGATATCTAGTCTCATGTCATGATATTGATATAATACCGATATATTGCCCAGCCCTAGTCAGGATATGATCTTATTGCGATAAAATATATTGCGATATATACTGCGATTAACCTTTTTTCAATTGGAAATTATGCAGTTTGTCAACATCTGTTTTATCTAATAAGATACAGTTTTCACTCTGTTCATCTCAGAGTTTTCATTCACATACCGTGGGGTCAACGGTCAAGGGACCCCTTTTAAAATGGCCATGCCAGTTTTTTCCCACCAAAATTTAGCACAACTTTGGAGCATTATTTTGCATTTGGTACCAATTGATTTTTTAGGTTTTCTAGTTTCATGTGATACCATTATCTTCACTCTAGCTTTAAGACTGAGCCCGCTACAGCCTCTGAAAGACACAATAAAGGGCTGTTGGATTGTTGAGAGGTTAACAGTTTATATAATAAAAGATTAAACCATACATAAACCAGTCCAAACCATACTGCCACACCAATTTGCTTCACTAATTTACTGTAACCCTACATGGCTAAATGTGCACTGTGAATTTGGATGATGTAGAAAAGAAAAATACAACAATCAGTTCGTATTCGGTATTGGCAGTTACTCAATATGAAAGGACTCAGATCGCAAAACATTCCTGATAAAAAATATGACCTTATGTCAGTTTAGTTTCAAAGTTTAAAGATATCCAATTTTGACAGTTTTACTAGTGCAAAACCGGGGCGAAATGATACTGGAAGTGCATGCGTCTTTTTTTGTCTGGTTGGTGGGTGAGGGTCCGTCTAAGTGCTGTGGGGAAGTGATGCATGGTAAATGTAGCTGAAACACAACCAGGTCACAAAGAAGGCAGGAACAAGGGAGCTGATGATGCAGTACGAGAAGACAGAAGGGGATTGCTCCAGGATATTTCTTAAAAGCCCCATCCAATCTCACTCACTTTGTCATTCTCTCCAACACACACTTTCTATGGTGTTTTTCCACCAAACAGGAGGCAACTACAGCACCGTGGAGGAGGAGGTGAAACCTTACTCTCACTGTTTGGCTAGCATCAGTATGAATGAATATCTACTGAAATGTTTTAATGGTGTCAGAAAATGCAAGAGCTTCAATACCAATACAAAACCTAACTGTACAAGGCATGCCAACTCTGATGGATTACTGTTTTTTCCCAAATTATCTGAAGACCACAAACAGTGCAGCCTTAATAGTAATTCTTTGAAGTGATTTTTTTGGTATAACATTTTTGTGCACACTCTACTATCCAAAACCATTGCTTTAAATATGTTTTACCGCAATATTCTCAAAAATACAGCCACAAGGGTACGTCACAGCATTAATATGGTGGAAGGCTTGAAGCTGAAAACAAACACTCCCTTTCTGAAACACATTAGCAGAGGCAGTACAAAAAATATAGTGAGGTAACAAGAATACTTAAGTGGCTACACTCAGAACAACCACCAAGCCCAGCTTTGCCCCTAGTGGCTGTGGTTTATTTTAAATGTCTGTGCAACAGCATCACCATAAAGGCAATTTGACATGCTGCCCTGACGATGCATATTGTGACGATTAACACTGTGCCACGTACTGGCCACCCCTCCTAATGCTATACAGCAGGTAACGAGCTTAGTTTGACAAACTGTGGATTATTCCTTTAATCACTGTCTGAGGAGTAGGTATATTTCAAATCCTTATGGGTCTCAGGAAGAACGGCTGAACTGAAAATGAATAGCCTTGGGCCCCATAACCCATTTTGCTCCATTGAAAGTGGAGCAAAATCCTGGGGCTACAAATGAGTATGCATAGGCTGACACACTTCTGATCATGATGTTCCACTGAATTTGAGTGCACAATTCATTTGACGGAAAAATTAAACAGTAGAGATCAGCAATTTTCTAACTTAAAGAGGCTGCCTTCACCTTTTCCCCTGAATAGTTTTGGGGCGAATGTGGTACCTTCCATTCTGGTGTAAACTCTTGAGTGAAAGTGTACCAGAAAGATGGTTTCATTATTCAGCTATTTGTGGCATGTCAACATTTAGCCACTTAAATATCCATACAGGACAAACATAAGCCCAGAAGAATGACACATGCACTAACAAAACTAGCTGACACACATTTACTTTATATGCTTTCAATTTATGTGATATCATTTCAGTCCGTTGAAGCCTCATAGATCAGGAGGGGTGGAGGGCTGGCTTTAGAAAAAAATGCATTTTACAGGACACATTGGAGCTGTATGTGTGACACAAAAACCTTTCCACATCAGCGGACTTGGAGCCAGGGGCAATAAGTGTATGTTGAAACCCTTGCATTTCCTGCACAACAGTCACACTACCTAAAAGCTTAAGAAAAACAACGTTCTGTCAGTTACACAATGCACAGTTACCTTGCTTCTCTTACTGAAAGTATGCGCATCAATGCAATGTTATACCCTTTGTTTCCCTCTTTATGGAATGTGTAATGGGCTCAAGGTAGGTGAATTGGTGACGCTAACTGTAATTATGAGAATATGAATGGTTGTATATACGTGTTAGCCATGTGACAGACTGACGATCTGTCTTATGTGCACCCGTACTGCCCAATGTAAGCATATAGGATAGGCTCCAAGCCCATGCCCTGTACAGGTTAAGTGGGTACAGAAAATAGATGGATAGATGGATGAATTAAAGCTTTATGTATTTTTTTTATTTGGTCCGCCTTATTTTGTGCTCTGTGAAACCAAACCATACTAAATTGAAAACAAACCAAAAGCATCAATTTCACTGATTCAGACTAGCCAAACAGACTATGGCTTGTGAAAGCGCTTTAAGTGTTTCTATGGCCTGAAATGACTGGATTTCAAAATTGATGCCTTATATCTCATCATGTTATGTCCAAGTAGAATGTTAAGTACTGTTTACATCCACAACCCACAGCTCTGAAAAGACTGAGGTGCCAAAAGATTGATGATTAATTGCTTAAGGTACTGCCCATTACTTCCTGTTGCCTTCCTCATATCTTTAACTAAATTGCCAAAGAAGTGCTTTGCTGTATGTATACCACTGCTTTTTGAACCTTACCTAAAACTAGGGCAGGATATCGAACCTCTATTTAGAGGCAAACTGACCACGTTTTTTTAAACCCAATGCAGCTCCTGCCACATTGCTTGCCGATCCTGCCCATCAGCTCGAGACATCCTACTTTATTTATCGTTTGTTAAACTTGTTATATTCGGAAAAATATTGAGACACTTATTTTCAATCACAGCTGTTCCACTATGACTTGAAATAGGCTTGGGCCTTCCTGCAAACATTACTCAAGCTAGATGTGGACATTGGGTGAACTGTCCCTTTAACTGGGCTCAATTGTATGTGTGTGCTCCCTCAATGTGGCTGCCTGCTGTGGGTAATGTCTGATGATAGGGGACATAACATCAATGGGATTTAATTGATTGATTAGTGAAACATTCCATGATGCGGTGTGCTCTTACTAGACAGGGTGCTTTGTTGTTAGTAGAAATAGCAGGCACTGGCTATAGTAGAATAAGTGACTCCCAACAGGCAGAATTAGCTAAATGAAAACACCACATATCTGACAATATAATTCACTGTAAGCTAGGGACGCACCAGTACCAGTATCGCGTCCGATACTGTGCTCATGTACTCATACTTGGAAACCTACTCCGATGCAATCGCTCCCGATACCACTGTACGGCAATGTGATGTTAACCGACAAGATTAGTGCCTTGCATGCAGGGGTGCTGTGGTTGAAGCGCCTAACAAGCCACCCAGCTGCAACGATAACCCTATAATCGGCTGCAGTGTATGCGCAAAACAGGCAACTGAGTCCCAAGTTCCTCCATCCGGGAGCGTTAGCAGCATTAACATGTCGTGGACATATGCAGCCACTTTAGTCTCCACCACGAGGTTGTCAGCAGTATGTCTGCATGGCATACTCTGTCAAGGTCTCCGCCAGTGTATTGCAAGCCAAGCGTAGCGTTAGCAAGTGTCCTGTCAAGAGAGAGAGCGTGTGTGATGATGAGTATGAAGTTAGCAGTGTCGTTATAGCTGTGAACGTCGCAGTGCAGTGTGTGTACAGTTTGTCGGTGAATAAATGCTACAACTCTTCAAGACCCAAGGCAAGTTCCTGTGTTTTGCTTGCAAACTGCTGATTAAAGTGAAGGGGTTTAGCCCCAAAGTTAGCGACAACTCACTTCAGTTTTACTAAGCTTTTTTTAAATTATAATTTTTAATATTGAAACGGTTAATTATTAACATCCCTACTGCAAACTATGCTGTTTCTATGACGAAAACACAAAGTTGTATGTTTAAATGTCCACAACAGCATCATGTTGTATATGTAATTTGTTAAAATCAAAGTGAGGAACATCTGATGAAAATAAAACATGTTTTCAAAGTCATTGTTAGAACTGTAATGGTATTATTAAGAACTCATATTGGTACACGGGATCAGCAAGTACTCAAATGTAAGTTCTTGTACTTGCTCTGAAAAAAAGTGGTAATGGTGCATTCCTACTATAAGCTGGTATGTAATACAATCCTCTGAAAAAGCAACTCTGAGCAACAAGGCTCAAGCCAAACAGACAGGCTAGCACTAATGTTAGCCCATTTTCTGCGAATGTCATGAAAACAATCAAGAAATCCATGTTGAAAAGGGGGAGTCACATACATTAACAAAGCTATGTTTTGTGCTTAACACAGTTGCACAAGCAGCTTTTTATACAGATAAATGAATGAGTTAAATTAAAAAAGGAAAGGAAGGTCAGGCTAGCCCAAAGCCAAAAGCATGACTTTATTTAAAACATAAAATACACTCCTTTGATTGCATTAATAATCATACCCCTCCCCCCGTGCTTTCTCTCCAAGCTTCCAAGAGAGGAACAAGTGTGTGTGAAGAGTCACATGACAGCTAGCCCACTCTTTTTGCTCAAGTGACTTTGGCCTTTCTTGCTTTAAAGAGGAAGAAAACTCACTAATACTGGCTGTCTTTCCCCACAATCTTAGGATCAGGTTTGGTCACATTTTCCCTATAGCTGTCTATTTACATTCTAGCCCTTACATTTGACAGAGGGACAGTCGCTATTCAAAGCAGGGCAGGCGTTGAGGTGCACAGGCAAAGCAGGCTTGTGATGGGCTTTTGGCAGGTTTACACAGTGTGTGAGTGGTGACAGGCTTGTGTGTGGGTCACTAAGCTGCTCTGTTGCCGCTTACTTTGACTATTCAAAACAGTGGCCGAAACCTTTTAGCCAGTGTTTTGAATAGTTTAGGAGCACGAATGTTTACTGTTACTGTACAAAAGTATTGTAGATTATATAGGTTAGGGGGACTAAAGTAAACTTTTCATTATGCATATTTGGCAGGTCTTGCTGTGAAATGGTCCCCAACTTGAAGAGGTCTGGTTCACATCAAACACATATTTGTAATGCCTCGCAGATTTCAATAAGGGAGTAGAATGTTTTTTTAATGCCAGAATCGATATATTTGCTTCATTTGAGTCTATGCGGAGGTAGATGGAAGTTACCGCTTTTATTGTTGTAGTCTGAGTAACGTGATGTCATATCCGTTTCAAAAACCAAAACAAAGCCGAAGCGAGAAATCAGAAAACGGCAGAGGGTTCGCGGGGATACGACCTGCACCCTCACATTTTAAATCCAAAGTATTTAACTCAAGCAAAACTACACATACAGTAAAGTATGGAAACAATTTGAGTTTCACACATTGCCCAGAAAAGCAGAGTTAAACATCATGGCTAAAGCTGTATTCAAACTCTTCATGGACAGGAAACGTTATCATATTGTGGTAGCGTGCGGTCAACCAGCTGTCACTCATCTCTGTGGACAAATCAGCCAATGCTGCAACTGTAGAGCAAATACCATATACTATAATTCATTCAAATGGCCCCGATGGAGCTGACGTAACGATAGACTTGGCGAGGTTAGCGGAAGTATATATATGTGTGACTACGTCCACTTTTCAAAATAAGGTGTAAACAAAGAGTACACAAAATACATACATGGAAACAAGATTAATTGGATTATATTCACCAGAAGTATAAAACATATTACCGGTCCTATATAAATTAAAAAGGAAATACCACTAATTCGATTTTTGGGTTGCTGGAAAAACAAAACAAAAAATTCCTCACAATGACAGATATGGACTTCGGGACAACTGACTATATACATGGTGAAAATCAAACATTTTTACCGTGTCAATTTGGAGATTTTCCAAAGTAAAAGTCCCTAGAAGTGTTTGATTCAACTTTATCCCATGGCATTGAAATAAATTGTTATATCGAACCGCAATACTTGTAGAATCAGAGAATTGCAATACATATTGAATCGACACCCAAGTATCGTGATAGTATCAAATCGGGTGATATGCATATTGTCCCAGCCCTACCATTAACAGGTATAACATATAAATCACACCTAATCCAACTCGTGTACTGTACTGTACTATGTGTAATATATGGGCACACGTGGCTGGGCACATGTGGCTGGTCACATGCGGTCTGCACTAAAAATCATTTGTGTTGATTGTTTGTTTCCTTGGTGTCAGCCAGTTCAGAGTAGTGGTAGTGTTGGTGGGGTTTGCTCAACAGCAGGCTAGCGTCAGTAAGGCGGTGGCCGGCAGTATACTACATTCAAAATAAAATTGCTTTCTTCTCACAAGTCTGTGAGCCCAAAAAAAGCTTGCAATAGGCTTCAGTCGCCACAATCGTTTCAGGCCTCCAGTCAGAACTGTTGATACTGTCACCAAGTACTTGCTTGCAATGTGAATTAATGCTGTATACAAGTTGTAGCAGCTTCTAGGTTTGTGTTCGACCAATCAGTGACTCTCAGAAGTAGAGCAAACTCCAAACATGTTAGTTCCTGGGCCATTAGAAAGCACTACCGCTGGAGCAGGGATTTTGTTGTGAGACAAGATCAGCGGCTCAGATACTAAATTTAGACCCCCAGTTGAGATGCAGGTAAAGTGCCCAAGTTCCTAAAAAGGTTCCAGGAAACAAAGAGTCAAACAGATGTGTTGTGTGTACGGTGTGAATATAACCAATACAGCTGGACTGATAATCAGCACAATTGAATACAGGTCAAACTAGCCAGCTGCTAGCAGATCTTTTAACAAACAAATTTGACAGCTTCTACCTCTGGTACTGTTAAAAAAAGGCAACCTATCCAATTACACAATATTTAGCCACACATTTGCCTATGGATGTGCAACACACCCTGATGAAATAGTTTCAGTTATGTTCTGTAGGAAGCTTAGTGAGTGAAGAGGAAAAAGACTTTCTCAACCACAATACACCAGACCTAAGAGTAAAGTAATGGGAGCCATAATGCAGAGGTCCCCACTAATGGTCCATTTAAATTAAGATTAGCTAGTTGATGAAGACACCGTTATGGATAAAGAGAGCTACGCTTTAAACAATGGATTATCAAATGGCCCATGTATTAGCAGCTATGCTGTCCTGTTGGTTTTTCAAAGTGCCGGTGTTGGCTGATTGACATGATATGACTACGTATACGAATAAACGTAAAATGACAAGAGGCTATTTCATGAGGGCACATTGGCACAGTCTAGGCACCACTGATTGCAGTAGGAACATTTCCTCGATAAGAAAATTTTAACATTTGATATAGTGTCACTAAGTGAAATTTCTGGACAATATGCTCACAACCGATGACCTCACACAGAGGAAGTTATTTCTAACCAATCACACGGCAGTCTTTCAGGAACAGACAGCCCACTTTGGGGCTACGAATACATAAGTGGGCGTGGTTGCATCTGACAACGGCAAATTTCGACAGTAGACTCATTTGATTTCAATAGTGATTTTAACATGTTTTTAATGATCTTAATCATTTTTTAACCACTTTACCACACACTACGCATTTCACACCTCGGTGCTTTCGGCTTTTCCTTTCGAGTGACTGATTCCTGGCGGACATTCCCTACCATGCCATGTATTGACTGCTGCCTACTCACGAAAGCAAACAGGAGTATCACTCACCCAAAGAAGACATCCGCAGACTATCAGATGAACTAAAACAGAAGGATATTCTCTTGTCCAGTTTCATTGACACTGCCTCTCTTCAGGCAAAAAAGATAGCTGCGATGAGCTCGGTTGTTTCCGACACTATCCTGTGAACTCAGGCCACTTGGACCAAAGTGGTGGTCAGAAAACGCAAGAAGAATCTGATCTCACCTCTGGCTGTCAACCTGTTGAACCCACTCGGGCTCTCCCTCAGGGAAGCTCCAGTCAATCCAGGGGATATGTCCATGGCTGCTGCCAACGTATGCCTACGCTGTCCTGCTGCTACCCGCACTCTTTGTTGTGGACGCTCCTCCGGTGCCCTCAACTATCACTAGAGATGTCCCACCTATAGCCACCGCTGCTGAACCTCCTTGTGAACTTCAGCTCACCAACTGGTACAACATCCTGAATAAGCCGGACTTCCCCCCGCTGACAAGACTTCCATCCCACCTTGCCCCCTGCTCTGACGGCACTGTCCGGCTGCTTGGTCAATCCCTCGGGTCACCAATCGAAGCTTGTCGTCACTCCCTTAGAACGAACTGGCAGACACATCGCCCACCGACCTGTGACCACGTCTTTTTGTCGAAAGCCCACACTGCACACTCATACATCCCTGATCGTTGGTGATTCCGTCGTAAGACATATTAGTTCAAGAACTGCAGAAACACATTGCCTACCATATGCAAAAATTGTAGACGTTATGCAGCAGATCCTGTGCTTTCTCAGCAAGCACCTATGTTCACAATGGCACAAACGACACCACCAAACAGCAGTCTTACTTACTTCCCTAAATAAGAACAGCGTTGAGTTAGCTAAAGACCAACATTGTTGTTTTGGTAATAAAAGTTGGATAGAAAGAAGAAGGAGTGCTTCCTCTGAGGGAACTTCATGTGTTGGCACCTAAAATGACAACCTTAAACGTTGAGAGCTGTTCTGGATAAACTAGGTAACAAGACGTCTGTGGTTTGGTGACACTTTGGCTACTTAAGCATGTTTAGCAACATAGTCGATAAGACGATCCTAAACAGGATTGGGGTAAATAAAGTCTTACACAAAATAGACAGGTGATGTATATTGTTAACTCTGCAGAAAAACTTTGCCAATTAAGACAGGAAAGTTTATCACCTGAAGCAGCACCATCCAATAATGCACACGGAGTGATAACATGTAAGGTCTTAAACACCAGCAATTAGACTGGAACAAACAATAAGGTGCTCAGAGAAACGAAGCATAATGTTAATATCTACTTTTTCTGATGTTAATAGACACATTTTTTTAAATGGCATGACATGGTGCTGATATGCACAGTCAAAAATGAGGGATTGTAACTAATGAATGTGACTGACCCAAGATATCAGCACCCTGGATGTCAATATTTCACACTGGAACTAACTACAAGATTTAAGTTTAGTGACTCTCTTTGGATGATTTGATACCAACAGTCATTTCCAGATATCCACCTCTTTGTTTCTAAAATAAAGCTAATGTGCAGCCCTGAATATTTGAGTCTTGACATGAAACACCAATGCTGCCACACTGTATAAATTACCAAGATGTTGACATATGTGCTGTTCTTTGCTGGTTGGGGATTCTGGTCAACCTGGATGACATTTGACTTTATGAACTTTTACCACTCGTAAATGGGTAGTGATATATATTAGGGCGGCTACTACTAAACTTACCTTACTATGTGTATAGTGTATACTACAGTGTAGGGATGTCATGATACCAGAAATGTAGTATTCAATACCAAGACCAGTGAAATTCAATGATTCTCGATACCCAATTTGATAACACGGTAAAAAACAAAAACCCCATGTACTGCAACCCACACTCCTTTTTAACTTTTTGAATACTGTTTTTTGCAAATTTGTTATTAATCCCTAATGATCCGCCTCAAGTTTCTCACCAAAAACTAAAATTTACAAGATTACATTTGAACACATCATGGTAATGTTATAATTTACCTTTGCCCAATACTAATTTTTACAGAATAGAGCTTGGGAAATTTTCTATCGTCCTTTGGACAACGGGACGCCGTTAGTCTCGAGCCCTGATCCCCAGTATCTGCGGTGCTGTAAAACAGTGGTTTTCAAAGTGGGGTCCTTGAGTGGGTTCCAGGGGGTCCCCAGCAAAAAAGGGAATAATTAATTTTCCCTATAACTCCGTCCATAAGTAACACAATGACAGACTATTTTGGTCATGGGTTTCATACATTTCTGTAATAAAACATTGAAAAGCAATAATCCTATCAGATGGGGGACCCTGGGACAAAATCTTATCAAATGGGGGGTCCGTGTTCAAATTTGTGTCAGTTTAGGGGTCTTTGACAAGGAAAAGTTTGGGAACTACTGCTGTAGAAAACGTTTTCAGAATTTTGGCATCGACTTGGTACCGAAGTATTGGTTCTTGTGACATCCCTACTACACTGTATTAAAAAGATTGATATGCAGGTACTTTAACACTTGTATTTGTATGTGAATGTTTTTTAAATTTATAAATGTATCTGAAGTAGCACAGACCTGGCTACTTAACAGGAAAACTTGGTGCATTTTACTCATTGCCTGTAGGTGTTTTTTCAGGTGCTTGTTTGCGAAGCCTCTCAGCACTTTTCTGCATTTTACAAATGCGTAGTAGTGGACATACAGTTAAAAGCAGGAACATATCAGAAGTGAAGAAAAATCAGCACTATCACTGACCAAAGCCACATAATCCCAAAGAGTGAAATCCACAGACTAAGATTTTAATCCCATTCATATCCTGCACTCGCAGATTAAAAGAAAAAATACCACAGCAGCGGGATGAAAATCCCTTTTATTAAAAACAAAGACCCCCCTCCCAGCGCGAAAGGCCAATGACTCAGGTTCTAAACACATGGTCATTATCTTGTGGTGACACTCATCCTACAGACAAGCTCTGCTGTGTACAAATCCAGGGACAAATGTCTTTCAGGCACACATTACTGCCATGAAGGCTTTCAGATAGGCTTGTCAAACACCACTTAAATCATTGTATAGACATCAATACAATTTTTCAGAAATGCTTGCAGATTATGCTATCACTGTCCACCAGGGTCACTGGACAGGATGTCAAATACATTCTGGGTGTCAGTATAGTTTGGGTCACGTCCAGGTCACAAAAGCTGATTAACATTAAATGGAACAATGTTTAATGCCTTGTTAGATAACTGGGTGCTCAAATTAAAACCATTATTGATAAAAACATGCTTTGGCCAATGCTATGTATATGCTTCATATTTCATCTGCAGTGGATTAATAGGTGAGAGCAGTTAAACTAAAGGCCTAAAGTGCCTGATCAGTTCATTCACAAATAAATAATCTGATAAAAGACAACATAATCTTAAATTTCAGTGATGTCACTGAGGCAATAGTTAGAGGGCTGTCTCGGGTGTTGTGGTACAATCTTGTCAGTAATTACCGGGATAGAAACATTTCTAAAAAAATAAATCAGTATTGGGAGTTTGGGGTCCATGCTTGAAGTTGACAGTTTAATGTAATATAATTAGGTCCTTCTGTGGCATTCAAAATTTGCAGAATTTCAAACCTTTCAAACTGATAACGCTAAATAGCCAAAATAAAAAAAAAATACATACTTGTATGAACTGAAGAAATGTGGCTGATCTACAGGGCATGTAAAAGCACACCGAACAGTTTTTCTTTGTAATTAAGTTGTATAAATGTTACTTATATATTCAAGTGCCAAGTGTTTTGACAAAAGAAAAAAATGCGAGAAAAATCACTGCACTTAAAGCTGAGCGAAACCTTCATCTCTGGATTTTTCATTTACATTGAAAGATCTATTTTATTTATCTATTCAGTTACATTTAACTGAGTCCTAGTCAGGATTGAGAAAAATATGTCCCATTTTCCTGAGGTGTGGTTACAGATGTTTTAAATAAGACATTAAGTTTAACATCAAAAATATGTAAATCTAATGTTCATTTCTTATAAATCA
The DNA here is from genome assembly GCF_015220745.1 of Sebastes umbrosus. NCBI lineage: Eukaryota > Metazoa > Chordata > Actinopteri > Perciformes > Sebastidae > Sebastes > Sebastes umbrosus. The sequence goes on from NC_051274.1 coordinate 25,428,638, forward strand.
TACAAATATTTATCACAGGTATGTTCCCTGTTATTCAGGGTTCACAGTCAAGATGTGCAAGTCCTAGACAGGATTGAGAAAAATATCTCCCATTTTCCTGAGGTGTGGTTACAGATGTTTTAAATAAGGCATTAAGTTTAATATCAAAGTATGTAAATCTAATGTCTATTTCTTATAAAAATCATACAAATATTTATCACAGTTATGTTCCCTGTTATTCAGGTTCACAGTCAAGATGTGCAACACCCCTTTCCCCACCATGTTGTCCTGTATCTGAGGTGGCATACAGATGTTTTAAATCAGGCATTAAGTTTAAAATCAAAATATGTAATGTTTATTTCTTATAAATCATACAAATATTTATCACAGGTATGTTCCCTGTTATTCAGGGTTCACAGTCAAGATGTGCAACACCCCTTTCCCCACCATGTTGTCCTGTATCTGAGGTGGCATACAGATGTTTTAAATCAGGCATTAAGTTTAATATCAAAATATGTAATGTTTATTTCTTAGAAATCATACAAATATGTATCAGCTTATGTTCCCTGTTATTCAGGGTTCACAGTCAAGATGTGCAACACCCCTTTCCCCACCATGTTGTCCTGTATCTGAGGTGGCATACAGATGTTTTAAATCAGGCATTAAGTTTAAAATCAAAATATGTAATGTTTATTTCTTATAAATCATACAAATGTGTATCACACTTATGTTCCCTGTTATTCAGGGTTCACAGTCAAGATGTGCAACACCCCTTTCCCCACCATGTTATCCTGTATCTGAGGGTGGCACATATTGGATTCATCTGACCAGGAATCCCATCAGCTTTAAAAACGTTTTTTAAAAAAAATATATATATATAAATACATTCTGTACATTTTTTACGATTGGGTAAAAAAAAATAATCAAAGAAATCTAGTCTGCCAAGCCTGAACCCATCCGATGCTGGGCATCTGTCTCTCTCAGTCTGAGAAAAAGCGGTGATGAAAAAAGGCTTTGAACGCCATCTTGTTCATTGCAGCTGCTTGGGCCCTGAATACAGGAACCCATTCATTCGAGGAGGCGGAGGGAGGGGGCACACGGCAAAATGAATTCATCTTTGTGGAACCAGTAAATACAAATAGCTCTTTTAAGAAACAGCAAAAATGTTAACGACTAAGAATCGGATATTTATAGCAATGGATTCTTTAGATGCCTTATCTGAAACACTGCTGGTCAATAACTTCGTCTACATATATCTGGAGGAGGCGCTCAGCTCGGCTTCCTGCGACAGAAACGTCTGACTCGTTGCTATTAAACCAATCTTTCTGCATATTTACCCTCAAAATAAACCTCCTCTCTATTACTTTACATTATCCTGGTGTGCTTAACTATGATCTGATGCTTTATCATAGGGCAAAAGAGCTTGTAATACTATGGAGCAGCGCGGCCCGGTGTGAGGCATGCATGGTGTAGCTGCTAACACTAACTTTGCCCTGCAACACACCCGTGATCGAGATAAACAGATTTGTCCAAAATCCAATTAAAAAGACAATCTCGTTTTCACATCATTAAAAGAAGACGAAGATCGAAGTGTGTGTGTGTTTGCAAACCCGACACTGGTTTAACACTCATGAAACTAAAATGGCTATTGCCCCTATCAGCTCCACACAGCAGCAGCGACGCTTTTATTGTCAAGATTTTCAATGTGTTACTGCAAAAATATATATATCATTTATTTGTGCAGAATCGTGCAAAAGAATTATCATTATCAGCACTATGTAGTCTAGTGGATGGCTGACTCTGCAAGACTTAACGTGGGATTGTTAACATATAGACATACAGTAAGCCATAATACATGATGGGTTTGGTTTCGATTCACTGGATTAAAACGCTTCTAGTTTAAACACAGCTTGTGTGCACACAACTGGGGAATATTAAACGCTTCAATGCAACAACACCGTTTGTATTCACTAAGAAGGCAAATTGTTCTTTCTGGCTGCCATGTTACAAAATACACACACACCCAAGATCAGCCATATAAAGCAGGCTGCATGCAAAACGTAGGCTGTGGCCACTGCTGCTGCTGCTGCTGGCTAACTTGTATGGACTAGTGGGGGTGGTTGGCTGGTTGGTTGGTGGGTGATTTCTGTTGGTTGTTGGTTGTTGAAGTAGCCATTTTTAGACTCCCCTTCGTTGTCATTTGCATGATGCTACAACATTTTTTTTTATTATAGAAAGAGAGGAAGTAAATCCAAAAAACTCTGTTCACACATTTGTTTGTTTGAGTTATGCAAATACAATAAAACAGTTCACCCATCTAGAAAAGCCTAGGCTGTTAGTTAGTCAACTATAAAAGAGTAGCTTCACCAGGTAGCTATATATAGAGTAAAGATGTGAAATCTGGGGCCCACATACAGATCCAATATGTTGGGGCTTAATATAAGGTTTAAATGAACCCTGAATTGAATGTAAATATGTTATTAAAATAAAGCAGATTAACTGAAAACAGCTTGAAGAGAAGGAGAAAGATACCCGGACGTTGGAGGTTGGATGTTGGATGTTGGAGGTTTGTGAGAAGGGTGCTGGCTAATTAACCTTCTTATTATCATTAAATACCAGTAGATATAATAAGTAAGTTAATAAGTTAATATGATTGTGGTGGATTAACACCTTGGGGTTAAGTTTCTCTTTAACAGTGACCCCACACCCACTCTTCTTTGCTAGATAGCTTAGCATGAAGCTAACCCAGTTTAACCCCTTTAGTTCATCTTCAACTGCTCGACAACGGTTAGCACAAACTGCTCACACTTTAATGCATAAATACAATATCCTTACCCGCTTTCAGTCGAGGAGTATCCGTTGTTTGTATCACATTGACTGGAAAACAGCAAAACAATCTTGTCTTCTCCTCTCTCCGCCCAGGCTGAAAGCTAAAGATGTGAGCTAGTTTGTAGCTACCGAGGAGCGGCACTCCCCGAACCCAGATACTGACCCGCCGACGGGGGGAGACACACCGGCTCAGAGGCGCAGAGCAGAGATATGAAGGCGGTGTTCAACCCAAGATTAGACTAGTGTGTATCAAGAGTTTATACGTTCTTCTCTTCCAACTCAAAAGCAAACAAATCCCCCTCTTCTTTTCTGTCTTTTCCCCACCGTCGTCGTCCCGTCCCTCTTTTTTTTTTCTTCTTTTCCCTTCAACAGATCCAGGATCTCTAGTCGCTTCTTCCTCCGGCCATCAAACAGCAGAGATGGGCGCGGTAACCCTGCGATCAGGTCTGGGAAACCCCACGTTTACGCCAGCGTCACAACGTAAAGCGGAGAGAAGCGAAGGAAGGGGTCGACGGCCAACCAACAACCAACAAGATCAGGAAATATATACTGCCATTTTTGGTTAACACCAACACACCTTAGATAACGTTTTACCTGCCCAAAAACACTGCTTTTAATCACACAACTTTGCTCTTTTTAAAGAGTTAAAATCAGATGGGACAAGAAAATGAGCATTTATCATGCCAAAGTAGATTAGAACAACAGACTTTCTACACACTTATACCAGTAGTTGTGAAACTGTGGCCTACACTTTCACTTTCAGATATAACTGATTTTTATATTTAGGAATGACTATTGTATACTAGTGTATCTATCTATACAAGATCAGGAAATACTGCCATTTTTTTTTAGCAAAATTAGCATTTATCACGCCAAAGTAGGTTAGAACAGACATTTCTACACACCAGACCTTGTTTTTATGCCAGTAGTTGTGGAACTGTGGCCTACACTTTCACTATCATCTACTAGGTACAACTGATTTCTATATTTAGGAATGACTATTGTATACTAGTGTATCTATCTATCGAGATCAGGAAATACTGCCATTTTTTAGCAAAATTAGCATTTATCACGCCAAAGTAGATTAGAACAACAGACTTTCTACACACTTATGCCAGTAGTTGTGAAATTGTGGCCTACACTTTCACTATCATCTACTAGGTATAACTGATTTTTATATTTAGGAATGACTATTGTATACTAGTGTATTTTACAAAAAGTAAAAGTGTCTTTCTGTGTCTGTGATATGAACATGTTTTAGGACTCCATTTTTGGTAACACCAACACACCTTAGATAACATTTTACCTGCACAAAAACACTGCTTTTAATTACACAACTTGGCTCATTTAAAGAGTTAAAATCAAATGAGCATTTATCACGCCAAAGTAACAGGCTTTCTACACACAATACCTTGTTTTTATGCCAGTAGTTGTGAAACTGTGACCTACACAGCTCCACAGGTTATTGGGGGTACTTTCACTATCATCTACCATACTAACCATTGCTACCAATTAATTTTTATATTTAGGAATGACTACTGTATACTAGTGTATTTTACCAATAATATCTCTTCATCCATACACAGTGTATACTATAAAATCCCAAATAAATGTGCATATATGAGACCTTGGGATCTGTGTCTGTGATATTAACATGTTTTAGGACTCCATTTCTGGTAACACCAACACACGTTAGATAACATTTTACGTGCCAAAAACACTGCTTTTAATTACACAACTTTGCTTTAAAGAGTTAAAATCAGATGTGACAAGAAAATCAGCATCTATCAGGTTAGAACAACAGTCTTTCTACACACCAGCATGTTTTAGGACTCCATTTTTAACACCAACACACCTTAGATAACATTTTACCTTCTAAAAAACACTGCTTGTAATTCCACAACTTTGCTCATTTAAAGAGTTAAAATCAGATGTAAGTAAGTAAAGCTTTATTTATATAGCACCTTTTAAAACACACCATTACAAAGTGCTTCACACACAAATGAAACATCACACAATGAAAATTACAATATGAAACACTGAAACAATGAGAAACAGATCAAACAAAAACAGACAAAAGACATGAGAGACAAAAGACATGTGATAAGAAAATGAGCATTTATCACGCCAAAGTAGGTTAGAACAACAGCCCTTTCTACACACCAGACCAGTAGTTGTGAAACTGTGGCATACACAGCTCTACAGGTTCTTGAGGTTACGTTCACTATAATCTATAAGGTATAATTAATTTTTATATTTAGGAATGACTATTGTATACTTGTGTATTTTACCAATAATATCTCTTCATCCATACACAGTGTATACTCTAAAATCCCAAATAAATGTGCATATATGAGATCTTAAAAAAAGTAAAAGTGTCTTTCTGTGTCTGTGATATGAACATGTTTTAGGACTCCAAGAAACTGTGCCTAACTCCTGACTTCCATGTCAGTACAACAACCGCTACTCCAAGCCAATAACACTGTCTCATTTGCAAACCAAAACAGACGGCGCCACAAATTTAACTACAGAAGAGCATGTTTTTTCCTGCCAGCACGCATGGCTAAATCCAAAACACAACTTTACTACATGTACAGTCAAGATAATATACACGTTAGAGTCTAAAAGTGATTTAAAAATAAACAAATAATTGCCAGAACATAAAAAGTTACAACAAAACAAATAGTATATATAGTATAGTATATAGTTTCTTGTTATAACGTGATAAGCTGTGAATTGAATTGCCCTTCTTTGGGATCAATAAAGTTGTCTGAATCTGAATCTGAAATAGTTTGTTTATGTCGTAATAACGTGAAAATATCTTGTTATAACATGAAAATAACATGCATGGCTAAATCCAAAACACAACTTCACTACATGCACAGTCAATATAATATACTCGTTAGAGTCTAAAATTGATTTAAAAATAAAGAAATAATTGCCAGAAATGAATCTGACAGATATAAAATAAAGTAAAAAAAGTAGAACATTCAGGACCAATTTTCTCTACACTGATGATTTATGTCAGATCATTTATACTGATCCATTAGTAATACTTTAACAGTCATCAGTCACTGCCCCCAGAAATTTGTTTAATATTAGCTTGTAACTGAAGTTTTTGTTGACAAGTGATATTAACATTTTGGTGTATGAACTGATGTCCCTGTGCTCTACTTCAAGCTGAGAAATCAGCAGGGGATTTACTGCCTGTGCTGAGTGTTTGTGGGTGGGCCCATCACTGCAGCACAGAGACGACTTGATCATTATCACCAGTAGTCTAGGTAGAGTGCTCGGAGGAGGGGTTAATGCTCAGCGGGTTAAGTCGTTACTTGGAGACGTGGAACACTTTGAGGTCCACCGGGACAACAAAGTGTGTATGGGCTTGGTCTGATGGGGGAAGACATCATCAGCTATGGTTCGGATGAAGAACGCTCCTGAGAGAACGCTGCTCTGTCTATTGTAGCACAGCATGTTCTGTTTGTGTTTTCGCTCTTGTGTCCTTGACATTCACATTTTGCAGTTAAAATAATCCGATATATACACTTAACAATGAAAAAGCATGTGTCGATTAAAATGATCCATCAGTATATCCTCTATCTCAGTCATTTCAATTTGTTCCTGCCAGTTCTGTAAACCTCAAACCTGTAGGAGGAAACTGGCTTACTATCCTGTATGAACAATCCTCTGCTGTGGGATGTCAGTTCTGTAATCACACATCAGTGCACCGACAAGAGATACCTTCCCCATAGTAACTGTACAGTACTGTATGTAGGGGTGTGTGCACACATGGATATCTCATTCACTCACATTTCTAGATGTACATTAAGGAAGAAGTTGATATTTGTGGTGGATTAGAGGCCCTAAAAATCACTGCTTATTGCCTGTAACTAAAACAAAAACAGAGTTAGATACACAGGATGAGTTGAAAACACTCTGGGTGTGGGTTTCCACCGGGACTCATCTGCCCAGGTTAATGCTGGTGAGATTTAGTTGCCCCTGGATACACCCCTGCCTGTCTGCATACATGTGTTGTGAAGCGTCTTTAGCAGCGCTTCAGACCACCCAGGGGAGAAAGCTTTCAGCTTTCTGATGAGGAGAGTGGAAAGAGAACAATCTGCACATCAATGTGCTTTCAGAGTCAATGTAAGCTCTGATTTAGTTGTGATAAATAAAGTTGTCAAACAGTGATGATGATAATAAATTCAACCGTGGCTCTATTTTCTTCTGTAAGAAACTATAGCAGCATATTGCTGCAACACCAGAGAAAAAAAAGTATCAGTATCATGTTATTATGTGAAGAAGTTTGTTGTTTAAACAAGATATTGTCACGTTATTACAACACAAAAACGTATTACGTTATAACAATAAACTTTCATTGTTATAACAAGATCATTTCACGTTATTATATCTTGTTATAATGTGAAACTTTTCATGTTAAAACGTGATAAGTTATTGTTATAAAAAAAACATTTAAGTTATAACAAAATAAGTGATGTTCACATTATAATGTGAAAAGTTTCTTGTTATAACGTGAGAAGTTTGTATGTCATAATAACGTGAAAATATCTTGTTGTAACATGAAAAACATCTTGATATAATGATACACTTTTCATGTTATAACGTGATACTGATCCTTATTTTTCTGGTGTAGCAGCAATATGCAGCTGTAAGAAACATTGATTTATTATTTTTATAACTAACATCGCTTATTATATGGTGACAAATAAACCAGCCTTCTGTATGTTTTAATATAGTAACTGTATATAAATGGAATACTTTACATGGGCATTGCTTCCAGGAAAGTTGACTTTTATGAGCATTTTCACCCTCTTGAATTATTCTATAAAGTCACATTCACCAACTCAATGGGTTGTATTCACATGCAGATACAGATAGACAAGCACACAGAGACACACAAACACACACACACAGACAGAGCCGGGACTGTAAGTAGCACTATCTCACAGTATTAGCGAGAGATCAGAGGAGAAATCAGATTAGGAAAAAAGAGGCGAAATGGCAACACAAATATTGCCTAATATGATCTCATACATTTCATAAAACGAGTGACATTACACGAGGCTAAGCTCATAATGACCTTGCTTTTTATAGGCAGGTTGGGGTACAGTAATCTGATTTAGCATAATCTCCTACAATCTCTGATAAATGCTTACAGCATGTATCTCTGAGAGAGGTCAGAGCCTATTGGTCCGTTTTGAGGCATTACTGACATCTGCTGTTCACATGCACAGGGCCTGGTTCACATAGAGTTGGACACTGTTAAAGGGACTTTATCAAGTGAGTGCTCATCTTTGGAAAATATTTAACACTTTTAATGTTACAGAGTAATGCTTTAAAAATATAGATGAGAAAGATTGTCCGTTGGTGCTGCTGTCAATACTGGATTATACTTAATATCAAATAATCTAAAGACAAATGTTTTCCTAAATGTGCAATGTGATTGTAATTGTTTCACTATACAATTATGTACAGTATGTGAAGCGATCACATGATTTGAGTCTAATGTTTAAAGAGGTCAAAACTCAAGCAACACTTTATAGTATAAAGACATTTTTTTTTTTTTTACTTTAGTCTAATGATTAAATAAATGGTAGTAAATTGTATGTTGGTCCAGATAATTTTTGGTATGTGGCAAGCCTACTCTTCATTTTTGCCCATTAGAAAGGTGTAAATGTATACGAAGGAGTAGTTTATGTTTTTCATATCCATTGACAAAATATTTACTTTTCACCTTTTGATCTTTTTACACATTTTGTCATTGCATCATGAAGTCAAATTTTAGTGACTAAAGTTCATATAATTCCTGTTTTTGGTGAACAAATATTATCTAGTAAGCAGTACAGAAAGAATATTTTGAAATATTCAAGATTCAAGATGTTTATTGTCATGCCGGTTATACAAGTACAATCGTGTGAAATACTTTTTGCTGGGAAGCTCCATTAAAAAGAATAAGTTATATTACAATAATAAAAGGAAATTTATTGTTTATATATATTTTTTTATATTGCACATATTATATTGATTCAAGTGTTGCATGTTTATTGCACTTTTTGTGAGAGAGTGTCGTATGAATTATCTATTCAAGAGTCTAATGGCCTGGGGGTAAAACTGTTTCAGAGTCTGCTTGTGTGAGTCCTGGGGGTCATTGTAAAATTATAAATATTTTATAATGTTGTATGTTTTTTGTTTATGGCCATTCATATTTTTATTATTCATTAAAAATAATTCTATTTAATAGTCGAAACTTTGTCATGTCCATTTAGAATAAAAGAATTGGGAACGAGAGCGCAGTGTGCAGGTATGTTTTCATCTTTTGTGCGGATTATTGTCAGTAAACTAGTTAGAAAACTTAAATCCTATTAAAGCGACTCGTCCATAATACACTCTGTTAATCCTGGAGAGTGGAAAGCACAATTCCCAAATTTTCACTATTTCAAATAAACTACAACTCTTTAAATTCCATGACATTCCAGGAATTCCATAACCCCTGGAGGGCCAATGGGGACATTAGGGGCTCCTAGTGGCCGATACCTGTAAGTTTAACAATCCAGTGCAGTACTGGGCCCAGTCCACAGGTCTTCTGGATGGTAGTGACCTGAGGACAGACTCTCCATCATTTTCCAAATCAGGTGAAATATATTTTGACCTTCATTCACAATCAGATATCTGCCCAGTAAGTTTTGTCCACAAGTTGTAAATTTTTTTTTATTTTTTCAGAAATCTACTTGCCCAAAGTAAATTTTTACAAATTGTTTTGTCTTGTATTTATTAAAGACCTAAATTAATTGTCATGTTTAATCTGTATGTAAGCAAATTAATCTGGAGTTTCGCCCACATCCTCTAATACCACCAAACTAAACTCCTGTTTCCAGGATAATTGAAGTGCTCGTTTGAGCTTCAGTTTATAAACTTTGTCTTTACCCGTCGTCCTTTTCTCGGAAGTGCCCGATCGTTACTGTGCATGTGCAACTCTCAACAGAGATGAGAAGGAAACAAGATGGCTCACTCCTTAGCTACTTCCATCATCAGCTCCGGAATAAAACAGTGTGTTTAAAGTCCCAGTGAAACAGAAGTTACAGCGTTTTTAGCTTCTGTACTGTGACGTATACCCAGTGAAACGGAATATTTGATCGGTGAACAGTTAAAAGAGGGATTTAAATCCAGTGCTTCGCAATTGTTTGGACTGCTAAAACAATTGTGGTCTTAGAATGTAGCGTGATTTGGAGCTACAGCTCCACACACACCTCGCTTATCGCTAAAAATTGGTACTAGCTTACGTAAGCACACGTCATATTATGTTTTACAGGAAGAAAAGATGATTGGATTTTGATATAAAAATATGAAAAAATATTGCAATTTTTATTGCAAAATTGTAGGTGCACAAATAAATAAATACCAATATTATTTTTTTTTCATTTCATCTCGACTTTAATTATTTTTAACCACTTGCCTGATCGGGCAAGTGAGTTGCTAGATTTATCAGCTCGACGTCGAATTATACTTGCCCCGGGCAAGCGGGCCATCCTCATTGTTGCTCTTTCACTACCTGTTTAGACATTTTGGGATGACATGTCCAATACTTGTCATGCTACATAGGCTAGGCATTATTTGATCTAATTCTGTTGATTTTGACGTCCATTTAAGCCCAACTTTGAATAGATATGTGAGCTGGAAATTTGACAAGTTAAATGTAACAATGTTGTACCTAAACGTATTTGTTGGATATCCAAAGTACCACAGTTAAACCAATCATCTACGGCTTTTTGAAAGGTGACCCTGGCCCTAATATCTTTGGATTGAAGCTGACATTAGCTGATCTATATCTTATAGTAAACCAATAATAATCATCAGCCTACTACTAAGATTAATACCGCTATTATTGATACAACCACTATTACTGTTACAGTAATTACAGCTCCAACTACTGCTATCAATACCGATATACTAGACCAATACGTCAGTCTATGCCTGATCAGTAGGCTATCATCTCATACCAAACTCCTGTTTTCCATCATTGATCTCTATCTCTGCCTATTGTGTGTCATATTTCCCAGACTGCACTATGTGTGGCCTTAGTGTGAACTCTGCCTCCTTTCACTTCATGGGTACAGTACCAGCAGTGCTACAGTATATACTGTATACATCTGCTGGCTTACATCAGCTGACACACCCTGAACCATGATATAACACAGCTGCTTAGTCGGCATCACAGATACACCCCCTGGTGGTGGAATCAGGTCCTACAGTCAGGTGATTCAATAAATGGGCTTTATAACATACCATACCATAACTGGTAGGGCTCAGTCAGCCACTGTAGAATGAAATGGTTCAAATCCGATTCATGAACAAGACTTAATTAATTCCACCTTTAATAATAAGATTTAAGTAATAAATAATTAATTTGTTAATGTTGGCCACATAAATGTACAGCACATCACATGTCTTTGTGTCTGTGCGTATTGTGTCAGTGTATGTGTGCAGATTTCACACTGGCCGGCGTCCAGGTACTGTAGAGGTCAGTCAGCAGTGGTGGAGACCAAAGCCATCAGGGTGACTCTGTAAACATTCCTCTCATCTCCCTTCAAGGTAAGAGGCACACATGTCTGCACCACCTCATAGGGCTGAAACACACACAGGAGGTTAGATGGTGGTGTTGCTATAAAAGCTGATATACCTCATTATTACACGGCTTTGCTGAATACTCAATTCGGATTGGTCAATCACAGCGTTCTACGGTCTATTTTTTTTTTTTATAGCAGACAGTTGCTATGTATAACAGACCGTTGCTATGGGAGCAGTTCTGATGTCCGACCGTTTCTGTAGCAAATTATTGATTTCTTAAGTAAGAAGCTGTGTAATAAGTGGGATAATGTACAGCGAGCGGGTCATTGTTGTGAAATAAACCCCTTCAGGACGATGCAAGACCCCCCGGCGAACAATGACCGGCTCGCTGTACATTATCCCTTACATATTTACAGTTTTTGCCTAACAGTACATTGCTTTGCTTCCATTCATTAACTCCTGTCTGTTTCTCCAAACTGGGGGCGTGCCGACCGTCATCTACTGTAGGTAATACACTGAATATGGATAATTACCGAATACAACCCCACTTCAAGACACTCAAACTATCCCTTAAGTAAATAAACTGGTCAACGGAAAACAGGAGATTCTGCATTTGCTAAACATCTTTAAGTTGATTCTGATTACTGCAAACATTTCTTTATTTTGTAAAGGTTGTTTTCCCAATTCAATAAAGGTGATAAAAACTGTCCTCACCTTGTATCCACTGTAGGGAGTCCATGTGACAGTGGTGGTGCGTTTGTGGCCTGTCTCCACGGTGCCTCCGCTGGGCTCCACACGGAAGCCGAGCTGCTGCAGAGATGCTACGTCATTCCAGTGGAACTCACCACTCTGGAGAAAACAGAGAAGAGATGACTCGCCCAAACAGACAAAATCAATACATCTGCTTTTTTTCACCAATCCTTTACCTTGAAACATGGGCTGGAGCATATACAGCTATTGGATATTTAATCTGCATATGTATGCCTCAACACTTTTCACTTCATAATGTATGAATAAGTATGCTTTGTTTCTCTAATTACATCAATTAGACAGAGTTTATTTTGCTGGCAAAAGGGGGAAACACGGAAACAGCATTTTAAGAGGCATGTTTAAAGAAAAGTAAAACTATAAAAACAGATCTTATGACAAGATTTTGAAATGTTTCTAAAAGGGTAACTTTGGTATTTTTTTGTTTTATTTTTGTGTCTTAGTGACTAATGGGGTCAACTTTTTTTGAAGTTAGTCCAGTATTGAAGGATAACGTTGTAATCAGCAGCTGTGAAACAAGCTGCGAGGGCAAGTGAGCAGTGTCAGTGTAACGTTACGTTCACTTAAAGTGTTTGTTTTTGCCACTGACGTGCTTAGATTGTTATTATAAGTGTCTGACAACATTATGGAAAGGACCTACAGAGAAATAATAACAATACTCATTATTTGTATAGCACCTTTCATAGAAGAAATGCTGCTCAAAGTGCTAAACAATAATGACATTATATGCACTGAGTGCTTCAAGGAGAAGTCTCGTTGTGAAATCGTCAACGTCAGCTCGCCAGGTTTCAGAACGAGACTTCTCCTTGAGTGACACTCTTTCCATAATGTCAGACACTTATAATGAAACATTTGGCAGAAGTATCAGTATCTGATGACATCACAGTACCTTCTTACTGGCCTGTGTGGAGCGGATGCAGCCCACCTGCAGCTCCCTCACGGCAGGTGTGATTCCTCCTGCGCTGTAGTGTGCCCGCAGGGTCACCAGCACAGGGATGGTGCTCTTTTCCATCACCTCCGACTCTAGAGGACCGTATGAGCAGTTTGGAAGTTTTAGACCTTTTTTACTACAAATCCTACATACTTTCGCTTCACTTCACTTTAATGCCCACCAGACCAGATCTGTCTGTCAGTCGGTCCACCACTTTGAACCTGACTGAAATACCTCGACAAATATTAGATCAAAATTTAAATTTGTCCAATACACCTGCAAACTAATGACTTTGTGTTTAGTGGTAATTAACAAATGATGGTGAACGTGATTAACATGTTCGCATGTTAGTATGCTAGTGTTAGCATTTAGCCTCACAGAGCCTCTAGCTGTTGACTCCTCGTCTTATTTCTACCATTCCATACATCCATTGCTCAGTTCCTACAAATCCAACTAAACATCATTTGTACAATTTGCTGAAATGTATGCTACACATTTTTAGATTTTTGCATTGCAGCCTTTTCAAAATGAATCTCTACTTTAAAAAGGGCAGATAGTAGTCCAAAAATGGGTGCAGACAGCAGAAGATGCACACATGGTTCTCTTTATACTACATCGGGTGTCTGCATAGACAGACGTGTTCACACACTGCAGCCACGCCAATGCAGGAAACTATAATTTGGACTTATCTACCACACAATGCCACGCGACAATTATGTGACATTAATAAGCATTCATGCGGCCCTAATGTTCAGTATGATGGCTTACACAATTCAAGTTTCAGGAATCTGGTAAATGATATTTGTACTGTACAGGAATGAATGAAAACCAATGGCTGCCTAGAAGGACAGGAAAAATATGCACAGACATTAACTTCCATTAACTTCCTTCTTCAAGACACTCCAAATATGCAGACTTCATAAACTGGAATTTTGCTGGTTGTCAATGGGAGGCACTTATCCAACTGCTGATGTTATTTTAATGCACAACACCACTTTGATTCAGTGAAATCTACAGTGACCTCCTCTAAGAGGTGTGCCTATTTTCACACATGGATTTTGTGATGAAATATGATCTGAATGCTGGTGACAAGCACATGGGGCTGTCAGCATCCTATGATTAGCATAAATTACTACTAACACATACCCTGCCCTCGCTGGCATAAATGATGGAATGTGTCTGGGAGTTATTAGTCATATTTATAGTGTCACTGTCTTTATTTTCTCTGCCTTGGTGGAGCCGTCAGTATCTCTGAACTTAAATCATTTTTCATGAATATTTTCCATATATAACCAGTGTAATATTGATCCCTTACACACTGACTATATTCCATTAAACTACATCATGTCCATTATACCAGGAGTGGATAACCCTGAAGAAGAGATGAAGGCGGAGGCACGGATACCTGTGAGCTGAGGTTGGCTGGGTATCAGTGAAGGGACGAGGGATTCAATGGGCACCATCAGCGGGTCTCCTCCTAACAGATACATGTTGTGTGAAGAAGCTGCACCCCTCAGATCCACCACACACACTTTACTCTGAGAGACAGAAATGGCACAGGATTCAGGTTGTTATATCACGAAGACCAGACTCCAATGACCAAAAAACAGTAATTTTATCTTGCAGAACAGTGCTGGTCTGCCTCTGTCTCGATCAGTTAGTTAGTTTGTGTTATTGTGTGACTTTGGTTAGTTTGGATTCACCAAAGTCACACAATAGCTAAAACTAACTAATCAAGGCTGCGGTAGACCAGCAAATACCGTGTTCTAAGAGGTAAAATTACTGTTTTTCCGATAGAGTCTGGCGGCTTTGGAGACAGCAAAGATGGATAAAAAGGCCTCAGTTCCCAGTCAGAAAGGGCTGTGTGTGTGGCGTGCTGCTGACCTTATTCATGAGCTCTACAGTTAGTCTGTCAGAATAGTTGACAGACGGGTGGTCAGGCTGAAAGGTGACAGTGATGTCCTGTCTCTGTCCTGGAGCAATGCTGCCCTCTGCTGGCACCGCACTGAACACACTCATCCCACTGTAGTTCTGGGTTCCTGTACAGGATACAAAAGACATACTGCTGCTACTATGTCTCCGACTGTTACTTCTGCTAGTGGTACTGCTGTTAAAAATAATGACATTTCTAAACATCATCTTTTATTTTACTGAGCCTATAATAAATGTGGACATACATTTAACTGCAATGGGTTTAATGTCAGATGCCACAGTTGTTGGTGTCTGTGATGTTGCTCATTCGGACCGCTGATATTTATGCGGTAACCCTAGTTACCATATTGCATGAACGAATCAGATTCTTTGGTCAAAACCACCTGTCTCGTCTTTCCATTATAGCTGTGATGCTCTGTTTGAACAATATGAAGACCTCCACATTGATTAGAATTACAAAAATAGCCCGACCAATAGTGGATATCAATATGTGGGAGTTCTGGAGGTGTTTGCATTTGTTGTTTCTCCTCTCATGTATTCAGGTTTGTGCTACCCATCTGTATGTTATGATGCTCAATGTCATTTTAGAGCTTCGGCAGTCAACGTTGTCATGTTCCCTGGTGAATCACTGCAGTGTTAATACATCTTACCCACAGTAGACTGGACCTGAGAGTCCGTGTAGCTGCCCAGCAGGAAGGCCACCCGGTCAGCTCCACCCTGAGGCCTGGAGGGACAGAGGCTGGCCAGCAGCACCCTGAAACCCACTGCCACCGCTGAGCTGTTCTGCAGCTGCACACAAAACAGGACTTAATGTCAATTCCAGGCTGCAGCCTCCTCAAAAGCACCAAGGGAATCAGTGCATAATATGAACAGCAATCCAGTTCTGGATTTTAAGAATGGACCTGAATCAGACGTGAAAAAAACAGAAAATATCTTCGTCTTTTCCCTTTACCATAAGCACACTGTTGACTGACCTTTAGGACCTGCGAGGTGCTCTCCTTCTCCAACACATAGCCGAGGTCAAGGAGACCTCCAGGGTGGGAGGAGGTGACAGTGGGGACCACACCCTCCCCACACAGACTCATCTCCAGGCTCATCTTCTGGCTACGCACCTCCAGAGTCTCACGGTACTAAAGGAGAGTAGAGGGTGGGTAAAGTATTACTCAATATTTATAATAATCTTGTGTGTGATTTGATAAGCACAACGGCTAATCGTGCTGATGAAAAATCAGTAGATTACTATAGGATAACAATAATTTGGGATTCAACTTCACTCTGAGACTTAGTGGGAAAAGTGTGGCACACTGGTGACGTGCTCATAATTCTAGCAAAAAGCCAGCGCTCCATGTTAACTCACCCTTTTCTCCAGAGACGGACTGAAGGCCAGAACCAGAGTGTGTTTCTCTCCGGGTCTTATGCATCTGAGAGCATTCAGAAGGGAAAAAGGACCACGTACATCCAGCACTGATGACCTCAGCTTGGAAACGGTCAAAGAAAAGCAGTGGGGAACAGTTGATATCATTATTATTATTTGTAGTAGTAGTATCGTCCAATTATATAAGTGGTAGTGACAATTTGTGTGCTTAATTTGTGTGTGAAGTTTGATGCATTATATTTGCTGACAGAACCGTCTATCGTTAAAGGATTCTTTTTTTTCCAGGTTTTGAGATATCCGTCTTTTCCCCCCTGAGCATTTCATGCCTTTATTGGATAGAGACAGACAGGAATTGTGGGGAAAGCGAGAAGCAAGCATTGAAAATTTTCATTTCAAATTGTCAAAAGCAACATTCATCTCCAGGGGAAGCGTATAACCCACAGCACACTACACATCCGTTTTCTTTAGAAATGCTTTCAACAGAAATGCATGTGAAAACTGTGGCTGAGGTGTTAAAGGTGTTGGCCAGGAACCACAACCTCCCTAGTTCGACCCGCCAGAGATCCTTGTTGCATGTCATTCTCTCTCCCCCTCACTTCTTGTCTGCTCTCAAATAAAGGTACAGAAATGCCCCAAAATACTGCCTTTGAATCTTTAATTTTTTTCCTAATTTTTCAAGGCTGTGAGCACCACAAACTAAATTCAATTTGGCCTCAATTGTATTGGGGTGGTGGCAGAAATCCAAACTATCTGTGGAGCTAAATACTTCTAGAGGTAAGTGAGAAAAACATTAAGGTTTTAACAGTTTGAAGCATGACTCTTAGTTCTATAGTAGTGTAAAACTTTGTGTTTTAACAGGATACATCCAACGATTCCTTTGAAATGTTCTGAACTGTAAACCTCTTGATCACTTTTTCTCCTGGAGATAGAAGACACAGATAAAACACAATAAATTAGTACGAAAAAAAGGCATGTATGCTGAATGAACATTTACAACATAAACTTTGAAAAGCACTCACCCACTGCCACCTGATGGAAGTCTATGATACTGTGTCCATTGTTGGATGTGACCACTAGAGGGGGCTGTACAGCAGGACACTGCAGCTTCAGGTGAAGAGTATTGAAGGGACTGTGGAGATATTAGACATGACAAGCTATGAAATATGGAGTATGCGTAAAAGCTCACACTCTTTGTTTTCTTTAGAGCACTTTAAATCGCAAGAATGGTGGAACATCTGTACCCAGGAGGATAAAATATAGTCTTTTCCTATGTTGACTTGAGTTGAGTTGAATAGCCTCAGGATATTTACTTCCTTTGAACTGTTTAGATTTAAACCAAAGGTGTTTCTATCCTCTCCCGTAAGGCACTTTCTGCAATATTTAGAGCCGCTGGTTAAAACCAAACATTGTAAATAGTAGAAAGAGATAGGAGGGACCAACAAGTTTGGATGCAATCTTTTTTCTCGGATACATTCTTTTCAACAGAGGCCAGGATACCGAACCAAACTGTAACTAACTTTAATCACAAGTACTTTTCACAGCTGTTGTGTAAAACTGCACAACATGAAATTTCTCTCATTCTCATTTATGATTAGCAGAGATTATAGTATGAAGAAAAGTCTCAACTGGTTTCCCAGCAATTTCAAGTGGTGATTTCCCATTTTCCACTCTCTTGAAGTCTATGATCGGTAGAAGATGATTTCCAAAGGTTATACCTGCTCAAAAGACTAGACACCTCCCTCCTATATGCTGATTTGAGCTAAAGTTCCACATTTTGGAATATGCACCACTAAAACATGATATGAACTGAAATGCTAAGGGCCTTAAAGGAATAGTTGACATTTTGGGACATAAGCATATTTGTATTATTAAACAGAATTGTGTTTTTTTTTTAATTTAAAAAGTGACATATCAGGCTCATTTCCAGGTTCATACTTGTATTTTGGGTTTCTACTAGCGCGCCAGATACCAAAATGTATGTACAAATGGAGTTTTTCCATATATGTCCCCTTTAAATCACCAAGCGCAAAATGGTTCTCAGCAAACCCGTGGCATGTAGTAGTGTTTTTACTGGGTCTGGGGATGAAATATAATGTTGCCCTGTGGTGGGTGGATCTGGATTTGGATGTTACTTATATGAAACGCAGACCTTATTTTCTGCATGAAAGAATATAAGTCTGGAGAAGGAGGCCGTGGTTTAAAAGAGCTGGCTGGCTTTCAAGTTTTAGGACCACAAAATCTGTACATAATAACAAGACTGCAAATGGCAAACACTTTGGGAATTCTACATTGGGTCCAGTGAACTCCCAAAGATTAAAGACACGACACAAATCTGACATGACAGGGCTTGCAGTGTGTTGTTGACTCAGTGTTACCTCCATGCCGGCTGGGCCTGTCGGTCTTCCTCTGGAGGGTCTCCGTCCGACACAAAGCATGGAACGGTGAACTCACTATAGCGCTGGGTGAAGGAGTACAGCAGAGACGCCCAGGCCTCCTCGTACTGCTCTGACCTTGAGGGAAAAGATTCAGCACAATGAAACCCTTTTCATCAAAGTTTTCCAGCTCTGTTGAGATAATAATAATGTATATATGGTGTGATCACTACAAATGACAAACAATGGGAATACTGATGAAATCACTTGAGCACTGGAAGAAGAGGGAATGTTCCAGCGAGAGCTTTGTGTGTAACTTATTTCCGTGCTGTTCTTCTCTGTCCAAGTTATTAATTGGGTTTAGCCGACTTTCCGACATAAAGAGGCTTTCAGGGAGCATGTGAAATATGTTTCCTAAAGAATAATTTATTCTCTTATTGCACTTCTACTCTTTGACTTATACAATATTTATGAAGGAATATTTGCTTCAGTCCAGCAAACTGAACGTGTTTTCCGAAGTCGATTTGTGATACAAAGCAAGCATCAAGATTGATGACATCAAAGAAAAAACAATCAAGTCTTTGTAGAAATGCAAACCTCCTACCCTGGCTGTATGTCAGAAGGATTTGGTGGTTCAGTTAGTTGGTCCGTCTTTGGATCGTCTGACGTCTTCCAAGACTTTGGCTCGTCTGACGTCTTCCTAGTCTTTGGCTCGTCTGACGTCTTCCTAGTCTTTGGCTCGTCTGACGTCTTCCTAGTCTTTGGCTCGTCTGACGTCTTCCTAGTCTTTGGCTCGTCTGACGTCTTCCTAGTCTTTGGAATCACAGGTACCTTCCTCCCTTTACTGGTTTCCCCCGGGACCTCCTTCTTAGTTTGACAACACATACACATAAAGTACCGATGGGTTCACACTAAAGTTAGACAAATGTAGCGTCTCCATTCTGTATAAACACCAGCATGTTCATGAAAGTGAAAAACATCAGTAAGCTGGTGAAGATGTGCTCACATTTAACCCTCAGAGACCCAGAGAGATTATTTTGAGATGCAGCTCAGCACTGTGTGTCAAGTTGTTCTAGTCATAAATCATAAATTATAAAATAATTAATTAATTAAAACAACTTGGTTAAAGTGTATAAGGATTTAAGACTTCTGTCACATTATGATGGTTATTCCCATGCTCACTTATGTCTTATAAGTTGTTGCAGCAATTTTTGGGTTGTTACACAGATTTAGTGCTGAATTTAACAATTTTTTACCAATTGAGCATTGATAAAAAATATCGTATCTCCCTCCAAAATATCACATTAAGACACCAAGACCTTGAGGAACACAATAGAAAAAGCCATGATGTGATTTGGTATCAAAAACTTTTGACATTTGGAGATTTCTGCAAGAATTGCATTTTTCTGCGATTGAATGGCGAGCACTTCTGTTGTGGAAACTGCTCAGAAACCCCCTTATTGTCAATGTAGCTAGGAAAGCCATCCATCCTCTGAATGCCCTAGGTCTCTAATTTGTGGTTGTAAAGTTTCATGAGGCTGTGATTATCCTAGAGGTCACCACAGGTCATTTTATACAGTGAGGTCAAGTTTAAAAAAAATTCTCTCACTACAATGAAATGCCTACTATGGGGACTAACATCATCACACATGAATACAGCTGGTCTCATTGGATCCACAAGAGTCTCAGCTTACCAGTGATACCCAATATATGCAATTCCAAGACCCCAGTATGCAGAAATATTCAAATACACCATTTTAGAAAAGGCAACAAAAACACATTAATACTGTATGCAAAAAACTGCATTGTTTTTGCCCCAAACTGCATGTGATTACCATAAAATGGGTATGTCTGTAAAGGGGAGACTCGTGGGTACCCATAGAACCCATTTTCATTCATGGTTCATGGTAACAGTGGATTCCTTAATTTTTCTAGTTTCATATGATACCAGGATCTTCACTCTAGCTTTAAGACTAAGCCCGCTACATCCTCTTAAAGACAGTAATGTCAGTCGGGATCGTGGGTCTCAGAGGGTCTCCCCTGTGGCAGCACAGACTGACTCCTCCCACTAGCAGGAGGTGACTGGAGTAGGTGTGTGTATAACGTGTATAGGTGTGTGTATAGTCGTACCTCCTGTTCAGCGTGTCTCTTCTTCTCCAACTCCATCTCATGGAGCAACTTGGCTCGGTGGAGGAGACGCAGCGCCTCATCTTTGATGTCCTGGTCCAACAGTCTGGGTCCGAACGTCACTTGGACCAAACATCTCTATGTGAGAGGAGAGATGGTATCATGTCAGGAACGTCTCAGATTGAGAGGATCCAGCAGTAACACTGGTTGTTATTATCACGTCTTGTATTGTAAACATTTTCAGGAGATTTTAAAATTACATTCAGACTGCAATGTTCTTCCTGACTGGAGATTTTCTTTTTAAACCTCTGCTTTATTATTACTGTTACAAAGCAGAGGTTTGAATTAGTTTTGGGCAGTCTCCTGTTCTGTGGTTTCTCTAGCGTGGACCAAGTGGACTGAGGATGATAATCCTCCTGTTTTCCAATTGCAGACTCTTTACTGGATTTCTCCCACTGGTCCTCTGTTACGCAGTTTGAATGCAATGGATTAATTGTTTCTATAAACAGAGTCTGGAGGAAAGTCTCCCACTGACAACTGACGGAAAATAGAACTTCTAATTCAACTGTCACTCACACTCCACAACAATAAACAACAATGCAATTAAAAACACATATACTCTGGAATGATGCTGCATTTAATGAATATACAATTAACAATAAGATTCACTGTTTTTGTTTGTATTTTGTTCTTTACTCATTGATATTGCAGCATGCAAAATAAAAAGCACTTGTTCACTTCCTTCAGATGTCCAGTAGAGAGCACCATTACACTAAAAAGGCATCTGTTTGTTTCTCACTGTAGCTGTGTATATCTGTACTGTAAGTTGAACTGAGGCTGGAAAATTTTCCTCTGAGGTCTGTTAGCTCTGTGATCATTATGTCTTTGTTGCAAATTGTCATAAAAATAAAAATGTATTTTCTAGTCCCAGGTTTGGTTTCTTTTTATTCATAGACTCAACTCAAACTATTTTGATTAAGATTAGAGATAGATCTATGAGTTAGATTAGGATCATATGTAGCCTAAAACTTTAATTATGGTTTTGCCACGATGTTACATTAAGATTTTGGCCATGCGTAAAATGAGAAACACAACCTCAGGAGATCAAGCTCCACCGTTTTACTAAAACTAAAGCGTGTGATGAGGGCCAACCATGCATGGTTTGAACAGGTCCATAATAAAGGGGCATTCCAGCAATTTAGTATTGCACTTCCATAAAGTTGGGGGAATCAAAAGACACATTGAAAAGACGAGTAATGTGTAAAATCAGTGGAGTGTCCCTTTAACATCACATCAATGTAAACATAAGAGGTGAGCTACTCCACCTCTCCGGGCAGCAGGCGGCCCGCGGAGGGAGTGATGCTGACGTCTGAATCCTCGGGTAGGGTGAAGGAGAACAGCCTGGGGGCTACAGGAGCCACTGGAGGGACTGGTGGTTTGGACTGGTTGTGGTTGGTTTCATGGTTGATCAGGTAAAGTATGGCAGTGGAGTGGTCACCTACTGCCGTGGCCCCAAACTGGACCTGAGAATGGGAGAGTTGCAACGGAGGGCGGACACCTACTGCTCGGCAAGACAGAAGGAAATCTCTGAAGACAAAGGAAAATAAATTGTTTAGTTATATATTAATACATATTGAATGCAGTAATCTGAATCATATCCATCATATCGGACGTAATGACACTGATCGAACCAATCATTAAAATCAAGGATATATTGGGTTTATCAAGAGACATTCAATTGACACACACAACGCAAGATTAAAAGTTATTAACCTGTTAATTCCTGATTTGCAGCTGAGCTGGAAATTGTACTCTTTGGCCTTGTTGGCACTGAAAATCAGATCGATCTCCAGCGTCTCTTGTGGGAGCAGAGTGCCAAAGCCGTCATTAGGCTGGACCTCAATAAACTGCAGTGTGAGAGAACACAAATTGCTTGAATTTATAATTTACAGTTATAATCATTAAGATTGTATTTATGGGCAACAATTTTTCTGCAATAGCCATTCAATGTAATTACATTTACAATTTTGTCCTTTAACTTCCTGTTGACATGGGAAGTGGGGAAGTGGGGATGCGTGGCGTTGTATGGATTTACATCTGCTGCTTGTGATGCTGCTTGTCCCCACACTTTAGCAAATATCTGACCAGTGTTATACTACAGTATAATGTACAGCTTTAAAACTGCCAGAGCTGAAAGAAAATTAGACTTTCTTTTACAGCAGCCTGACAAACAGAGGACGCTATTTGCACATCAGCGCTAATTAGATCAGTGCTATTAAAAGCGCAATTAACCCGAAAGTCAACAGACAAAACGCCACGCGGGATTCAGATTGCATTCCCAAGCATGGGGGATTCACAGCAAACAATGTTTGCATGTAATCCAGCATCATTTTATCTCTTTGATGACAGTCTTACTGTTTACTATTCACTCTCTTTACACGTATCAGTGCTGTATTAAAGGGAGAAATAATCACCTTTTATGTGGATGTCCAATCAGTGTTGATGGTATTCAATCGAAGCAATTCATTCATCAGTGTGTGCTGTATTGACCCAGAAAGCTGAATTCTCCTGCTCGCGGAGGCGTGCGAGAAGTGCCTACATGTACCAGGATGCATTGCGCTCGAGCTTCTGACGCCCAGGCCGGACATATCCTCTTGCTCGGCTACTGCAGCCGCAGCCTCGGCCTCTCTCTGCGGCATTTCTTTGGCAGTATACTCTGGCTCAAATAAATACAGCTGAATATCCGAGTCAGCCAAAATACTGTGAAAAGTGTCCTTGGCCATAACACCCTCTGCAATCATATTTTGTGATGCCATTTTTGCAGTTTGCAATACAAGCGAAGAGAACAAGTAAGTTCTGCTTTTTAGAGAAATCCAAGCTGAAATAGCCTGCAGTTCGTCACTGTCACATCAAATGATGGCACTGTATGCACAGACAGATTTTGCAGCTGCATACTCAGTTTTCTGGATCAATATAGCATTCACTGAGGAATTTATTGCTTCAATTGACTTCATTTACCAGCAACAGTGATTGGGCATCCATAGAAAGGTGACAATTTTTCCCTTTAAGTTTCCACTAGTGCAAATAAAACCTCCTGCTGTTGCTGCTTCACATTAAAAACATCCAACTGTTGTATTGTATTTGTTGTATTTCTGCCAAAGGCAAGTACTCAACAAGTGTTTGCGGTAGTGTTAAACTGCATTTGCTGTTGCCACGGTAACCACTGGGGTTGCCAAATCAACCAGGACTGAAATCTTAAGCATTACAACTTTAAGGGGTTAAATGAAAAGAGCAAATCTCAGTAATGTGAAACCTGTGAAATGAAGGGTGAAGCTGAATGTCCAACAATGAAAGTACGCTTTATTTTAATGACTAAATATGGGTCTCCTACACGCCTGACATCATCTAGAAATACAGCACTGATAAAAAAAACCCAATTGTTTCCAGTGACTAACAGTATCTGGGTTAGTTTCTGCTTATAAAGATCTAAGCAACTGTACTTCAATAATACAGTAACGTTTAACACAAGATAAGGTATTCACAGCACTACAAGCTAATATCAGAGAAGTTCTTGTTACCTCTGGAACAGCCAGGAAGCCAAAGTCCTGAGGCAGCAGGGACAGGTTGGTGAGGCGGACGCTGCTCTTGACCGACTGGTAGATGGAACAGAAGCCGAAGTCCACCTCAGTGCGGTCAAACTGCAGGTCTGAGGAGGTCACTACTGCTTGGACTGTGAAATGGACCGGCTTCACCTGAACACACAGAAACATGAAGCATCTTTACTCTTTGGTGGAACATTTTCACCAACGTCAGTGAAGAAAAATCAGCTTCCTTCATTTGAGTAGATGAGATTTAGTTTCTCTTTATTTCATTCTAATATCATAATAATGTTAATAAGTATCAGGACGGTTTGATTTATGTAATACAAATGGTTCCAGTGGCTGCTCTGAAAACTGCTCTGCACTGGTATCACTTTTTAAATCTTAATTACACATTTTCATATGCAGACTGAAGAAAAAAAAGCATTGAGGAGAACAGAGATGGGAACAACATGAACGTGGGACTAGCAAGGACTGATGTTTCTTTTATAATATATATATATATATACATATATATATATTATAAAAAAAGAAACCTTCTTAGGTCTGTGATTTCACAAATATGAATATATGCACTCGAATCAAATTAATGTTTAAGGCGAGGCCACTTTAGTCCTCTGAGCTGAAATGGAGCAATGCTTTTATGCATATGGTCGTCCTTCATCAGTCATCACTGAGCAGCTGAGATGCAAGACGTGTATGTGAGTTTGTGTGTGTGTTTGTGAGTTTGTGTGTGTGTGTGTGTGTGTGTGTGTGCACTCCAAAACTGAGTAAAGGCTCAGAAATGATTAGAAATTAAAATCTCGGCACCGACCCAAGTAACTGTTTATCAGTGATATTGCCATTCCTTCCTGAATTATTTTTATACTAGAATTGCACTCGGAGAGCGCAGACCTCCGCCAACGCGTGACTTTAGAAACAGATCACAGCTCACAGCTGGCGGTTACGTGAGGTGGTCGGCTTATTATTAACATGGTGTGTTTCCGTGTAACGTATCGGCAACATACTTTGTTTTACAGGAGGAAAAAGATAGATTTTTTTGTAATTTTTTTGCGTATATTGTTTAATAGATGCACGATATGACCGAGATGTGATCTGAAAGGGTTAAAAAAAGCATTTTTTATTTCATCTTAACTTTAAACTCCTGTCACAAATATAATTTCATTAAAACAAAAGGCTAAATAACTCCCTAAAACCGCTGGACATTGTAGATTTTAGCTAACATTACTCAAAGAGGCGTAAACAGTGTGTTTCTTGGGGACTGTTTTAATTAGTGAGTATTTACTGCAGCGTAGTGAGATTAACTGTGTGGCTGTGCTAATGGTAATAAAGGAACATGTCACCCAGTGCAACAGTGAGACACACTCTTGTGTTTTTGGACATAACAGTTGAGGCCTATGTCACAGAGGAATAAGCTATATCCATCTTTGGATACAGACAATACTTCTTGGTAGGATCAATTCATTTGTTGTCGTTGGTTTTGGTCTTTTTATTGGACAATAATAAAAGTATCATCAGCCTTATCCTTTAACACTCCTACATTATGTATGTGTAGAACTAGATTCGAAGAAGAAGTAATCTTGTGTTTTTTTTCTTAAGATAAGGTCATCTTGAATCCTGTCAGTGCTGCTCAGCAGATGACCTTGTTTATTGGTCTCTGCTCCATTGCTTTCCTGGCTGCTGTGGCGTCTGGTGGTCATACTACAGTGTGTGTGTGTGTGTGTACATGGTTTAATGCCAGGAGCTCAGGGCCAGGGTCTGGGGGCAACAGCTTTGGTGCTCCACAGGAGCATCCTGGCCCGGTCTTTGGCTCTGCTGCCCCCCACAAGCCTCTCCTCTCCTCGTCCTGGTGAAGACGGGGAAGAGGGGCTGGATGGGGCGGGAGAGAGGAAGGTGACGATTTGGCAGGAAGACGGACCAGATTTAGATTTACTGAGAAAGAGGACTGGCATGAATGTCTAAGCAGCTGCTCAGTGTTTTTCAATAAAAGCTGCTGCTGACGAGCTGAAGGAATTCAGTTGCTGTAAGCAATTTATTTTCCACTTCAAGGGGCTCCTGAATGGACTGTTTTCATATTTCAAACATTTTCAATTTGCAAGTTGGACCTTGTGAGGAGGATATTGAAATGTGTGCCTCTTGAGGGAAATGATTTATGTTTGACACTGAATAGCAAATAGTCTCCTTATCAATGTTTGTTGCACATTAAAGCTCCAGCAAAACAACAAATCTCTGTCTCCTAAAGTTATATTATCATATCATTATCACATCAAGACAACACATATTAATAGGTTAGCAATTATCAAATGACAATCAATCTGGAATCAACCGATTCCAGATTGATGATCTACAATTTATTATTCTCAGTGAGCTGCGTTTCAGAGTGCAGGGAGCACATACTATGTACTGCGTGGTGTAAGAAGAGGAAACATAGCTTCCTGCTTTCCCTTTTTGAGTTTCTGGAGAAATTTCCAGTGAAACAATATGGGGTAACCTTTATGCTTGGCTTAATAGCGCCTATGGAGTGACTGGGCCTCGGGGGTGGGAGATAATTTTAGCTTGTTACCAGCAAAATAGGTTACAACCTTCAGTGGCTCTGATTCTGTTAGGGACAAAGTAGGACACAAGTCCTGTATCGCACGATAAGAACAAAGTGTTTTCAGGATCAGAGGGAGGTTTACTGTAAAGTAGACTGCAGCGTGTTGTTATAATACAAACCTGGCCGGCTACTTGCACTGTCATCGGGACCTCCAGGACTCCCGTATCTCTGTCAAAAAGCTGCTTGGCATCTTTGGATAAAGAGGGTCTGTGAGAGAGTAAAAAAAAGGCAGGAACACTGTGAGAACACACACTATAGAGTGCTACAGGAATGAGTCCTAAAACACGGAGATTTTTAGAAGCACTTCCGGTTCCCTCGTCTGGAAGTCAATGGGTTTATTTTAATGGGCTTTTAGTTAAATGCCTGAAATAAGATCTGTGGTTAACACAAGCTTAAGAGCTTCTAACATTTTGTTCTACGACATAAAATACATCAATAAATACCCGACTCATGAATTTGTGAAGGCCTTACAACAAAGATAGTAATCATATCACATCCATGCATGGTCAGTAGTAAACAGTTGTTAAATAATAATAATAACTATATCATTTTTATCACGCTGGAATTGGATCGGTACTCGGTATCGGCCGATACTGCAACTTCAGGTATCGGAATCTGTATCGAGAAGGAAAAAATGATATCGTAATATCCATATTCATTTTGCTTCATGTTCATGAAGAGAGAAGAGCAAAGACACCAATTAGGGATTAATGATAAACACACAACTGCATCAGTGGTTTGAAAGGTTGCTAATTTTCTTTTCTCAGCACATCTGTCAAAAGGCACGAGCCACTGTCCAGCTTTTCAAAGAGAGATAAAGATTCAGACCCTGAAGACCCATTACTTTACTTTAACCCACGACTGTAGGATCGGCTCGCCAGGGAAAGAAGCAGGAGAGAGATGTAGAGCGCGCCTCCACACTACTGTAGGTTGTAGCCATGGTGATGGGAGACGTAAGTATGATTCAAAGAGGCCCAGTAGTCATGCACAGGCTTATGTAAAACCCCAGTCCTTCAATACAACATACAGTATACACTGTATATATATATACAGTATGTATGTGTAGTTCATTATCATGTAAACAGTGGTCAAATGTCAAATGCAGTTTGTGCTCACATCCACCCCCTGCCTCTCACTTTCCTTCCTTCTCTTCCCCCTCTGCTACTCCTTCCTCTGTTCTCTCCAATCCACTATCTTCTCTGTCTTTCCCTCTTTACGCTCTTAATGCTGGTTGAAGGCTTGAGTGCTAATGCTGTAAATGTCAGCGGTTTTAAGGCTCTCCAGATGTCAGTGTTTTTTTTTTTCAAAGCGCTACAACCGAGCCTCGCCTTCAACAAATCTGTCAGCTTCAGGTTGGAGGACAGGCTCGTGTTTTCATATTTCGCTCGTCTCTTTGCAGCACGCAGCTGCTGTAAACATGCTGTTCTACTACAGTACAACACCCGTCATGACTCAGAGCTAGAAAGGTCGCTTCCTCGCACGTCAAAATTAAATCTCCTCGTTTACAAAGGGCACTAATGAAAAAGACCATTTTTTCTTTCCCCCCTTCCATAGCTTGACCAATGAGCACAGGGGGTGTATTTAAGGAAGCACTCTTGTTATGCCTGCAAATAGAATCGCTGCTGGAGAGTCACTCTTGAATTAGCTTGGCAGGGCAGAGTGGAAAAGCATGGTGGGACGTCGCCAGGCCCATATGCTCGGGAGAATTTTGCGGATGGATGGAGTTTCAGATTTGACAGTGTCCTTCACAGATTTACTTTGATGTTTTTCTTCTCTGTGGCCAGATTATCCACAGCCTCGTCCAGTAGTAATTCTCCTCCATCTAACTAAAATGGAAGGAGTCTCTGTATGTCTTGAGTTTCTCAACAACCGTTCATCTGATCCACTTCACACTTGGCAGGTTTAGTTTATTTTATTTTAGGGCTGTCAAATTTAACGCTATAATAACGTGTTAATGCAAATTTGTTTTAACGCTACTAATTTCTTTGACGCATTGACGTAATCGATCAGTTTTAAAGCTAGAGTGCAGATCATATGAAACTAAAATACCTACGGAATCCATTGGTACCAATCATGTCTTGCTAGCTTGTCAGGAAGGAGGTTAACTAACACTCCTGCTAAACTTTGGCAAGGAAAAACTGGCATGGCCATTTTCAAAGGGGTTCCTTGACCTCTGACCTCAAGATATGTGAATGAAAATGGGTTCTATGGGTACCCACGAGTCTCCCCTTTACAGACATGCCCACTTTATGATAATCACATGCAGTTTGGGGCAAGTCATAGTCAAGTCAGCACACTGACACACTGACAGCTGTTGTTGCGTGTTGGGCTGCAGTTTGCCATGTTATGATTTGAGCATATTTTGTATGCTAAATGCAGTACCTGTGAGGGTTTCTGGACCATATTTGTCATTATTTTGTGTTGTTGATTGATTTACAATAATAAATATATACATACATTTGCATAAAGCAAGCATATTATACAATCCACTCCCATGTTGATAAGATAATTAAATACTTGACAAATCTCCCTTTAAGGTACATTTTGAACAAATTAAAAAAGAAAAAAAAGAAAAGTGTATTAATTTGTCACGATTAACAATGGACAATCATGTGATTAATCACGATTAAATATTTTAATCAATTGACAGCCCTAGAAAATACATTTATACATCAGTGCACGTCCATAACATTAATACTCACAGGTGGGGGTGTATTTCTCAGGACCCAGGGAAGCACAGTGTCGAGTGTAAAGTTGTTTCTAGAACTACTGAAATAGCTGTGAAAAACTTAATCTACTTTATCTCCCTAAAAAAACTTGGAAAGTAAAAAAAAGAGATTTGAAAAAGATGTGATGTGAGCAAATATAATATATTTAAAATATATATATTCCTCTTCAATATGGACTCCAGCTTGGATTTCACTTCACCATTAAAAAAAAAGTGATGATGAAAAGGATTACAAAACAGATTAAGAAGCTTAGGGATTTTCCACTATGGGGAAATGGATGGGCTAAAACAAAAAATACAGTAAATGACTGTGAAATAAATCTTAAAAGTCATGTTAAGCAAACAGGCTATTCTGTTTGTTTGTTTGTTTGTTTACTTTCAACTCATAGAATCGTTAAAGTTTCTGTTGCTGGTATGAGCGGTGAGCTATCAGTGAAAGCACTGGTAGAGCTGTCTGGTGTAATCTGCAGTAAATCATCCTTGTAATCTCCCTTTTATCAGCCGGAACTGCCGGGGTGGGACACATTGCTTCGCTCTCCAGGGATTACCGTTCATTCAAGCCACCCTATTCTAATGATCTTGTCATCAGGTTTAAATTTTCTTCTGGATTAAAATTCTCTACAAGCCGACTGTTTCACTTGACCCAGGAAGCTGAATTATTGTTCTTCGAGAGTAAAGCATGTCTTTCTCTACTCTTTGGGACGAGTTAATCAGTTCTAAAGCCAAAATATCCGGCCAAAGAAAGACAGGTCACATGGCATGATGACACATTTGAATCTAAAACATAAATGTGGGGATGTGAAACACCTTTTATTTGTTCAGCGATTTCAATGAGTCTGTTTTGATGGCTGCTTTCCCCGGTTGACGAAACAATTGACCAATCAGAGCTCTGTAGATTAAGAATGGGGACGTCATGTTTCTACATAGCTGGTGCAGCTACAGCCATGAAAAAAGGGAAAGAAAAACAGTCACAAAAAGGGCGAGAAGCGTAGATGAGACCGACACAACTGTAGAGGTTGTTTTAAGTTGACATACAGAAATAATAACTCATTATTTATTTATTTTAGGTTTTTATAACATCCTGTAGCTTTCCATTGGTGTTCCTTATGATTCAAATCCAAACTTTCACTAAGCAACGTACTGCTGTGGACGCCACGTTAGTTGGGATCCGAAAGTCACACAATAACACAAACAAACTAACAGATCGATGCAGTGGTGGACCTGCAACTCCCATGTTCTACGAGGTAAAATTACTGTTTTTGTGAATGGAGCTTGGTGGCTTTGACGACAGCAATATAACGGCTACAGTTCCCCGTCAGAAAGGGCTGTCTGATGGAGAGGTAAAGCTGTGAAAATATTCTAAATACAGTATAGTGTAACCTTAAACTGATACAGATTTTTTTAAGGTGGCTAAATACGTTTTTCTGCTGCTCCGTAAACCATTATATCTCTCTCTTCAAAGCCACCAGACTGCATTCATAAAAATAGTAATTTTACCTTGCGGGAGTATACTAACAACCCCACTTAAAAAAATCCAAACTAACCCTTTCAGTTATTTCCAAACTTAGCACATCTAACTTTGACTCAGCTAGTGCTAGTGTTCACATTATTCATAACCTTATTGATTAGCTTACTTTGGTAACCTACATCACTGCTTTTTGCTGAGTGGGCGTTTCCATTTGAAAAAAAAACAAAAAAGAAAGCAGATGGACCCGCCCTTTAAATCGTCCTGTTTCTTCATGTATCATGAAAAACGTAAAGTGCTCCAAGCAGCTCCCCATTCTCCAACATTAATTGGCAAACATAAACACAATGTCGGGCTAAATTAAAGCAATGGCAATTCACTTTAATTATTAAGCTGTCAGTGTCTGTCTGAATGTAAATAATTCCTCTTATCTGAACAGGATTAAAAAAACGTGAACCATTGGCCTTGATGTAGAGAGGGGATTATGTATTGTATGGAACAATGCTCTGGGTATATGTGAGAGAAACATGTGGGTTGCATGGTGACAAATAAACGTGGAGGAAGACAGGCAGAGAGGGATGAAGCAAAGGAAAGACGGCGAAGGATGTGGGCAGCCCGAGGAGGGAAGGCAAGAAGCAAACACCTGTGTAAAGAATGAAAGCTATGTGAGTCATTTTGAATCCAGATTTAACAGTGTATGAGTGTGAGTGTGTGGATGAGACAGTGAGTGAAGGAAGTGCTGCTAATGAGGATTTGGAAATCCAATCACAGATGCTGGCTAGGAAGACTTGGCAGTGCCATTTTAAATGACACACCGCCACGGCATAAAACAAAAGCAAACCTACCAAAAATCAGGCAGATTAGAAGGCAAGATCCAACCATGACTGAGATGAGACATGCAGGTAACATTTTCCATTCCCAGTGTGATTTGTATGAATTTCCAGTGCAGGTGGAAGACACTTAGGCCAACATAAAGCATAATTCCTGTCTTATTTTTGTAGCTTTGGCCACCATTTCTATTGGTTATGGTAGCACTGTGCTCACCTAGCCCCAGTATGTGCCTCTCAGTATTATCATTACATTCACGTTACTGAGCAAAGCATTCTGAAATATAATCTCTGATGATGTTTTAAAGTTTATCAAGCTGCTGCCGGACTTATTTTCAATCTGTTCCCAGATCCCAGCAATCGACTTGGCGAGTTCAACGTGATCATAATCGATAGGAGTAATCTTCAAAATAAGATCCGGGCTGTAATAAACGGGAATGATCCTTTAAGAACAATGAGAGCACGGGGAAAACTGGGTCTGGTGTCTCGGGTTATGTAAGCAGAATCAGGACCAGCGTATAAGCAGTGGTGGATGGTGGACGCACAGAGGGATGAGAGGAGTTTGAGAGTAACAGAGAGAGGCAGAATAGATGTAGAGTTAGAGGGGAAGTGGAGGAGCACAGAGATAGAGGACTGCAGAGATTGAGAGAAGCAAAAGAGAAAGAGAGAAGTATAGTTAAGCACAGAGGTGAGAGGCCAAGAAAAAGAGAAGCATGTGCGAGAGAGTGGGAGAAGACAGCACAGGAGCAAGAGAGAGAGAGAGAGAGAGAGAGAGAAGAAGTGTGATACAGAGAGAGTATAGGGAGGGGGTGGTAGCAATAGCTGTGTTGGTGCTTGTGAACGCTGCACCATCTCAGCAGCAGCACGAGTAATGCTGTACTCTAATCCTCGCATTAAAATCTCTGCTGATTCACTAAAGCAGATTACTGACATTTCCCCACTTTCCCCTCTTGCCCCCTGCTGAACGATGACCACTGCATGCCCGTAGTTTTTGTCATGTGTGAAGAAAATGTTATTTTATTACATCAATATCCTCTCAGCTATCAATACACAATGTTGCTGAACTGTGAAGGGAAAAAAAAGGAGGGTGGACAGCAGAATACTAGCGCCCACGCTGAGATTTTACATACTGCACGCCTCTCATATCTGCCCTGGGGGTCCCCTGTCCGCTCTCCTGGCATGCAAACTGCAGTTCAACTCCGGCCTCTCCATCTAAATATAGAGCCCGTATTGTTGTAGAAAGAATTACCACGTCCTTCAAAGTCATTAGGAACCATTACCATCTCGCGTAGAGTGCAGGTATGTGGAAGCAACTCTTTTGTACCCGCTGGCTGTTGACTGGCTATAGATTGTTGCCATTTGCACCTCCGTTAGACTCCACAGCTTGTTTCTATCAAAAAGTGAAGCTATCATATCAGCTTTGTAGTAACAGATATATCCAGCCGATACTGGAAACAACTAGATAGCTTGTTGGACCAAAATTATCCTTTAAAGGAAACATGTCATGCTCATTTTCAGATTCATACTTATATTTAATGTTAAAAAACAGCATTATTTTTCTCATATCGTCTGTCTGCAACCCTGTCTCCTACAAAATTACATTCCAATACAACTAAACTGCATTCTCAATTATGTTTTGAGGGAAACATATTTTCTCCCAGATTATGGTCGCAGTTTTAAACAGGTGGTTAACGTTGTAAGTTGAAAAAAAACAACAACAACAAAAAAGCAACAACACTACTTTGTTAGGTTTAGGTAACAAAACTACTGGGTTAGGTTTAGTTAAAAAACATCATGGTTTGGCTTAAATTGACTATGTTTCACAGAAGAAACGAACAGCCTCCGGAAAAGAGGAAAGGTCAGTGCTTGTTTGACCCATCCACCACCCCTTCCTCCCGCCAATAATGTATTTTCTCGCTTGTTATACTCATTACTATACCACATAACTATCAAGAATGTTATTATTCCGCGTAACTTTCATTAATGGTCGCTCAATATACTACGTCACCTGCTCTGCGCATCGCTTGTTGTACTACGTCACTTGCTGCGTCCGTCCGGACTTAGAAACGGTTTTGTGAACGTAATTGAGAATGCAATTTAGTTGTATGGGAACGTAACTTTTAGGAAACAAGGCTGTTGTCTGAATATACCTGTATTCACCCTCTGTCTGAAACTCTCTGTTTAACACCTGTCTCTTTAAGACTTCCTCCTGAAAAGTCCAGTCTGCTCTGATTGGCTTGAGAGAAAAAAAAGGTGCACCTTTGCAAAGGTAGTTCTCAAGCTGTGGGCGGTACATATGACATAGAAAGAGGAGCCAAATCTGAATGGCTTGTTGAATCACACCAACCTGACTTTTCCTGTGTGCAGTGTATACAATCTATAGCACTGTTTCTCCTCTGCTGAAGAAGCAGAGGCTGAGAAGTCACTAAACTGCAAGCCTGGCTCAATACATATGACAAGTCTCCTTGGAGTGAAAACAGTTTGCACTTTCAGAGAAGGTTGATAGAATCTTAACAAGCTTACAGTCTAAAATAAGATTATGAATGCTCCAGTGATTCCATTATCATTGCATCCTCTGTTTGTCCTTCCTTCCTTACCTCGGCAGGAACTTGAGTTGGGCATGAAAGCTTGATTGAGCCTGGATGAAGCCGGTCTTTGGAAGGACCTCCATGTGTTTCCTCATTTCCGGGCAAACCTCAAAGGACAGCTTAAAGGATGAGCTGGCTCTGTCAGGCAAAAGACATGATTTCATTAGCTTAATGCTAACACATCAAGTGCATTCCTCTCAGAGATGGGAGATCTGTATCTGTTATTGAAAAATGATGCACCAGCAGAAATGCTCAGGCAATAATAAAAAACTGTATATAAAGATAATATATAAAGCCCACCTCCTCCATGTTAGCGGATGGGACATGGGCCAAACTAAAAAGTCAAAGTATACGTCAAATACATTTTTACAAAAGATGGTTTATGTCATTTTACGTAGTTATTATCACACTGATGTATGGTCAAGTGTTCATTTTTCTGATAAGTTTGATTTTAATTAGTTATTTGATGCTAAAAAAAGCGGGTGAGACGTCGTGGTTGACAGCTGTGATTGACAGTTGCTCTGATTGAAGTAGTCACGGAGCTGGAAGCTCGGGAATTGTACGAGAGAGGAAATGTATCTTTAACTTTCCATAACTGTCACAAGTCTGTGTAATAGAACATGTGTTAATTTGATCATAAATGTAGTTTAATTATGATTAGTTGTTGTGCTTCTCTAGCCAAACAGCTACAGTGGTGCTAACGTAGCAGCTAGATGGCTCACGCTAACAAGCTGCGGCCGTGTTCGTCTTGTGATTGGCTCGGGCGGGTGTGTGGGGGGGACCTCTATAACGCGGCTCCAGTCCCCGATCTCTACTGCACAGACTCTGGCGTCTAAATTTCAAGATTGCAGCTCCTGTATCCAAGATATTTTGGCTTCACTTTTGTACAGTAGGAGGAAGTAGAGACGGGTCGTTCATCTATATGTCTATGGCAATAATGCACAGGTAATGATGTTGACATTAGCAGTTTATCAGACACAACCACAACACAACAGCAGCGAGAGGTAGAGGTTGGTAAAGGCAGCAAGGACAGAGAAAATACTTTTGTTTGAGTGACACAGAAATTACATTGTATGGAGTGATGTCCAAATCATTTAGGTGACCCAATTTCCAGGAGCTCCAACAGATGGTTGTGCCTGTGGCTACAGGCCTCAGTTATAGCTGAAGCTTGTGATATAAATGGCTCTTCACCTTGGGAATTCTCCAAACATCCAACCACAGCCCACACTCCTACACCTTCATAAAACGATGACAGAACAAACACGCTGAGAAAAAAAAACAACCTCTCTGTTTGCTGGAGGTGATATGCGTATACACTGATAACATTTTGTTGTGTCTGCTTTCATCCTCAAAGACACAAAGGTGAGCGATGAGCGAGCCGTGGCCAAATAGACTGGGGGACCCCTCGTTTTTCGATTTCCCCTCTCAAATGAAATGACCCACTTTGAACAGCGAGGTCAACCAGATGGTTGCTTCCCCGAGGCAAGGACTCTCAGGGACACTTGGGGGATATTAAGTCGCTATCTTTATTCCGGCCAAATGATAACCTTCAAATCACTCTCGGGGGGGTATTCATGGGTACATAATCATTTAGGGCAATTAGGCATTTTAATTAACAGGGGCATTTAGCTGATCCTGTCTTTTTCACTGGCTGCCTGTGACCAGTTTAATGATTTAAAGGTCACTTCGCAGCAATTCACATCATTTGCTTCCTCGGGTAAAAAAACACTGTGATAATGATGATTATGTAACCATCGCATTATACTAATATTTTTGTTTCATTTGGTTGTAGATTTACATGGTGAAGCAGACGCTGATTTCAGGGAAACAGTTTCTTAAAGTTATAGACGAAATGGTTCTCATATGTTGTCCTTCTAACCTTATATTGTTGACATTTAATGATACACTATAGGCCAAAAGTACTGTATGTGGACACCCTGTCCTCATACTATAGTTTACTTTTGGGCTGGGGTTGTTTTTTTTAATGGTTAGGGTAAGGCCCCTTGGTTCCTATTCAGGGAAATTTTAACAGCGGGCTTCCAAAATTGTGGCAACGGTTTGGGGAAGGACATTTTCTGTTTCAACCACCCAATTCGACTGTTAGCAGCTCATTAAATGTGTGTCATCGGTCGTTACAAGCAACATAGATGTGGGTCAGTAGGGGCCTGCTACACCTACTACGTTGTAAAAAGTGAAAGCGAAATTTTATAGCTACACATTCTAACACATAAAACGTTACGTTTTGAACACAAACAAAACAACATCTTTCGGCTTAGGCAACAAACCCACTTAGTTAAGTTTAGGGAAAAAGATCGTCTTTTGGCTTAAAATAACTACGTTTAAAAAGTGAAAGTGAAACATAACGTGAAAAGTGAAACGTAACGTGAAAAGTGAAACGTAACGTGAAAAGTGAAAAAGAAAGACTAAGACAAAGTCCATATAGGAAGGAGGTCGGGGTGGATAGATGGGTCTCGGTATAACTAGCTCCCAGACCAATATATTTTAATTGTTTATTTCAAATTAAACAACTATCACTGGAACTTGAGCTTGACATGATTCCCTTCCAGTTTGAGGCAGTTTACTGCGACAGACATTGGAACCTTTGCTGCACGTCATACCCCTTTCTCTCTATTTCACTGCCTCTCCTAAAAAGCTTTTGTCAGAAAAACACTGATAATGACTCATAATAATCACTGAGGTTTAGTGGCGATTGTGTCAGGTCATGTTGCAGAGAAATTGCTCATGTTGAGTCTAAATCCAGAGCTGGATCACTGAGTGCCTACAGCAGTTCCACTGCCCTTTCTTGAACGAGCCAGGTGGCTGTGCTTGCTTACTCCACATGTACTCCAAAGCCTCATGGGATACCAGGCCTTCTAGGCAACAGTCCCAATAATGCAGCACTGTCTGCTTTATTCCATACTGTATATTTCAAAATAACCAGCTGGAAGGACAAGCTTTTTCATTAGCAACTATGAACGATTTATCCCCAAAATAAAAAGAAGAAACAACTCTAGCATCAATAACACACTCACATTGTTTTTGCCAAACAACACAGGACACAGTAGGCATATAAGAAATACAGTAAACAGAGAGAAACCGAGGACAGACGGCTTTGTGAAGGGAAAAAAAAGCTTGTTGGTCTGAGTTTGGGCAGGAATGCTCAACTCCCCAGCAGGTGCCAGTGGAGGAGGGTTTGGAAGTCCAGGCTGAGTGTTTGAAATAAAAAACTGTTCCCAAAAACAAAAAACTCTGCCAACTGTTTGCAGAATATTCCAATCATTGGCTCACAAGCAAAAGTCAAACACTGCGCATTTTAAAGTCTCCTAAAAATCTTTCAATTAGTAGGAGTAATGTTCAAATCACTGGCTCGCAGACAAGAGAGACATTCAATTATGCTTTGTCTTCTTAAAAAAAATCTGTCACAAACTGAGGAGGGCTTGTGGGATATCTACTCATCTACTCAAAGGAAAAAGTGACAAATTGTGTGATGAAAGCAGCGGCTCTCTTATTGTTTCCCCTAAAAAGCCTGCCAAGCTATTTTGTGTTCAAATTACCGTCTTGGAGGCAGAGTGACATGTCGCATGGTGTGCTGGTGCTGGTGCAAAGCATTAACATTTACTTTAAAAGCTGCCATTCACACTGATGCTGTCATCGTCATCTTGTCACATGTGGTGGTGTGCCAGCGCACCAGATGGCAGTTGTCACAAATCCCCCGCCCCCACACATGCACTCCCTCCCCCCACATGATGTGACACAATGACTGGCTAGGTGGTGGACCGCACGCCTGCAAATGTCACTGCCCTCCCGGTGAATCTTTAACCCCGTGTGTGCATCATAATGTATCACATCCATAATCATGAAGGATTTACTGTTGCCCCGTGCTATTGTACAGACCAAAGAGGATTGTGGGGATGTGAGCTTACTGCTTGCATCCTCCGTTGTTTAGGAACATTTATCAGCTAATGCGTCTACATTTTATTATGTCCGCACATTTGTCAAGTATCTCACTACTTGGCTCTGAGCGTAGTTAGGGGAGTTTTATGTTTGGCCGGCTGAAAAGTAAGCTGGCTCTGTCAATTTTAAGGGATTTCCATGAGCCGGTTTTCCGTGAAAATGCCTGTTTTGGCAGAGACTGAGTATGTGAGAGAGTTTTAGTATTGCATTCAGCAGATAAGCCAGCATGCTACATCAGCAGTCCATGCCACTTTCCAAACTCTATTCCGACGATGTTTCCGAGCATGACGACAAAATAAAATGGAAATATGACATGCAGCACTCAATTCTGCAGTCGTCTCATCGGGCTGAGGGGTTTTATACAGACTTTCTAATATTAAAATCTTAATATGGAGTTCATTATAATAACTTTATCAATAAATAGAGACTTTTGATTGCTTGTGTGGGTTGAGTATAAAGATGGTGTTGTTTCATTTTGTGAGTTGAAAGCCTGATGAAGGTGTGAAACTAATAGTGCACCAAATCCAGTTTCTTTATAATCAGTATCAAGAAGCATCCTAAAAAGTAACAAAGACATTTTGCTACATTTTTAGAAAATTATTAGGAAACTAAAGGACCCGTGAAATAAAGGGGTACCCTGAGGTGTCATGTTCAAAGTGAATTGTCCTTTAACATCACCGACGTTTTGTGTTTTAACATGCACATCACCTTGAAAACTAATGGAATTGAAATGAGGCGTCATATATTATCTTGGGACACAATGTTAGTCCTTGATCCAATGTTGTCTCTCACTGTTAGAGACGATTACTTAAAGTGACACTAACATGGTATTAAATGACGTCTCGCGTCCCTTAATTTGACGCGTTGCCTGTTCAAACAAGGTAGTTAGACAAGACGTGTGTAAATGGCTCACTCTAAAGTGTAAACCAATTGGACGTCAACAAGGGATAGAAACTAGTTTTATTCCATTATAGGGGCAAATGTCTCTGGTGTATTTCTCCATTGAGTTGCATTTGTTGTTGGTGTTTAGTATGACACAGAAAATGAGCTACTGCTGTTTTTTGCACCCTAATTTACTTCAAGCTTTTAAGATTAAACAATTCATGTTATATTTGACAAGCATGTTACTGTACTGTAGGGATTTCTTGTTTTACTTCATGAACAAATAGGAGAAGTAGTTGTGCAACATTTTAGGTTTGTAAGTACTGTTTATACATATTTAAATCAGTGACAGTGTATTGTTGTATGGATTCACTAAGACCCTTTAGGTCCCTCCCTCGCGTATTACATTCAAGATTCGCTGCGAGCCGAGCAGGAAGCATAAATACATTTTTAAGTGCCAGAGTACAGGTGCGCAAGAACATTTCTGTATCAAGAAGAGTGTTTACATATATGATAATGCTGTGGGACCTACCTGTTTTGGACCATGATGCTGTCTTGATAGAGGCGGTCAAACATGCAGATCTTCAGGTCAATGCTGGGCTGAACCACCCACACAGGGACGCTGACTGCTACACCCCTCACCTGGACAGGTATCTGTTTGGACCAACATGCCCTTCATCACAAATGGTTTGCTTAAAATATCATGAATATGAATACATATCTATGGCTCTGTAAATCTTGTCTTGTACTTTTTACAAGATGATAAACATGTTGTGTCTTACTGGTTTGCTGGTTAAGTCGGAGAATTTGATGTGGAAGTCCAGTTTGGCCTCTCCTGGAATGGTTGGAGTGAATACAACCTCCAGTTTGATGCTTTCAAAAGGTCCAATCTCCCCGTCTCTGACCTGAGGGACAAGCAAACATTTGGTTTTTAAACTATTTTACCTTATAGTCTTTAAGACAAATTCTGAAAGAATTTTACAAAAACAAATGTCAAATGACCAGTTAACTTCTACCATTTTCCCACCCAAATTACCGCATATATACAGATTTTTTAAACACTGGAAAACTCGCTAAAATAGACTTGTTTCCCATTGCGAGTATGCTGTGCCGTTGCACCGGCCTTTCTGTTTTGTTTTTTTTACTGTTGTGTCACATTCAATGTCAAGGTTGCACTGGTTGGCCCCGGAAGCAGGGTTAGTAAACAGTGAAAATGTTACGGTGGTTACTTTTTTTTTTTTTTATATCTGTTACTTATACAGTCTCTCTTTCACACCCTCAAACCAGAGTTGGTGATTTTTGGAAAAGTGGAAAGACTAACAAAGACGATGATTTTTTTTCTGTCGAGTTTGAATTAAGTGTGTTTTATGATCGGAGAGGTAAAATGACTTGAGTCTGGTGGCTTTAAAGAGAGCATATTAAACGTATGCTTTGTACGTTAATAAACTATTAGAAGTGTCCAAATCTCTGTTGATTATATTTATTATATATTCCCTTCAATGCGCTGGAAAAGGGGCAAAAATGTGCGTGTTCAACCTGGGTGTCATGTTTCCAACACTGCCAATCAGAGCTGGAGCTGATAAATATCCATGACTACTGCAGAATCATTTATCACAGGAATGAATGTCGATTGTAACCTTTCCCACTGAAGACAAAAGCCAGATGTTAGTGGGTTTTTTGTCCAGTGTGAAAGGGGCTTTAAATGAACTTCAGACGTTCCCACTAAGTACAAAGTCAGACTATAACCTCTATATTTCCACTAAGCTCCGTGAGCTTTGTCTGTTTCAATTCGGATTTTGTGCACACAAGACACACTTTAGTTTAACCGTTTCACTTCATGACACAAAACCATTTCCATCCATGTAGGGGAAGCTGAAATCTCTCAGATGTGCAACTTCAAATGGCATGCAATCAAACTAGAGTGAAAAGCTGTGTGGATCGTCTGCTCAGCTACAGAGCATCAAGAGCAATAAAAGAGTGGAGTGAGCCATTCGTGCAGCAACCGACTCGATATTGTGAGACCGCGATAACTTGATGGATAATCTGCCATTTAAGACACAAGCCTTCAACCACACAATGTGAAAGTATCAGTCAAAATGACACTAACCGCGCCGCAGGCACACAGGGACATGCAACACACACACACACACACAGAGCCATAACAAGCCCAGAGGGAGAGGCTTTGCACCATTAGCCCCCCACCCGAGAGACGTAATGAACCCTGAACAACTCCAGAACTTCACGTGGGCCACGAGGCACACACAGCATCAGTGCTAAAAACAAGATGGAGAGGCAGAGAGTTTTCTAATGTTATGGTCTGTCTCTTCAGAAACAGCAGGTGTCGCTCTGCTAGTCCAGTGGACACAGGTCCATACTGATAGTTTTGGATTATATCTATCAAAAGCAATTCATTGTGCCAATATCTTCAAATATGACCATTCTCATACAACAGCTAGCAGCAGGGTGGTGATGTCGGCCACACAGTCATTGATCTTGCAACACCTTCATAATGACAAAGATATCTCAACAACTATTCATGGTCCCAAGAGGATGACTGGTAAATGATTCTGTGACATTTTGTCGAGTGCCAGCATCAGGTCAAAATGGCTGTATATATGGGAACGTCATTAGTTTTGCAGGAATTTGGGCAGAAAGCAAAGTATTGGACAATAATAATTTTGGTAGATAAATAATCAGGGAATTACCAAAAGAATGGTGTTAAAGTAAGATAATAACTGAGTATCTGCAATAGATCCAAATACTTACATTTCCTAGGCTTATGTCTCCAGAGTCTGATTGGCTCAGGTCCATCTGGGCTTCCACATCGGTGGACACACAAGTCTCAGGGACAGCTTCTGGACCTGTAGCTGAAGCCTCTGATTCTGCCACACAGACACACAGACACAAAACAAAACCTGAAATTAGATAATTTTTTACTGTGTTGGTTGAGTGGTCAATCTGCCTTGAGGAGCTGCCAACCCACCAAATACAACTAAAGACCAGAATTACCACCTCATGGTTGTATGCCTTCATTAACCAGACAAGTTGCAGACTACATCCATCATTTTATCCTGTTAGACATTTGTTGACATAAGATTTCTTTAGTTGATTAGCTGTTTTTTTATGCTTTTTTCATGCTGAATGACTCATTTCCAAGAAACTTATGAGCACATCTCTGGTAAACACAAGATTTAAAGTGGTGCTTTTGTGTGACTCTTTGTGGAGAAATTAAATAGTGATAGCCCTAGTGAAATTGTCATAATTAGCATATGAATTCTTGAGTTATAGCCATAAACGTGTTTTGTAAGGACACAGTGACCTTGACCTTTGACCACCTATTTCTGATCAGTTCATCCTTGAGTCCTGGGATATCACGAGAATACGACCGACGCTGTCGCCAGTGCGGAGGCATAAAAACACTGCTAACTCGGTAGATGAAAGAATAACTTTACTAGCCAAAATTAGGCCTCATGGTGTCACTAAAGGAAAGCTCATGAGGGTCACCAAAATCAGTAGCTTCCTTCCTACTGGCAGTGTGAGCATGCACTTCAAACACTGTGTAATATGAGTGAGGGATAAGCAGATACAGGAGCTCATCAGTATCCTGACAGTTTTGCCTAGAATATAAAGTACCACTTATTCGTCATAAGAGCATGAATGGGCACATCAAATTGTATGCCAATCAGCAATTTGACCATTAGTTCAAGAGATATCGGTGACATAAAAAAGCGAATACATGAACAAAATATCAACTCCTGTCAGCAGCCTAAACATTTGGCCAAGTTCAGACAGCCTTTCCCAACAATGTCGAATAGAAAAAAAAATAGACACAGTCTTTTCCAAACCAGCAGAGCAGAGACAAAAGACTGAACAGCTTATCAAAGCATCAGTGGAGGAAAGTGCTGAGAGCAGCGATGAAGACTTCTGATCTGAGAGAACATTAAAGAGAAGATGCCTCCTTGTCATCAGCTGTGAGAGCAAGGTGAACCCTCCGCTTTCTGTATGTGCGCTCTTTGTATTTGTTCTTACCAGGACCAAATGTCCTAACAGGAATAGAAAGATGAGAGAAATCGTCCACAATGAGGAGATTTTGTCACGTCCTGTATTTCAGAGGCTGTTTTAGGAAACTGTCCTCTACAAATTATGTTCATACACAACTGCACTGACTAATATGTTTAGTAGGTTACAAAATGATGTTCAGATTATATTTTCATCAACATGACAGCGCAAATTTTATACTGACTGTATCTGAAAAATATTCAGTCATTGTATTTTTTTCTACAACACTGCTTCTTGTAACTAAAGCATGACTATGGCTCTGTTTATGTCAACTCTAAACACTTTGCTAAGATTAGGGAAAGATGGTAGGTGTTGGTAAAATATTGTAAAGGTCACTTCATCCTACTGCACACTTTTAGTCCACATTGATTTTTCCAATACTCTGACAAATATTTTAAAACAAAACTAGCTGCTCTGTGAGGCTGTACTTATGCTAACATCAGTATGCTAACACGGTCACACACATGGTCATATTCCTGAGCAGAATTTCATACATACATCATACATCCTAGAGTCATTAAAAAAAAAAAAAAAAGTCTAAATTCTCTGATTGCAGCTTCTTAAATGTGAATATTTTCTGGTTTCTTTACTCCCCTATGACAGTAAACTGAATATCTTTGTGTTGTGGGCAAAATAAGACATTTGAGGACGGCATCTTGAGCTTTGTGAAACACTGATCGACATTTTTCACATTTTATATCGGAAAAATAATCAACAGATTAATCGACATTGGAAATAATAGTTAGTTGCAGTCCTACTCATGGGGGCGCTACAGGAAAAGTCAGGGGATCACCAATGTCATTAGCATCATCCATCACCTGGGAACTATGAATGTCTACAAAATGTCATGGCAATCCGTCTAATATCTGTTGAGATATTTTAGTCTGGACCAAAATGGTGGAAGGACGGACAGACGGTCACTGGCATCCATAGAGATATGTCGCCAGCATGACTAAAACTATTATTAATTAAAAATATTTTTGAAATATTTTGCAGTATGAGAATGTCTTACTTCCTACATACGAACAAAACTCTGCCAGAGAACGTAATGCGAAAGACAATTATTCCTCTAAACCGTAAGTGCCAAAGCAAAT
This sequence comes from Sebastes umbrosus, assembly GCF_015220745.1. NCBI lineage: Eukaryota > Metazoa > Chordata > Actinopteri > Perciformes > Sebastidae > Sebastes > Sebastes umbrosus. The sequence continues at coordinate 25,473,326 of NC_051274.1, forward strand.
TAGTTCTATATAAAGATATTTTGCAAGGGGCAACGTTGTTTTGAGATGGGTACTCTTACAGTTACAGTTACAGTAGTTAGAGTGACCCTGCCGATTGTCTTCATCCATGCTAATTATGTGTAGCAAGCAGGTATACAATGCCCAGTGGGAAAAGGGAAAGACAGGGCCAAACATGGCAGTACCAGTTAGTTTAAGATGGGTTGGGATTTATAGATGCAAGTACAGGTTCATGTTTCAGTTTCAAGTCCATGTAGAAGAACTCTAATTTTCATTAAATAATCATTTTGTGTGTGTGTGCATATGTGTAAGAGCTTTACCTGGATGCTCTTGCTGCAACGTCTCAGAGAGCTCCTGACTCTCTTGCTTTGGTTGGAGCTCTCCGGTGCCCATGGATACGGAGCTGCTTTGCTCGTCACATGTTGTGTTTTGTCCGCTCGTCTCCTGTCAGCCAAACGACAACACACACACGATAGTTTATTCACATGACTGTCTTTAGACCTGGTAATGTGAATTGACAACACATTCATCATGCGTGCTGTAAATTATTTAAATTGTCTAATTTTCCAGATCGACAGTCTGACCTCCTGGCAGGTGTTGGCAGAGACTTGCGATGCCATCTGGTCATGGCTAGTTTCTGGACTGAGACATGTAGAGGTGTCCAGGCTGAAGAGGGTGGCAAGTGCACCCTTATTGGTCAAGGTGATGGTCCATGAAATAGTTTGGCCCACCACGTGCGAACCGAAGTCAATGAACTGGCTGTCAACCTCCAGCTAGAAAGACAAGAGATACATTCACGTACAGTAATAAGTAGTAATTAGAATCAGCAGTGAAGAGCTGCCAGCTTCATTACAGAGTTTTACACACATTATTACATGAATTGATTAAATAAGAAACAGAGTATAATTAGACTGTTGTATCAGGATAAATAGCTAGTCAGTTGTTCATCTGTGGTGCAGTGATAATATATTTATTTAACAAGTATTGTTCTTATTATTCCTATATAATTACTACTACAGCAACCTAAAGCTACAACTATATGGGCCAACAACATCCATGTTGTATATACTCATACGCTCCCAAACAATAGCATGCACACATGTGTAGCAAGAAAAAAATGTCAACATGAAAAAAACGCAAGGAATGAAAACGACATTGGTAGTCATCTGGAACACTACTTTTATTTAGGTTGGCTGCAGCACACGACTCACATCACATTTCTTTATGGTGCATCTGACGGGCACAGAGAAGGGACCCGCTGCTGATGCGAACTGGACCTCTCCTTCCAGGTCCTCGTTGATCTGAAGGGATCAGACAATGGGACAATGTGTTGCTTCATAACAGGGACATTGAATTCAGAATAAAACTTTGACATTAGATCAAACCGAAGAAATTTGATTGAAGAGTGGAATGACAGCGGGCAGATAGAGAGAATGAATGAAGTAGAGTAGTGTGGAATAATATACAGTATTATGGCCATTTATGTTCATGCAGTTGCACAGATCTGCCTTCATGTACTGACACAACTCTGTACCATGCTTCATTCCAATTTGAAAAAATGATGTATGCACTGTAGAAAAGGAGGAGTGATGTTACGAACCATAGGCTGAAAAACAGCCTGCATGTCACAGGACATCCCAGGAGATAAAGAACCGGGAGGCTCAAAGCTGAAACACAAATCAAAGTGAGTTAGGAATAACTATAATCTGCATTTTTCATACAGTTTAAAATACAATGCATTACTGCATATGGAATAAAGAATGCTGTTCCCATGTTTTTTAAATTGGATATTACACACTTAAGACAAGTTGCTAAGGTTAAAATATTTGAAAGACTTGTCTTTGCATGGCCTCACACACATGTACAGCAATGACTTAGAACAAGACTCAAAGGAAACACAGAACATACACGTCTGTGCAGCAGGAAATATGCTGCATTCAACAAAAGATCAGCAGCTTCAGATGAAATGCTGAAGCATGATGAATCTCCTGAGACTGGAGCAGATCAGCAGAAGACAAAGCCGAGGTCAAACGTCAACCTGATGCTCAGTTTTACACGGCATAGAAAACAAAGAAAAGGAAAAGCTGTTGTTCCAAATGAAAACACTGAAGCGTGGAACAGAATTGTTGGGATTTATTCCATTATTATCTGACACTGTTGACCAGAGCAGAAACCAAAAGTTTATTTCCAGACGAGAAAAGAAACATGAGGACAGTGAGCTATTTCAAAGCAACATGTGTATCTCACAGCACATGTTTACACCAACACTAATGCTGCCCCGAGGAGCTTCACAACTCGCCGCCCTTCGAAAAAGATACAAGAAGAGAGGCGATCGATATGAGTACAGCAGGCAGGCAGCCAGAGAGGCAAGGAGGATTCTCAAAAGTTCAATAGATAAATAAAAAGTTGGAAACATGCAACTATGAGCATAATTAGGAAGCAGCTACAGTTACAGAATATAGTGGACACCAAACATCCTTGTTATTAGGTCTTGGTAATGGTATCATCTTGTTACAAAGTTGGACGAATTTAAATCTGAGTGCAATCATGCAGTAGTAGATAGTTTGCCTGTCTAGATCAAGAGATATGTTTTGTGCCAAGTTGACATTTTGGCCTGCAGATGGTACAAGACGAAAGCTGAGTGTCAAAAATGGAAATGGTTCATTCTAGTAACGTCTGCCAGAGGCTTTTGTTTTTGGTTTGTTTGTTTGTTTGTCAGCAGGATTACAGAAAAACTACTGACCCGATTTTCATGAAGCTTGGTGGAAGGATGTAGCATGGGCCAAGGAAGAACCCATTACATTTTGGAGCGGATTAGCCTTGGCAGAGGTCTGTGCTCTCTGAGTGCCCTTCTAGTTTTTCTTTCTCATGTCAACTTTTTAAAGTCAGTGAAAGAGAATGAATTCTTCGTTTTTGCTTCTGTTAAAGCTAGGATGGGTAATGTATTTTGCTATATTCGTTGAAATTCTCTTTAAATCCCGACAGCATTCAATAAATCTGACAAAAAAAAGAGAACAAAATATGTTATCTGTGGCTGTCACAGGTCTGTAATAAACCCATCCAATCCAGTCTTCCACAAGCTAATAGCTTGACAGCTGTGAGTACTAACAATAGCCGTGTTTGTTGTTTAGGTTCATAATGATAATTTTGGGGAGTGGCTTTGGAGGGAGGCCTGAAGAGCTTTATGACATAAAATAAGTAAATACCCCACTGGTGAATTTTGAAGCTTTTAAGTGTCTTTAAAAAGACGGTTGCTAACAAGCAGCTTAGTTTAGCTTAGTGGTGGTGACATTGAAGTCGTGCGACTGTGGTGTAGTTTGTTTGTAGCCTAAATGTTCAATTTCTGTTTTCCTCCACAACATTTTATTGAATTTTCAAGATCAAAAACAGAAAGCACATGACAGCAAGGATAAATACAAACAAGTCACAGACCCTAACGGTTGGAAAAATAAACCAAAAAAAGGGGAAAAAAACCAGCATGGTATGTAGATCTATACATTACATGAAAATATATTATGCAGAAGCTTCAGGGAGTGGCTACATTACACAGTAAAATGCCCAGAAGAGAACATTAGACATTCATGGGGGCACTAGAAGGATGCCAGTCCACAGTGCAATGCCCCCTGCAGTTTGGGAGGTTGTTTAGAAAAGGTGCCCACAACTCATCAAAAACCCTCTCATTCCCCTTCAACATTGAGCTCAAGCGCTCCATTGGCAGAACTCTAAAGATTGCTCCATACCACTGGTTAACAGTAGGAGGCCTGGGCTTAATCCATTGGAGTAGAATGCATCTTTTTGCCAATAGGAGAAGCTTGTTCAGAAGTTTTTGTTGGACACTTGTAATGTTAGATTTTTAATTCTGGTGATTGCATTTACGCTTAAAAAAATCATAAAGGTGGGTCATTGTAGTATCATAAATGTTTGTCGCAGAGCTTATTTTCTGCAATAATCCAAAGTCCAATGGAAAAATCACATTGTTTTTGTTGTTGAGGGAATCAGTGCGATGCTAACTCCCGGGTTGGCCTACAGAAATACATCATCCCTGCACCACTCTATAGCCACAACGAAAAAAAAATTAGCCTTTAAAACATGATTTGAATAGCCGTGGACCTCTTCAAATTCCATTTGATGAACTCAAAAGGTGCTTTATGTTTCATTGTTGGATAGCTTTAATAAATCATAATATTTGTTCACACTTGAAAGTGGAGACATAATTAGAAATATGTGCATACTGTCATCAACACCAGTGGGCAGGGGACCATTTTGTGTGGTTTGAAGTTGTTGGTCCAGCTGTCAGGATGTTGGCTGAAGCTGCCATCCGGCTCACCACTGTGACCTGCTGGAAGTGTATAAAAGCCTTCCAACTGGTTGGGTAAATCTGGTGTTAATTATGAATGTCACATTGCACTTTCATTAGAATTTCTTTTTGCTAATTGCTGTCCTTATTGGTACCACTCTTGTTTCCTAGCTTCAAGACAGGTGGTGCGAAAAAGACACATGAAGAAAAAAAATAGAACAGTTCACTTGGGATTAAATGCTGAGTGAGGCAGTGTTAGAAAAAAAGCCTGCTAGAGCCCTATTTAAAGTGCTGCAAAGGAGGCCATACTGTACAGTATACCTATTGCAGTAGACTGAAGTGATGAAGCTGTACAGTATTACTGACTATGCCGTGTGCTCTATTTTACATTCTGGCCCATTGGCTTCTCCTACAGAAAATCAATAAGCACTCTCAGTTCATTATTCAGTTCAACAGAGCTAAAACACCCTCACACCGATCTACAGTCAAGCTGCAAAACTCTGACCATGTGTGTGAATATTACTTGAATAATCTTGCTGTTTTATTTCACAAAAGTGAGATTTTGTGTTTTAAGGGCAGCTTTTTATATTCATTTATCCAAACCTTTCTGGTGGTTCTTTAAGCAGGTGGATATTTTGATATTTGAGCTACCAAAAACCACAAGTGGTCTGAGGTGCGGATTGTTTTAAATCAGAAAGAAATAGGACCTATTATAAGATATAAAGCTCCACTGTAGATTTGCCTGATGCTCATATTAAATTATTTGTTTGTAGACTCTTAGTGGGACGACCACAGAAGATAAATAAAACAACAAGCACAGTTAAGTGCAGCACGGTTTTCTGACGTCAGTCATTGGAATTAACTTTCCTTTGACAGATTACAAGCACTTGAGAATATGAAAAGGCCCTTACCAACTTCTTTACATGTTTCAGATGCTAACACATGGCTGATTGCATCTATTCCAAGTCTTAAATCTTTTAGACAAATCAAAAGGCTGATAGAACACTTTACTTTGAAGACGCGTCTAAAAGGATGAAACATCACTCGAGGTAAAATTAAGTGGAGTTTGCTCTGATCTCAGTTGGAGTTTGCATGCAAGGCATACACTTCCAAATCTGAGATCACTCAGTTTGGAATATAACAAGCAAAGAAAGCTCTGCTGCCACTCAAGTCTAGAGACTTAATTCCTCTTATGAGATCAAAACAGTTATTACGCTAACAGCTCATTAGCGGCCATTGCTACAAATCTCTCTCTGCAAGCTCACAATTCTTAACAGTCCATCTAAAATCACAAAAGGTATCCCTTACGTAGTCAAATATCATATGGTAAATGGAATTGCATTTACAGTACATACTGTAGCGGGTTTGATATTCTGTAAACACTTTGATTCGGCGGGCAAAATAGAGATCTCCTGCTTTTAAAGCATTTAAAAACGAATTGGCCGTCTTTCTATTTCAGAATTTTTACTTCTTAATTTAAGTTATTTGCTTTTATCTTATGGTGGCAGTCATGTCTGAAAAGCCACGCCCACGCAGCGGGTGCCTAGTTACAAAAATGGAGAGGTGCACAACCAAACGCTGCGACAACTTGGGGAGCCTTTGCACTTCACGCACACAACACGTGATGATGTCATTTTTGGCTTGTGCACCCTTGTGCCGCGGACACTACGGCGAGCATAAACCCCACTTTATTCCCCAAGCCTCTAAGCAGGTGGGACATAAATGGTATAAGTTATTATTTGATTGACAGCTGAGCCATCAGGGGCACATAGCTTTAAAGAACAGACAGCATTTGTCATTAATGAATATCCACCTGATGCTGATCCGGCACGATTTGGACCAAATTCAACAAATTGTAGGTGTGATCACATCCTCAGATTTCGTGGAGTAACAACATTTCTACTACAGTCTCAGGCTTCATCTCGCAACTCGACTCAGGAGTATACAGACCACAGAGGGGTGTCTTCCTCTCAGCCACTCATTTGCAACACATGAGAGGAAGTGACACTAATTGCATAAACACAGCTTCTATACAACGGGTTTTCACCAAGTCTGGCAGGCCTGGGCTGTTGTTGTGGTTTTTGTCCCAGTAGTGAGAAGATAGAGCAGAGCCCATTCTGGCACAAACGCACAATGCGTGTACGCTGGGCGGGCGGGGGGGTGTAGGGGGATGGTATGCCATTTTTAGAAAATTCAGGGGGCGTACTGGGAAACATGGGCTGGTGTGAAAAAGCCCAGCGTGTTCTCCACGTTTCTCTCTCTCCTGATGTGCTAACGGTTTTAACTGGGTGAGCCATGAAGGCTTAGCAGTTGTCACGACTGATCTCAATATTGTAGGTACACACAACTGAGTAGTAGTAGGAGGGTGTATGACAGGTACAGAGGAAGAAACAGGTGAATCTGTCAGCATGTGTAAGCATAATTCAGTTTTTAAATTTGGTTTCCTGACTACAGCGGACACCAAACTATATCATTCCTACACTATTATGTCCATTATCCTGTTGGAGTTATGGTGGTGGTTAAAGTTAGAATAGTTGAATATGAACGGTTTAAACAGGATATAAAAATGTATTGTTTCCTAATTTTTACCTATCTTTTTCTATCTTACTGTTTGAATTGTCGCTGGGTCAATATCTACCCAACTAAATTTCACTGGGTTAGAAATTAACCCGGCGTGAGTCAATATTAACCTGACGCACCAGATGGTTTGTTACACAGACCCATCTGAGAAGCTGTCATTGGAAACTGTTTGGAAAAGGGCAGGCACTTTCAAAATATACTTGGCAGGTGATTGGATGAACCATCTGTCAATCAAACTCTTACCGAAGCCAGTCGGAAGAAGAGCAAAAACATGTTTTCCATCGAGAAAAGCCTTGTTCTTTCAATGAAGAAATACTCTCCAGTTCTGATCTAAGCCTCTCCGTGTCGCGTCACACACATCTAAACCACGCCTCTAGCTGCCAGTAGCTCCTCACAGGACGCTGATTGGTCCGGACCACTGTGGTTCGGACACAAACACATTACTTGAAGCCTGACAAGATGGATTCTCACGTGATCTTGTGATATCGTGAGAATCCAGCTGCCGTGCAAGGTAAGGCTAATATAGCACCAATGCAATAATGGGTTAATTGTACCCAGTACCCATGGGTAGAAAACACAACACAAGGGGTAGTTTTGACCATAGACTGAATTAAAATAAGGATGTAAACCCTCTGTACAGTTATCATGAACAGGGAAATTAGCTATAGAGACTGAAACCATTTTTTGTACCAGGCTGTGAACATGTTTATTTCTGCTGTAAAGTCGGGAATTTTAACATGGTGGTCTACGGGGATTGACTCGCTTTTAGAGCCAGCCTCAAGTGGCCATTTAAAGAACTGCAGTTTATAGCACTACCGGAGGTTGCCCCTTGGTTTTGACCCATAATCGAACAGTAATAATAAAAAAAATAACCCTTGGGTACTGGGTAAAGTTAACCCAGTAATGCTTTGGTGCTATATCGACTCATGCTGGGTCAATTCTTAACCCAGTGATTTTTGAAGAGAGGGTTGTTCAAGACAATAAATATCTTGTCTTTTGTAGGTTTTTTAGCTGAATGACTCATCTATTAGTGACTATTTCCAATAATTGTGTGAATAATCAGTGGGATGTATAGTACATACAGTAAACACAACATACATGAATAGTAGACCAAGACAGTATGATGGAACCAATGTACAGTATACTGGCAAAAATAAGGTGAACCTGATTACTGGAAGTTGACTACATTTAAAATGAGACTATGTAGCATATGCTGAAAAGCAGCCACTGCAGTCATAAGCAATTACAGGATAATGGCACACTGAATTTCCATTAATTTTCCACGACTCTCTTGAGTCAGTAGCTTTAATGACAACATCATAAGCCAACCATGTCTCCTACAAAATTATATTCCCATACAACTAAACTGTTTTCTCAATTATGTTTCGAGGGAAACGCATTTTCACCCCGGAATATGGGACGACAAGCAGGAAACAACAAGGTACGGTCCGTTTCCTTCTTCTTTTACTTTTGGGCTTTAACCATTGAAATGCTTATCGGCGACATGCCAAAACATGAAGAGAAGAGCCATGAAATCTGCAAACTGACCTGGTAATGTCAGTTACACAACAATATCTTTTTAAAGTGTTCTAACATTAGCCACCATTAACCCTGACCCAGGACTACTACAGTACTTATCATAGTCCTGGATCTTCCTGATATTTGAGTCACTTAGCGGCTTATGAAATTTGTTAGCATCACCGGATGGTAAGCATTCATTCTAACAGACTTTTAGGTTTAGACTACCACTTAGATGGAAACACAAAAACAACACCATACAGGTGTAAAGTAACTAAAAGCACCAATTATTAAAACTATATAAGCTATGCACTGTTGTGTTTCAGTGACATGGCAGAGAGATATGGAGTTGAGTGGGTATAATGTACACTATAGTACAGTATGTGTGCATTCACACGTTTTTGAAAAAAGTGCATGTTTGCTACATGTGAGTTCCGATCAGAGAACTAGACGGTGATACGTTCAGACAAGTGGTCCAGCACGAACGCTCAAGAACGGCATCAGTAGTTTCCAGCTGACCGTGCTGTAGCCGGGGAGCCTCTTCACTCAGTCAGGCAGAAAGAGGAGAGACGAAGAAACCACATCAAGTCACGAGGGAGCTGATGGGAAAGTGATACACAGCGAGTGACCTGGAGAACAATACATCTCTGCTCGGCCTGTGGGCTGCTGGCAGGCACGCTGAGAGAGAGAGAGAGAGAGAGAGAGAGAGAGGAGATAGCAGAGACGTAGACTGACTCACTGAGCTGAGTCTCATAAGAGGAGCTGTGATCGTGGTGATCCAAGCTGGCGTCCATATGTGGGAGGACAGGCTTTGCTTTCACGTCCACTCCATCGTCTTTTCAAATGACAAGAAGTGGTTGTACTGAATTCCTGAGTGGTGATACATCAGCAGATGTTTCCATGTGATAATTGAAGCTGTCCAACATCGAGTCAGTTCATAAGAACATTTGTTGTTATAACTACATCTAGTTCTAGTGTTGTCACAATGCCAGAATTCGGTCTTTGAATCAGATTTCTAATAACCAAGTTATATATTCAAAACAACTACAATTCTCTAAGCCATCTCACTGAACAACGACTGTGCTTAATTGTGTATTTTTATTTTGGTGTCTCTTCTATTTCAATATTTTCCTCAGATGGGATTCAGTTTGGGTTCTGGTAGGCTGCTTGATGCTATGCTATGTGTGTTTGTGTTTGCCCCCACAGAGATTTATTTGTCCCACGGTGATGCATAGAGAAAAACTGGAGTTTCTGGCTTCTTTCAAAGTGTAGTCTGTAAATTTGGAACATAACCTCAATATGGCATTTGGAGTGATGGGTTGCTCTGTAAGGATTGTAGACACTTTAAAGTCTGGGTAAAGCAAAAATAAATATGTGTTCTGAGTTTGTCACACCACAGATAAATGTGTTATTAACCACCCAGCCAAATTTGAATGATTAAAAAAATCGTCAAGTATATAAAAATAAGTTTCAAAATCGTGAAAAAATAAGCAGTATTCTCTGCTGAAACACTGGGGGCGGTCCGCTCAAGGCGCTGAAACCACGCCTAATCACAGGTGAGGGTTGATTACATATATACAGTATATATGACACTTCTTGTTGGCCATCCCACTGCTGCACGCTACTTTTGCAGAGCCGGCTAACATCCGGTTTAGCCCTATGCTAACTTGAATGGGGATAAAATAATTCAATCGTGCAGCTGACATTGTAAAAATCTTACTTGATGGAGATAAAATCCTTCAGATGGGCGGAGACCCCAAGGAGCCTGCAGTGGTTGATGATGTAGCTGATGTTAGTCAGGACGATTTTCTTCTTATACATTTTCCCAACTTCAAAGTCCTAAAGCAGAACATTCACCTTAATGTCAGTCTGTTGCTATTAAAATAACGAACAACAGAAGATCTAAAATCAACTGTTAATTGAACTTGAATCGTTTAAAACTGCTTAAAGACATGAATTCCTATGACAAAGTATTTTCAGGACGTGTATTCTACAGAAGCAGTAGTGTGGTACCTTGAAGAGGATGACCTCTGGTTTACTGATGAATGGAGGCCCTTTCAACTCTTTTCCATGAACCTTTTTAGGAGGAATGTTGAGCTTCCCACTGGTCATCACCGATTCTTCCTGCTTTACTTCTGTCTGCACAGATGTTGTTTTCTCATTCCGGAGCTTCTGTAACATGAAGCAACAGCTGCTGAAGTCAATGTAAATAATCACTATAACAAAACTCTAATTGTCACACCGTAACATAACAAAATCAAAATTCACTGACATGAAAAAGACTCTTTACATAGAACACAGGTGAAAGAAAGGCAGAAGTAGGAGATGTATTTTGAGAGTATGCCTGGTGAAACTAAATCTAACTTTCTGTCATCCTAAAATTGTTCAGGTTTTTTTTGTTTCTTGTCAGTTGTTTCGTCAGTTCCTCAGATTTTCCATTTTTATTTGATTTTCTCCTTCTCAATGCTAGAGCTAAGAACTGCATGTAATATTCTCCTTCAGATTGAATGGAGATGTAAACATGCACCACGTGTCATTAAGTGCACAATAGATGAAATGTCATGTAACGTAGGAGTATGAAATCCTATTATGAGATTAAAACAATGCACTTCCTATTGGATTAGTCTGCTGCAGTATGAAATGACATTTCTGCTGATTCATCTGTGTGTAGCTTTATCTTTAACTAAAGTGAATTACCGTTCAAACCATCTGGCCTCTTCTCTGAGTTAGAACACATGTTATGTGACACAAAATGGCAATCTATTATTTTGGCCGGTAAAAAAATATGCTTGGCCGGTGAATCAAAAAGTTAATTTCGGACACTGCATGGTTTTCTACAACACTCTTTTTTTCATTTAACATAAGAATCATTTAAGTTCTCAAATGTTAAATGTTGTCTTAACTAAAGCAGCCATACAAGAACCTGCTAGCTACAAACTGATGCCCGACACTTGTTGCTGTGTGACGCGCTTCAAATCAAAGTTGATCTTGTCTCAATTTTTTCAGCGCTCCAATGACACAGTGAAGCATCAACCAATCATGTGTTTTTGTTTCAACCTGTTCCGTTTCACCTAAAAAAATTTCGTTAACGACATAATACGTCAACAAGCGTTTGAGCAACACTTCAACGGCGACTTGCCAACAATCCAGCTGGCCATGCTTGGTCGTTTTGATGTAGTGTGAACATAGCTTTAAACATGTGAAACTGTTTTACTTTTTATGTTTTTCATTGTATCCCTGCTGTATTCTTTCTGTATTGTAAAGCGCTTGAAGTGAACTGACATTTCATCAGCATTCTCCCCATGATGAATCATCTTATTAGCTTTATTACATTGCTGTGCTCATCTATCGCCCTAGCCATTACTGTGCTGAGAAGTAGCCTTTGATGAGGGAGTGAGTCTGATCTGCATGTTAGGAGGAGAGATCGCTTCCACTCCACTTGTCACTAGCTCAGAGCTCTGAGCTGTAGCACCGTACTCGCTATGAGGCCTCAAAGGCGCCGGCACAATGAGAAGTGATGCCTGTCGCCCCACATTTCAAGTGTGTGTGGCAGCGAGCTAGAGACTACTCTTTCAACAACTACCACTGAGCAGCCCTTGAGCAAGGCACTTAATCTTCAGATTCAAGAAAAGTCCGAATTGGTGCCGTCGCTGCGGTAAACACTGTGGTGATGGAGTTTAATTGAGTACATATTTATTGTAGAACTTTCTACTCTTGTTGTCTAGAGAAAGCTCTTCACCATAATTTTAGAAATTCTGGCTACAGGTCAACTGAGCCTATATGTGTTGAGAGAAATGGGAAAAAACACTACCAGCTTTGGATTTCTAAAAGGTCTGCAGTGTTCTCAGACTGTGTTAGAGAGTTATTGCTAGTTGCCTACAGGCTGAACTCAATGTACTGTATGCTAATGTGTTAGTGTTACTCAGGACACAGATATCAGTGTGATACTTCTATTGTAACAAGTAAAATAAGCTCACCAGTAACTCTTTGTGATGCTTTAACCACATTCTAATTGGTGTGATTTAATATGACCATGTATTTATGTTCAAATCAATTAAATATCGGCTTTCAGTGGAATTATTTATACAGCGTCCTTCAGTTTGCAGGTGGGGGAATTCAGAAAAATATATATGTGTGGTTGCTGTGAATGGGACGTGATTTATGAGGGTTTAAATTTAGCAGCTTTCAGGGATTTGCTTTTGGGAGCTGTGGCTTTTTGTGTTAGTGCACCTTGTAGTTCTGGTCCCACAGCCCAGAGAACTCAGGCTCAGCCAGGCTGTCAGTGAAACTCTGGTGGTCCACTTTATTGTGCATGGTTTCCTCCAGGTCCTCAACATCAGAGGAGGCTGACGATGAGCTGCTGGTGTCACTGAACTGTCTTAACTGCTGGACAAATGCACATACAGTACACGTTGGGTCATAATTGTTCAAAATGCACTCCATCTCTTGAAACAGTCATTTCACAAATGCCACCTCAGATGTAATGAATCACTCACGACTGTGGCTCTCTCCTCGGTGGCTGATGGGGGGCTGGGATCCAGGGAGTACAGGAGCTTCTCTCTTGCCCTCCCCAGAGATGAAAACTTGTCGGTGGTTGAGGGTTTAGGCTGCAGCGCCTGGTGCCTCTTTCTGCTCTTTACCAGCTGTTCCTCCTGAAGAATTTTTGCCACAATCTCCACTCTCTTTGACTTCTGCCTCTCTTCGTAATCCCTGAGAAAGACAAATCAACAACACCGCATTATACTGAAACACGGTCATGTATTCCTCCAGCACACAGCGAGAGAAAACACCCACACACTGCTGCATGGAGTGGGAGTGGAGGACATGCATGTGGGAGAGGAGAGGAGAGGAGAGGAGAGGAGAGGAGAGGAGAGGACGTACTCTTGTTGTCGTTTTATCTCCTCTAGTTGTTTCTGTTGGTACATATGCTTGAAACTGTTGATTCCTTGGGCCTGCAGGGATTCTCTCAGTTGTCTCTGTTGCTGCTCTTTCTTCTGGGCGTTTGCTTTGGTTCTGCCCTGATGGACCCGTAAGCCCTCCTGAAGAAATAACATCAGATTAATGACCACATCATGTCATTTGAAAATCACAGAGCTATGTTCTCCTAAAATGTGAAATGTACCTGTTGAATTGGAAAATACAGCACTAAGCATGACGATGATGATAGCATTGGAAGATCATGATGATGAGCATGTAAGTACCGGAGACAATAGCATACACAGTCCAGAGCTGAATTTACTGCATTTGGGGATCTATGAGGGGGTGTAGTAATGACAATAAAATGTGGTTTCTGCTTCACATCTCTCCTAGCTAAGAGGAGAATTTGGTCAGAGTGGATGGAATAAATAAACCCAGGTCCTAATGGTAAAAAAGGTACGATGATTTCCTTTGGCTTCTAATGTAGTTCACCAAATGTTACAGTCTAGTTTAAATGCAAAATTGCAATTTCTGTACAATACAGAAATTTGCAATGAGATTCACATGATCACAGACATTATTGCGACTTCAACAAGTCATACTACTGGTTCCAACACTATTATGCATATGACACTGCCATATCTCCCATTAAAAACACTGGTATCCATACTGTAAAAACTACAGAGCCCAGCAGGTGTCATGGGAAGAAAAATAGATTTTGTGCACAAAAGTGAGTAATTCATGCCCTCAAATTTACTTAATTAGTGCACATACATTAGTCATTGTGCTGTTATGTTACTGTAACAGCAGGAAGGGATGTTCCACGTTGTCGTGGCAACTCTGGTCAGTTAAAGGGGAACATCCACGCTAATAGCAGCACTACTGTTAGTGCGTACAAATTCCTTCAATATAATATTGATACCATTGATCAACACTCTTGTTTATACAGTTGCTACCATAGAAATAGAAAACAGGAAATATCCTATTTAATTTCAATGGATGCTACACTGGATGTTGTTTCAGCAAAACTGTCCTACTTTGGCTGCTATTAGTCATATCCCTCTGTGTAGCCTAATGTTAATGGAGTGAAAAATAAACAGTTAAAGTTGTCAGGCCATGGACAGTATTAACTAAATGAAATTTAGATGCAGTTTTGTTTTTATTTTGGATTTATTTTAAAGGTATGTGGATTATACTTCAGATTTTACCTGTTAGAAATCCCCTAAACATTATGTTAAAATGCAAAAAAATGTTGTTTAGCATTATGTTCTGGTAATTAGTGCACACAAATTTTCATTTTTTTCCCCCATGACACCTGCCAGGCTCTATAAAATGTGTTTTTTTGCTGTCCATTATGTCACAATTATGACCCTTGACTGCAATAATAATCATTAGACAAACATTAGAAAATGTTTCAGTTTCATACATGCATTTAACTACAGTGTGTGCTTATATTGCCATTTTAGCACGAATCAAGTTAGGCAAAGTTGTATCACTCTGTCTTTAAAGCTTTATGAGGATGTTATGCATCACTAAATATGGTTTGTACTTAAAAGGTTGTATGCACTTTGGAATGATCTTATATTGCACTATACGATATGGTCGCTATAGAATAATACATAGCGCCAACAGCTTGCGTTTCTCATCATCACTGCTGAAACAACAACCACGATGCTACAGTATCAGTATGGGAGGGTGCTGCTGCTCACTTGGGTGGCTGCTATGTTAGATTTCAGTGACTTGACAGCCTGGATCCTCTTCTCCAGTAACTCCTTGTTCTGCTGCTCCTTCTCAGCCTCTTGCTGATGCACCCTGAATGAAAGGGAGACAATCCCAAAGCATGTGAATGCTCAAATACACAACAGAGAGAAAAACAAATCTGTTGGGATTGAAACTTCCAGGAGCTGAGCAACATTAAGGTTAATTATCACGATTCGGAGAAATACTTTATTCTCTATAATCATAATCCTCTGAGGGCTACAAGAAAATACCATTTGCTTTAGCTTTTAGGTGGTAAATACTGATATAAAAACTGTTCAGGTCAGGTTCCTGATACCCCAAAAGACCAGAATTAAAGTAAATTTCATGTACAAGAAAGTATTTTTTATAGTTACCATTTTTGGGGAAATTTAGTGTACACTTCATCATTTTTTCTCCTCAGATCTGATCTTTCAGCTTGAACGTTTCTGTATGAATTTGAGCTCTTTCAAGTACCATATCTGGCCTGAATTGTAATATATTTTGCCAGCATGAGCGAATGATCAATAGGATGTGTCAACTATCCGATGAGTCCTCTGAGATACACCATATTCTTGTTCTAGTCTAAGCCCTGTTTACTGGCCTAAAAGCTGATTACCTTTTAATGGTCTCTTTCAAGTACTTGGTAGCGATCTTGCGGTTTGCCTGGCCCTCTGCAATTTTCTTCTGACATTTGGCCTTCTCTTCTTTCTTCAGCATGGCTGCCTGTTTACTATCAGAACACAATCACAAACACATTGCAGTTTTTACGTGGCTATTCAAGGTAACTGATTCCCCATACAGGCTTTTCATAAACAGAATAAATAAAACACACAGGATAAATAAGCCTTTCATAGGGGAGTGATACTTTGGATACACTGTAAGGCACAATGTTGCATTTGATCTCACTTCAGTGCACACATTAATAATTTATAATCTTTTATCATGTGCATATAAGCGGTGTTTCGCTTAAATTAAATGTGACATTTTCCACTTACTTGTTTATATACTGAGATCAATCATTTTGTATGCACAACAGAGCAGTAGTTGTCACTCCCACACACAAAAAAAAACACTACAGAGTGAATAGAAAAGATGGTTGTTTTCCTTACTCCCTGAGATGCTGCATCTTGATCTGCAGGTTCTGGCTGGCTTTCCTCTCCTGCTGTAACCTTGTGGCTGCCTTCTGGTTCTTACGCACCCGGAAGACCCGCTCCTCCTCCTTCACCTCATGCCGGAGCGAGGAGAACCTGCCAAGCTCCACCTCCACCTCAGTCAGCTCCAGCCTGAAGAGCAAAGATGTAGAATGAGATGGATGTAGATAGAACATGAAGTTAAAAAAAATGCTGACTGATGGTGTATATTATCTACCACTTACTGTAGCAGAGGTAAGAAGCTAGACATATGTGGGGTTTTGAAGCAGAATTTGATTTTGCTCTGTATTTTTTATTTAAATCATGATTAAGACCAGATCAATAAAATGAATCAATTGGACTAAGAGGCCAGCACTTAATGGGTGATAATTGAAAAAGCCTAAAAAGCAGCATTCAGACCAGGAGAGGAGATGATTTTCCTTTAAAAAAAAATGTCAAGTAACCAGGCTTTCTGACTGATAAGAGCAGAAAATACACGAGGGGCTGCATTGGTGTCGGCGTGTTGTTTCAGGTAACGTTGAGATGCTGAAATATAATCCAGGACGTCTGGTTTGAGATATAGATCCATGGGTTTGAAGGTTTATCAGATGCCACAACACTGCTTAACGGTTTGTAATGCTATCATAGTATAGAGTAGACAGTTATCATAGTGGAGTGTGCACTTCTGAGTAGCAAATAAAGTGCTTTGTTGGTGAATGACATCACCTTGTGTTGCGGCAGGTTAAATGTTTTTGCTGGATGACCATTTTGAACCCTCTGTGTTCGCTTCTGTTTTTCATGCCGCACTAATGCCTGTCAGAACAACACCTTACTGTCAAACCATTTTCCTCTCAGACTCACTCTTGTTGCTTCAGCTCAGTGTTGACGTGGCCCTCCAGCTCCTCCTCGCTCTGCAGCTTTTGACACAGATGCTTATGCTGGCCTCGCAAACGAAACACCGCCACGCTGCAGAATAAAGTAAACAAAGAGTGGGTTGAACAAAACAGAAACATCTCATCTATGAATATAAAGTACAGAGCAGTCACTGTTTTGTTGTTCATTTTGAACTCACCTGTTGTCTGCTGCTTTCTGTCGCTCTATTTCTTTCTCCAAGTTATATCTCTGTTCCATTAAACTTTCTATGTTCTGTTGACAGAGTTTAAGCTCCTCACTGGAAAAAAGAAAAGCAGAGAAAAGTTCAAGAGTTGACATAGAAAACAATCAGAAATAGCATCATCAAGGCTGTTAAAGTGCAATGAACCCAAAGCATCAGGCTAATGGATTTCCTTGTGGCCATTGCAGTAAAAGGAAGCTAATTTTGTCGGCTAACAAGGTAATCTCATGAAGATATTGAAAAGCTGAGAGTGGACACACACACCTCAACAGCTTTGAAGTGCCCAGTATTTTTTTTTGCAGTTTAATGGCGTGCAATAGAACAATCTGTGACTGGGGGACAAGACTGTCATAAAAAGAAAATCATGGCACATGGTCTAGTAACAGCTGCAGATTGGTTAAAAGCCAGGTGTGCTTCCATTAAACTCATGTTTGATCAGAGCGCAGTGCAGCTCCACTCTGACCTCTGATGTTTTGTGCCGAAGTGAAAATGACGGTCATTTTTGCCGGGGACCGCAGCACAGTTCATCGGCTGCTTAATGGCTCGCAGTGCAGACAAATAAAAAAGAGGGAAGAAAAGTGGGACATTATAGGAAATGTTCTCTCTTCAGCTGAAATGGATTCCTGCAAATAGCCTAATCAATTGGTACAGAAATGATTGGCTCTGTGTGAAGAGGGCAAGAGGGGAAAGACCTTGGAAAGTGGAATAATGCTGAAAAAAAGCTCTTTCCGGAAACTGAAAAGATGTGGAAAATTGTTTTTTTTCTTAGTAGTGCAACGACCTGTAACAAAAAGACACTACATGCAAGGTTTTCCATTACGTGTGCAGGTTTCAGAAGAGTCTAGAAAGACACAGGGATCTCTATAGGCTGTGATGCAACTGCGGCTCTAGAGGTCCAGACCTGGCTTTCAGCACGTCGTGCTCCTTCTGTCGGTGAATGCAGTCCAGCTGGTCCAGGTTTCGTCTCAGCTTGAACATCCGTGCAGTCTCGTCACAACTCCTCTTCTTACCACTGACGGCCGCAACCGCAAGGTCACCATCACCGTCAACCTCCCCATCGTCCTCTCTGCGGGCAGATGGAAAATTACACTCAGTAAAGGTTGCATGTTTAATGCAAAATCTGACTATGAATTATGTACATACATAAAATTAGACCACTGTTATGCCTGGAAGTGTTTGTACTGAGGTTTTACATAACATAATAATCAATTCTGGAATAAATAGATAAATTATTATTTTCTAATAAAATATCATATTGAGAACCACATTGAGTTACAGTGACTTGATGTTCTGAATACTGAGAGGATTAAGGATTAATACATAAATATTTGTATTTAATCATATAAATAGAATATGATACACTGAAAAGCAAGAAACACTCACTCGTACAACTCTTCTAACCACTTCAAATCAGGAGGAAGGGCTGGCTCTTCATCGTTAAACATCTCCTGGCCTGGACCATCCTCTGAAATGTATGTATAAGTGAGTCTCTTAAAGGTCCCATATTATAAAAAAGTGTGATTTTCATGTTTTTTTTATTACAAAGCAGGCTTAAGTCCTATATAAATACTGTGAAAGTATCGATACACTCAATCCACATTGAAATACACACAGCCCATATTCAGAAACTCTGCATCTGAAACAAGCTGTCAGGATTTCTGTCCATTCGTGATGTCACGAATATACAATATTTAGACCCTTGACATCATTTTAAACGTAACCATTCTAAATGTGTCCCAGTTTATTCCTGGTTTGCAGTGTATGTGAATGTCATCAGCTAACAGGAGTACACATGTACCCAAGCTGTTGCCTAGCAACGCAATTCTGTTGCAATTCCGTCAAAATGCGCTAAAACGGAGCGTTTCAGACAGAGGTTAAATACAGGCATATTCAGGCTGACAGTATGAGGAAAATAAAAGTGTTTTTTTAACATTACAGCATGTAAACATGTTCTAGTAGAAACACAAATTACAAGTATGAACCTGAAAATGAGAACATATGGAACCTTTAAAACTAAGGTAAAATAGACAGTTATATGTGTGGTTGTGAATTAAGGTGACTAAAAGTAGAGACTACAAGCTGCATTTTGCAAACAGGGCAGCAACAGGAGCTGTCACTCACCCTCATTGTCCTCATCATCAGTGCTGAGGTGGACACCCAGCTGTCCACACCTGTCTGACGTCACATCAAATAGACTTTCACTGTCTTCCACGTCCATTTCACCTGCTTTATAAATAACACAGCTGCATATTATCAGAGGAAAAACTACAGTTTATTGCTACAACTTCATCATATCCCTGCGAATGTGCTAAAAGGCTGACAAACCTCTTCAATAATCCTGCAAGGAGGTCTCATTTTAAAAGTTGAAATTTAATTTTAAAATGTTGTTTTGGTGGATTATATGTGTGCCGATTTGAAGATTGGCTCTTAGTGAATAGCAGGAGATGTTAAAAGTCGTGTTTTTGAGTTGTGTGACATTACCACTAAGTTAGACAACATTAAATAACCACATTTCTGAATGCAGTCTGGCGTGGCGTGTCTCGATAGTGGCTGGCTAAACGTGGAAAGCTAGAAAGCTTGGAAACTAATTAATGCACAATTAATGCTGAATTTAGGCTCCATAACATTTAAAGTTACAAAACCTTCATTTAAGCGAACATTGCGGCGTTACCTGGCGTGGCTAAGCTTTCCTTCTCTTGGCCAGACATCTTCTCACATGTACCTTTATCCTCACAGCAGAAGTTAATCCTCCATGTTTGTTAGTGTTTCCATGGAGACGGGAGGCAAAGGGGCGTGGTCTATCACCTGAACTCCAACTGAAACCTGCTGGTGGCAAAAACATAGTACATAACCAGTGATGGAAGAAGTATTAAGTCAACCTTTGACTTCACTAAAAGTAGCAAGACTACAGTGTAGAAAGACTTTGTAACAAGTAAAAGTCCTGCATTCAAAGCCTTACTTAAGTAAAAGTACAAAAGTATTAGCATCAAAATACACTTCAAGTATCAAAGTTAAAAGTACTCTCTTATTTTGTATTATTATTGTTCTTTTGTGTGTTTTTTTTGTTTATGTTTTTTTTTATTCTATTCTTTCTTTTTATTATTATTATTATTATTATTATTATGATTATTATTATTAATAATAATAATCATAATAATATTATTATTATGGTTATTATTTATTTATTTATTTATTTATAAATTGTATTTCAATTTTGAATGTTGAAGTTTTATTTTCTATTAACTTATTTGTTTATTTAATTATTATTGCTCTCTTATTTTTGTATTATTATTTTTTTGTTTTGTGTGTTTTTTTGTTTTTTTAATTCTATTCTTTCTTTTTATCATTATTGTTATTATTATTATTATTATTTTTTATTTTTTTTTCTTAAGTTTAATTAAATTTTGAATGTTGAAGTTGTTTTCTCTAGTGTACTTAATGAGTTTATCTATAAGCTCAGCTACTTAAACAATTGGTTTATAAAATATTGTAATTACGAACTGTAAATTGCATATAATTATGAAAACAACCTAGAGAAAGGGAAAAAAAAAAAGTATTAAAAAAAAAAAAAAGTTAAAAGTACCCATTATGCTGAATGGCCCATTTTACCAAAATATAGCTATATTATATTACTGAATTATAATTAGTGATGCCAGTGATAATACATCATAATGTATAAGTTGATTTATTTGTTTTATATAATCTGAATATGCAAAGTAACTAGTAACTAAAGCTGTCAAATAAATGTAGTGGAGTAAAAAGTACAATATCTGCTTTCGAAATTGATTGGAGTAAAAGTATAAAGTAACATATAAATGTAAATACTCAAGTAAAGTACCTCATAATTGTACTTAAGTACAGTACTTGAGTAAATGTACTTAGTTACATTCCATAACTGTACATAATAGCCTACTAACTGTAATGACAACATCATTTTTGTCGTTATGATCCATAATGTCCACTGGAATTACCCAATAAGACGTTAAAAGAGTAAAAAAACAAAATAATAAAATCACATAGTGCACCACTAGTATTGTTTTTTTTTACTGCATTTCTTTATTTTATTTTATTTATTTATTTTGTGCACTTATAGTAAATGGCAGGCAAAGTACTTTATGTTAAAGTAAAGGCTAGGAATCACTGGTTGCAGAGGCCTACAATACTGTTGTTCTTCTAAGCGCAGCACTGATTAACAGTATTTTCTAAAATATAATGAATGACCTGTTATACCTGGACGCAGACCTAGATTTTACATAACAGTGACCTTTTGTGACTTCCTGTCTGCTGTTACATTTTATATGTATATAATTTCCTTCACCAACACTGGTTTATTTCTTCTGATTGATATCAGTCAAGCCAGACTCAGCAGAAAATATCTCAGCCGGTTCAGAAAGCAGAATGATAAATCTGTGAGTTATGCAAAATCTTTTGTCTTTGCATGCAATATACTGTATCTGATTTACACTGGGAAAAGACGTTATAATTTGTAGTTGATCAGGATTGCACTGGCACAACGGGCTTTTTACTGGAAAGATTCTCTTTTGTTTGACACAATAAAGCTGTCTTTCAGTTCATCATAATGTTGAAGAGGAATTCAGAAGAAGAGGAAGGAGAGCATGTCCTACTGTGTTGAAATCTTGTGATGCAGGAATATTCTGTAGCATATCGCTGTGGGAGACTGAATAAACAAATAGTATGAGTGTGCATGTGTGTCTGTGATGCAGGATAGAGGGCATGTTTAGTGAGAGAGAGATAAAAGCAGAGCAAAGTAACTGTGAGGAAACAAAGACTCCAGCTGACATAAAGGATGGATCAACAGAAGGAAACAGAGAGAGAAGGAGAAAGAGAATACATGAGGGTGAGAGGAATAAAAGGAATAAGAAATAGTTTGTGCTTGAGAGACAGTCCCATGCAGTGCATTGTAGCGTGCACTGCAGCCTGGTATCTTCATATCAAAAGAACTTGCAGTGCAGATCCAAGTGGAAGGTCCGCTGGGAGGAAGAGACAGTGGTTTGAATCCACAGCCACTGACTCCAGGTCTGCGTCTGATCCCCAGAGCGAGGCAGCAGAAACCAGGGCAGGTGCACCGCTGCAACGCGCCACACAGAGCATATATAATACAGGTTACTGTTAATAAGGAGCAAATACAAGCCTGCACATTTTGATACATTTCTTACCCTATATTTGCTTTTTTTTTAATCAAACTGAGTGGAGATTAAAATGCTTACTGAGATTATACCTCTGGGACTCATGTAATATCTATATAATAATAAATCCCTTGAGTAAATTCATAGAATAATTCATGTGGGGAGTGAGATGTGTTTATAACTTTACGTTATTGTTTTGTTTTTGCTTAGCAATCTATTTTAATATTGTATATATTTGTATTCTTGTATCTGGTGACCTTATTAAACTGGTAGACAAAATTACGTGCACACCTCATGGTTCAACTGGTTAGGATTTTTGACATTTATAACTGATTATTATATATATAACAAATATTTATATTGGTTTTCCCTATTATTTTATTTATTTATTTATGTATAGTATATGTTATGTATATTTTTCTCATTTTTATTTATATATACACTTGTATATAAATATTAAATATAATAATATTAATAATAACAATAATAATTATAATTACATATATACTGTATATATATTTACATGTATATATATATCACTTTTACATTTTTTTTAAATTAATTTCATTATATTTCATCTTATTTTTTTGTTGTCTCACCCATGCCATGCCAAGACTAGAGGGGCAAATAAGAGTCATTTGTCAGGCAGATATACATACAGAATATACGTGCATAAAAAATGAATACCATGTTTGTATACTGATGTTAAAATGATTCATGTCCAGTATACTCAATCAAACCGTCAGTATTGAAAAATATGAGTGTGTTGAATCTGTACTGAATTCCTGTAGAGACTATATCTCCTCAAATTGTGGTCTTTGGTCCCTGACAATAAAAGTGTTATAACCTCTGTGCTACAGTAATAACCGGAGCCTGATATGAGGAACATTCAGATCTATATGTGCATTAGAACAGAATTATATAACAGTCTGGGGTGGAGGTGTTGAGCTAACAGTGAAACCTCTCATTCCTCACATTATTCTGCTGACCATGTCAACCTGCAGGCAGTCAGCTGTTCCACAGTCCCATCAGGAATTGCTTAATTTTAGAGAACTCACCTCCATTTATCCCTATTAGAGAATATATAGCCTATACTCAGTCTAAGGTGAATTTACTTACTGATGTCATGAAAGTGAAAACACATACCTGCTATTCCTCTTTAACCTCCTGGGAACCGAGTTAAGAAAAGTGTCTTCCAATTACTTTTTTTTTGTGATTTCCTTCCTATTTAGGGTTAAAAGAAAATCTTAACAATTTAGGCTTGTTAAACTTTATTTTTATTGTCCACTGTAGTGGACTACAGGACTATTTCAGCGTGAAAAGACAAAACAAAATGAACAGATTATGGCTGTAGAGTGATATTAAACCAAGAATACATTCAAATTGATTAAAAAAAACAAACACATTATATATCACTGGAAAGCCTAGGATGTCCTCTTTACAATACACCAGGGGTTGATAGAGTAGGTCAAAAGAGTAAGAGGATATGCATGTGCACAAAATGTCCACTACAGAGGACACATGTCAATGGACTGGGTCTCAGGAGGTTAATGGTGTAAGGTCCTCTAGACCAACTCAAGGACTGCTGGGTATCCCTGTACCCACTTTGAGCCCCAATGGGCCCCTCACTTTAGATAGCCTCTGCTATTTATCCATTTTTTTAAGTGTAAAATTACTTTATTTGAGACATTAATTAGCTGCAAATATGTTCAACATTACATAATATAGTGAAGTCTTATGTTCGTGACATCCCCCCCTCCTCCATGGCAAGATTCAATCTGTGACGTTTAGAGCAACTGAGGGAATTGACAGATTAGTGACTCTCTCTCTCTCTCTCTCTCTCCATCTCTCTCTCTCTCCATCTCCATCTCTCTCTCTCTCTCCATCTCTCTCTCTCTCTCTCTCTCTCTCTCTCCATCTCTCCTCTCTGTTGCTGGAGGACAGGAGGCAGCAGCAGCAGCAGCGTTGGATCAGCTCGTTGTTTCGGTGTCGAACCGGGAGTTTGTTCTCTTTTCCTCTGTGCGCTCTTCTTGCTCTTGTGCGCTCCTGGACGCGGAGCAATCTGGGAGCATGACCATGGGGTCACCATCCACATCCCCATCTCCAACACCAGCATCTTCAGCATCTTCATCAGCATCAGCACCACCACCTCCACCAGCGCACTTTACTTTCTTCTCAGCAGCGCCGGATCACGAGGAGGAGAGCGCGCTAAAATAAAACTCGGTGGCTTTTTCTGTCGTCGATTTCCATTCAGGGGAAACTTTTATTATTTTTTTCCTCCTCAATTATTTACCACCACCAAGGCGAGAGGAATGGAGATCCTAACTTTCCTGCTGGCGTGTGTTGCTGTGCTCTTCATTGGAGGGGATCTGTTCACCTGGTGAGATCACCTTTGCTTTTTTTTACTTCTTGCAGGTGTCTTATTATTACTATAGAATATAGGATGTCGCCCATTATAGTAAGGAGCGCTCCAAAAAATAGGAGAATAAAAAGTTGGATAAACCATAAACCTGATCAGGAAAAAAACACTAAAAATAACAATTATCAGAATATCCATATGGATCAATCAACAACCAACATCACCATTATACTTTAAAATAAATCAACAAATTAAAGCTAAAATATTGCCAGTTTGATCCTCCTTTTCTGTGCATCACCTCCCACGACTTTACTGTAATCAATATTAATGTAAAGTAAATGTGAATGTATGTGGCCTCCTCTACTATACTGTACTTCTCCACACCCACAACCTGTACTCTCCTCTGCGTTACCTCTGGGCACATGGACAACCTGATGACACTATTTGCATAATTAATATGCATATACAGAGAGAGGTATGGAGATGAATGCCAGGTGAGGTGAGTGGGTGCCTTTTTTTTTTTGTGTAACGTCACCCACCTCCAGGCAGGCCTGCTCCATCAGGGTCATATGGTGCCATGATGCACATAGAGAACAGGCCTCTCTCTGTGAAGGCATCTAGTACAGTATATTTAAACAGAGCTCTGCTATATAACCAACAACAGAGACAGAAGCCTCGCAGCTTGGAGAGTTTTAAGGAAAGGGAGGGGAATTAACAGATGGAGAGCTGCCATCACAAATATGCCACTGAATTTGGCATCACAACACCTCCTGTTTGGTGGTGCACATTTAGCTAAAATTAGTCTTTAAAAATGAATCAATCACATCCAACTGTGGACCTAAAGTGAAGTGAGTAGTGAAAACGATGAAGAAAAACCTTCAACCCAGAGCCATTTAAAGTGCTTTTAAACACAGTGAAATTGACCTCTGATTGTCAGTATTATAAACGACCTTCTTACGCAGCTTTCTTGAATACAAAGCAGTGTGCTTGTGTCAGCTGGGGGTAAACCAGGCGTGTCTAAACCAGATGGTGAGTGTTAGTGCTTTAAACTTTATATATGTTGTCACTATAGAGGCCTTCAGTACATTCGTCTGTGTGCAGTTGAAATGCCTTCACATCCATAAGCTTCCATAAGCATCCAATTCTGAGGATAACCAGCATCCAGTTTCCCCAAAGCCCAGATTCTGGCAAGTG
Source organism: Sebastes umbrosus (assembly GCF_015220745.1). Taxonomy (NCBI): domain Eukaryota; kingdom Metazoa; phylum Chordata; class Actinopteri; order Perciformes; family Sebastidae; genus Sebastes; species Sebastes umbrosus. The sequence continues at coordinate 25,499,319 of NC_051274.1, forward strand.
GCTCCACTGAAAAGGGCAAAGCTACTTAAGCTTTGGGTGAAATTTGGGCAAATCACTTCTATTGTCCCTCTTGGCTGTCCACCAGCAGAGGGAGTAATAGCTATTGTAATTGGATTTTCCTGCCTCTAGTCACTGCTGTTATTATTATTTTGTTCCCAGTACAATGCAGTGGAGGCTTTTTCTTGCACCTCATTATGTGTCAGCGCGCTCTCTCTCTCTCTCTCTCTCTCTCTCTCTCTCTCCCTCACATACACACATTTTGCTGTTTTGCCTTTGGTGGTTGAAAGTTGCAAAACTGCTTCCTCCCCTTGCTCCCCGCTCTGAACAGAGTTTACTCCAGTTCTCTTTTTAGCTCCTCATTTATCCCTTTCACAAAAAGTTGCTTCGCTAAGTTATGCCTCGCCACCTTTGGTGTGGCGTAACATTTCACAGCTTTTCTTTCCAGCTGAAGTGTCACTTCCCCCTTCACTTCACCAAACACAATCTGCATCTAATTGATAGTGTAATATCTGCAGCAGAGACAGCGAGGAGTGGGCTATAACATACTGTAGTAGAGGACAACAGAACCTCAAACAGAAGACGACACAGACGAGTGTTGAGAATATAGAACCATAACATCACATTGTACGCAAATTGGATTGGTCTCGGTTACTTCGCGGTCTCGGTTATTTGGTCTCAAATGTTCCCGAAAGCAAACAATCTCATTGGTTGTGTCTAGTGAACCTCCATAGGCCCTAGGTTCTAACTTACTTATATTTCAGAGCCATGGTCGTGGCCATATATTCTAATTTATGGATATTTTAGAGCCATGGTCGTGGCCATAGATTCTAACTTACTGATATTTCAGAGCCATGGTCGGGGCCATAGATTCTAACTTACTCATATTTCAGAGCCGTGGTCGGGGCCATAGATTCTAACTTACTGATATTTCAGAGCCATGGTCGGGGCCGTAGATTCTAACTTACTGATATTTCAGAGCCGTGGTCGGGGCCATAGATTCTAACTTACTCATATTTCAGAGCCGTGGTCGGGGCCATAGATTCTAACTTACTGATATTTCAGAGCCGTGGTCGGGGCCATAGATTCTAACTTACTGATATTTCAGAGCCATGGTCGGGGCCGTAGATTCTAACTTACTGATATTTCAGAGCCATGGTCGTGGCCATAGATTCTAACTTACTGATATTTCAGAGCCATGGTCGGGGCCGTAGATTCTAACTTACTGATATTTCAGAGCCGTGGTCGGGGCCATAGATTCTAACTTACTGATATTTCAGAGCCGTGGTCGGGGCCATAGATTCTAACTTACTGATATTTCAGAGCCATGGTCGGGGCCGTAGATTCTAACTTGCACAAACCTCAGTCAGACTAGATTAGACTAACATATTCTGCCCCTGCTCTCTCTCTGTTACTAGATGGAGATGGAGAGGGGGATGGCAGGTTAACCATGGGGAGGCATTTTGCTCATTTTGCCAAGGCTGTTATCCCCCCTCAATCTGCCTATACTGTACACAATCCTGATGCTGTAAATACAGTATCAGTACACCAAACCAAATGTGCATTACTCCAAGGCTGAAAATATTTCCCTCCAAATGCACTATTTACCCCTGTATCAGTCATGTTTGGCTGAGATTAACACATCATTTGTCTGAAATCACTCATTTGTGAGATACAAAGCTGTAATTTTCAATTCTATAGACCGTTTCAATGGAATTGCGTTGCTAGGCAACAGCTTGGGTCCATATTTACTTCCTGTCAGCTGCTGTCATTCACATACAAAAGGAAATAAACAGGGACACATTTGGAATGTATACGTTTACTGTGAAATGGTCTATATGATGTGACGCATTGCATTGTGGGATTATGAACAGAAAGTAGTGTACACATCACGGACGCTACTTCATTGCAGACATTTTTGAGGGCACTATGTAGAGCATGAATTTAACACCAATAATTCTGACACTAAAGTAAAATGGAGGACAGTGATAACACAGTGTACTAGTAGTAAATAGGGAGTGATTTCGGACAAATAATGGGATTTGTTTACACTCAGAAAATTATAGAATAACATCAGCCTTACCCTTCAGTGTCAGAGTAGACTGACCTTGTCACTTGACAGTTTGACTTGTTTGGCAGGAAAGCACAGGTCTAACTAATGATATTAACGACTGCTCTGTTGCTCTGATGCAGTCGTTATAAATGTTATTAATTACACATAGCATTATAGCATTATAACATGTCAAAATTACTCTGTGAAAAAGGCCTATAGATTGTTTTCATGGCAAACATCTTGACATGTCATTACAGGGTAAACACAGGTGTAATTGCTAACAATAATTATGGCCCTGTTCCCTATTATGCAGGCTGGCTCACTGGAATGGCTGTGACATACTAAATAGAACGGGCCGTATTTAATTTGATCAATTACACCTGACTGTTTACCCTGCTATGACATGTCGAAATGGCTGCTGTGAAAAAGTCATCTCATGTTCTCCTTTTCGTCTAACCAGCTCACTACCTTGACCATTCCACCCTTGCAATATTTATAACTTATTTGCTGACAGCAAAACACGAGAAAATAACCAAATTCACGTAGACCAATTTTTACCAGATGAGCTAACAGTGGTTTGGTGTTGCCTACACAGCCATCTCCTAAAAATTACACTCCCCCACTACAAAACTGTGACTTACATTTCGAGGGAAATATATTTTGTCACAGATTACGTTTGTTTTTTGACGTAAATTTGTACTGACAGCCCTTTGAAAATACGGATAGGGAGGTGGTCGGGGTGGTGATGGGTCAAACAAACATAGCACTTTCACCCAGGATACCGCTGGTCGTGTCCAATGTGAAACGTAAAAGTCAACGTTCACTTATTTCTATATTTCTAATAAATTAGCATTTAATCGAATGACCACAAACTAGCAGACACAAAAACAGATGAGGCGGGGGAGTATTCAAAATATGATGAAATAAAAAATCAAACTACAGATGTATCATGTGTAGTCTGCTGTGGAGAAGATACAGGATGCATACACAGTGCACAGAGAGTGGGAGGATTGGGGGTCAACAGGAGCCCTGAATGGGAGCTGTAGTTGTTGATTGCTAACAATTCCAGCATATTTTATTATCCAGTCCAATACTAGATACTAATTCATCTTACAATATGGGCAGAAAAGCTCAGTCGTATGTTTTGGCTTTTCAGAAAGACAGGCAGAGGAGTTGGGACTGTAGACATTTTGTTTTTATGTCCAAACATGGACATGTTATGTGTTTAGCAAGATGTGGCAGCAGGATGTGATGCAGCAGGATTTAATCCCAACATGTCATGATCCTTCTGGTCGGTCACACTTCGTCCTTAAACAGCAAGTGACACAGTGCTCCTAACCAATCTGTGTGAGAGGCTGAGTCAGCGGATAAATCTCTCTTACTGTCCGGAGAGCACATTCCCCCAATAACACAGTGATGTGATCGTGTTCCCCGACGACGCTGCTCTGGCAGCAGGGTGAGGTGGTGCAGGGACACTTCAGTGCTTCCACTAAAAGCCTCCCACTCAATCTGAGGCGATGCACCATGTGTAAACACTTTATGCCTATTATTCTGTTGTCTGCTCTAACATTCCAAATTCGGATTATCAAATACATGTAAGTTAAGTTGTTTAGGAAGTCTGGAGGCCACAATATAGTGGGGAGCACGGGAGGAATGGGGATAATACTGTAATTATTTCATTGTTGATTTTGTGATATATAAACTGCAAATTTCCAATAAACAAAAGTAAAAAAAAAAAATCTGACAGCAATATGCAAATGGAATATATAGTGGAGATATGCCATTTTGACAAATTTTGACTTTGATACAGTGAGTACATATAATGCAAACATTAATAATGCAATTATATATTTTTATCATTGAGTTGTTCATTTCACAACATTGTAGTTAGGGTTGTAGCTAAAATTGAGGACACTGAAGTCCTCTGTATTTGAGGGCTTTTAGCAGCTTTGGGGCGTATAAATGAAAACTTGATATTTTATGTGCTGATTCCACCATTAAATGTGTATTAGATGTATCAGAATTTGAGTAATTACAATAAATAAATCAAAGATTCAGTATGTTCCCATCAGAAGTGTGAAGAAGGCTCTGATGCAGCATTTAGACCTTAATGTTTGTTAATACAATTAAAAAGCAAATGATTAAAGAGTGTAAAATGTTTACTGTCTGGTCAAATTAAATAACTAATTGCTTGATAAATAAAATATAAAAGAAATAATGAGAACTCATGTATATCCCCACAAGCACTCATTTTGTCTAAAACACAAATGAGTTCACTTTACTTTATGGTATTAAACGAAAAGAAAAGAAAAGCAGCAAATGCTCACGTTTGAGACATTGGCACCATCAAATGTTTTCTATTTTTTTAACTTGATAAATGACTTAAACAATACATAGATTTTCTGTTGATCGAATAATTTGACTGACAGAACAAAAATCACATTTTTCACAGGGGATACCTTGAGTTAGGGGTCTCCAACCTTCGTTCCTCTGAGAGCTAATTTGACAAAATGAAAGTGTCCGAGAGCTTCTCATAGCACCGAGTTGTACATCGCGAATAGCAGAAACAATTTCTGTCTTACTTTTCTGGTTCTTTAATAATGTTTCAGCCACTGCAGTCATCAACTCTATTATAATCCCGCTAAAACTAAGGTTTTTTTGTGTTTTTTTTAGGATGTGCGCCACTAAACAAAGCCTCTGTTGCTGTGTTGGCTTTTGTCTTTTAAGTATTGTTTTCAGCTCCTGTACCTTCTCTGCTCGTAGACTGCTAGCAGCTGGAAAGTCCCGTGAAAAGTTGCTGTGGACTTTGGTGCAGTGGTGCTCGACGTTACAACTTTTACCAACTGACACGCTCGCAGAGCAAATGAGACGCACACTTTTGTTATTCACATTCGTGATAAAAAAAATCTCTGTTACCTATTCCTTATGAAAATAGCATATTTGTTTTAACCTTTTTATTGGCCTGGCTATTTTCTGTGGTCATTGTGAAATCTGGTGTGTGCTTGCTGGTCTGCTAACATCGCCTAATGTTACGGCATCACTTCTGTAACGAAACCTGAAAGCAGAATAAGTCATTTAATTGACAGCTGATTGGCAATTAATAATTTTGTACTATGTCTGTGAATTTGACTGGATAGTAATTCAAACAGGTTTACAAAGTGACTTAGTGTTTTCCGATTTATGAACATATTCTTTGAACCTTTAGTGAGCCACTCAGAAACTGGTAGTGAGCAAGCTACTTGTTGGAGAACCCTGCCTTAAATAATTCAATAACATATTGTTTTACTATTACCAGTTATTCCCTTTAAAGTTGAGCTCCACACCAAAACAACAGACATAGCAGCTACAGGACATTTTATGTCCTCTGTTGCTGAAGAAGTCTTTCAGTATTAATCAACTCCAAGTTTTTCCAAGTGCTGTGAACACCATACGTGGAAATATTATCTATGATTTGCAGTTCATCCCATAATCACAATACTGAAAGTACAAATTGAGTTTTTTCCGTCTCGCTGGAATAATCTTTGAGGATACTCAGTGACCTGAGCGTTGCAGTCCTGCAGTGTTTTTCCACTCCGATAAGGAGAAACCTGCTCTCCTGTAAATCTCCTCTGTCCTGCACAGTCTGTTTATCCAGCAGATCCCACAGTAGATTTCACTGTGTTTATCAGGAAGGAATGGAGGCCTCATGTTTACAGAGATCATCTGAGTTCAGACTCTCACACTGCTGAAGTGTCCTTGAGCAAGACAGTCTCAGCTCCGGGGCTGCTGTTCTGTAGCTGACCTCTGACCTCTCTGCAGAAAGAGACAAAACAATAACACAATGTTAGAACAGATTACATTTTCTCACTGTGTGAAAAATCCCAATTGAAGAGGAACTAAACACATGAAACAAGTTAACAGAGAAGATTTGTGTCATTCCAATGCACGTCTACAAAGCCCCTCTTTTAGAGTCTGAATCAAATCCTCTTCCAAGCAGAAAAGAAGGGACTCATCCTACAAGAAAAGCTGTAACATGAATTCCAGAGTAGTTTTGATTCATTGTGTTATGACAGGAGGGTGTACAGATATCCACTGTTAAAGTATACATCACATAGCAGAGCAAAATAATTTAAAACAACTAACAACAGTTTTAAGAGGTTTAGAGCTACAGAAGATATTATACTGTACAGACATTGCAAAATATGCATACTGCATGTATCTGATAGGAAAAGCATGGTGAGTAAAATAGTTAATAGTTATGTTTAGGCCAGGGACCCCTTAAAGGGGAGAAAATTGTCCAAGGACCCCCTCATAAATTGTACCCTAGATAAGCATAATGCTTACTACCATTTCTACTCTTAGATGCCATTGAAACTATTTGTATTCTCAAACTTTTCAACCTAAATACCTCAGACCAGTTTCATAGTGATAAACAGAAATATATTTCAATTTGAATCATGTAAAGATAAGATGAGATAAATTTGCAATGTTATTGAATATGAACACCTCTTATATACTTTTAAACAGAGGGGGATTTTTACTTGAGTTGACAGGATTTATAATATAAATAGAAAATAAACAGAAGTAAAACTGGCATAGTCTTAATAAATCCAGACGTTTAAACTTACCAGTCTAAAGCTGACTTTCTGTAAGTGTCTCAACTTTAAAATAACAAACTTATTGCTGTGTGTCACAATCATATCAGAGTTTCTATTGGCCCAAACTTAACATGGGTGGAAGTAATAGACACAATATGCTTGTTTTATTGGCACAAATGGTCCCCATCTGTAGATATGTGCTTTTTAATGATACAGCACAATTTTATAATTCATAGCAAATTATTTCGCGGACCCCCTGACAGAGTGCCACAGACACCACTTTGAGAATCACTGTTTTAGGCAACTCAGAGCACTTTGGTAGAAGTTAGGGAAACATCAACGCCTTGGTTTGATGTTAAAAAAGTCCACACTGATTTGACATGACATTTTCAAAATTGTAACCTTAATCTATCGTGGGACTTCTAACCCTGGTTCTCCAGTGTCAAAGTTCTGTAAAATGTGTACACCAACCAAAAACCACAACCATTTCCCTATGATCTCTGTGTGGTACAAAAAGTAGCACTTCCTTGACTGAATAAACAAAAAAAAACATTGTCAGTAATAATCCACGCTGTAGTTGTGTCATTCAAAACAAATTTAGCAAAACAAATTAGTAGCTTATATATGTAATTTCTAAGAGACAGGGTTGTTGTGAAAAAATTGCACAGGCTCAGTTCAAGTCCTCGATAAATTGGTGCACAGTTTACCTCGCCACCTTGGACAAATACAACATTTTTTTAAACTTATTTCTTCCTATTCCCTTTTTCCTAAAGCACACCTTTCATCATTTATCCATTTCCTATTTCCTCATATCTTCTTACATTTCCCATTTTCCTTGCTGCTTATAGCACATTAGGATCAAGGGAATCAAGAATAAGGAATTTTAAATAAATTAAAGAGCCAGTAAAAGATAAATATGAGAGTAAAATTAACATTAATTTTCAATTCATTTGATCAAGTGACAGGATTTAAAGGTATACATGTAGCATTCATTCGTTAAAATTTGAACACATTAAATAAAAAATTTAGCAAAATGATGTCACTTCTTGGACTCCATATTTAAAATGCGTAATGTGTCAAACAGTAGAGTACTAATGTAGTCCATAAAATGATCTGTTTGCAGAATTAAAAGCAACCTATTATTCATTGTAACTGTCAGTTAATGCAGCACACACACACACACACACACAGATACACACAGTCATACAAATGGAGCAGCTGCCTCTAGATATGAGCTACTTTTTTAATGTTTTATTATGATTTATCCAAATGGATTTCGCAGTGCTGCTCATCTTGCGTCGACGCCAGTAAAACAAATGAAACAGTGATTGTCGGAGTGAGGATCAGGGGACGGCCACTCTGCTCCGTTCTCAGGTAACTAGCAGTGTCACTATATAAAACTAATTAGGCTTGTTAGTGCGTGCTGCACATTACGTTCACAAAAAAGACGCCATAAATTTGAGAGGGGCTGCTGCTCTTTGTCTTTCCTCTCCCCATCTGTTTAATGTGAGCTCATAAACAGACGGGCGCGGATCCAGGCCTCGGGAGAGATGTGTAATGAAAGTGAAATACAGACGGGAGAGGAGCGTCTGGAAACAAACTCTCTCCACTGTTTGTCATGGATGGAGGGGTGAGAAAATAGAGAGGTGCAAATGTTTAGTGAATCTCCATAGAGAGCAGTTAAATGCTCAACCCCTTACATGTCTTTTAACAGTAATATGTCTTTCCCCTTGGAGAGCTGCTGCATATGCTTCAGTTTGGATTTTTGTGGTCATAAAAATGCAAATTCAGGTCAGGAAATAAAGACCTAAATGCTTTCACCCTTTTCTTCAACAATATTTTTAAAAGTCTGAGTTTACAGAGTCAGATAAAGTCCAATCTGCTCTTTAGAGAGCAGCATTTAATTAAAGCAATCTGTGACATTTTAAATAAATGTCTACTTGCTAGTTTATATCAATTATTGATAAAAAAGGGGATACAAGATTTAGTAATTTGATAAAAGCGTTCACATTTTCAGCGTCTGCTTAATGTTTTGAATGATTAAAAATCCTCTGGTGCACAGGAGGTGGAGGAATTCTTATGTGTTTAGAATAAATAGGAGAATAAAATAAATATAAAAAATAAAAATAAAAAAAAAATTATAAAAAAGAGAAGATGAGTAAAACAAACAAATAAATGAATACATTAATTAAAAAGGAGAAGAGCTGTGTAAAATAAATAAATAAATGAATGAAAATAAATAAACAATAAAAAAATAAATACATTTAAAAATGATCACCTGTACAAAAAGTCAAAATTCATTGACAAGAGGTCCAAGAAAAACAATGTTGTACTACCGGGCTTTGACATAAAGGGGGTAAGAAGTCACATTTCTTTAATCTGTAACTATAAAAACACCTTGTACTAGAATACTTGTAGGAAAGTGCATACAATATATGCCATTTAAAGGGTAAAGTCATACAGGAAAGGTCAGGAATTATAATACTAAAACAGGGTCGGCTCTAGACCTTTTGATGCCCTCAGCGAAATTCGGATTTGGAGCTGTAACTATATTTATTATAATATAAATAAACAATTGGTCCCTGATATTGTTGGCATAAAAGCGTTTAGTCAGTTTCACTACAACGAGAGTTACAGGGGTGAAAAGTGTATTTCTTTCTTTCTTTATTGATTTGTTCATTTGTTACCTCAATGCAGCGCCCCATAGGTGACTGCCTATATGGCCTATGCCTTAAGACGGCCCTGTACTACAAACTCACAGTAAACCCACTGATCTTGATTGATCAGAATAGACACACGACAACAAGTTCCTGAAAATGAATATGAGGTTACACTAAACAGACTAATAGGATTTGTCCCTATAGCAGACACACGGTCTCGTCCCTCCAATGCGAGGTTTGACCTTGGCGTGTTAACGGATTTCTTGAAGGAAAAGCTCTTCATGTCCATATTTAGAAAGTACCAATTAGTGAGGAAGGAATCCAGGAGTCACACAGTGATTAATTAATTCACTCGGTGCTCCCATTTATTTCAGACATGACAGTGATTGCCAGACTAAAAATACATCTGCCACTACCAAATGGATTCGCGAGGGAAATGTTAATGACGTGGCAGAAACACTGTTATTTGTAGAGACAAGCACATAATTGTTACATTTTGCTGCGGAGGTCAGTTTTCCACGTAGCTGCGAGTGTAATGCTTTGCTCTCTAGGAAGTCGGCTTTCTTCAAATGTCAGCCTTAATGCAAAGGTCACTGAATGGCTTTTCATTGTTGGTCGATAATTACGCCTTCGATCAAGTCCGTTTCCCCGTCAATGCCACCAGCAGCCTTTGAATGTCAGTGAAACCTTCCATTTTATTACAGTAAATGTATTTATTGCTCGTCAGTCAGCTCTTTCCACTCTGGATGGCAGTTTTGCTTCTAAAATATATGGAAATATTAATGGATAAAGCTCTGCCTGTATTAAATGACAGCATGTTGTAACTGACCAAGACTTAGGTTCACACTGTACCATATATCTGCATGGTATCTGTATATCTGCATGTCATCTGTTTACAGGCTCTGTTTTAGAATGCAAAACTGCCACCTGGTGGTATCTGAGCTGTGCTGCTCTGTAATAAATCCCACACCGAGGCAGTGTGTCTGTCAGGATGGGCTCTGGCCCCTCTAGCAGTCCCCGAGGGCCTCACAGGAGTCCTTTCATACGAGCGAATTGTTTTAATTTCACTATTATTCCCCTCTTGAGAGGTTAAAGGAATGGGAAAAGCAAAAGGACCAGATTGAATCGAGGTGTCATTGTCCCAAACTAGAGGCAGCAATGTAATATCATGCCTTATTAAATGGGGATATGTCGTCTAATGAGAACCTATTGTTTTAAAAATAAAAAGGTCTGGAGGCTGTTGGACTGAAGCACAGCGTGATGTTCAGTCTGAGCTGTGAGAAATCTGAAGCTACACTATTTGATCAGCCTCCTTGTGGACAAATACACTCTGGAGACATGAATGAAGACAAATATGCCAACCAGGATTTCAATCAATGTGGATTTGGGATGCTGATACAAGTGCAGGTATCTGAGAGGATACAGCTGATGGCTGCTATTTTACTCTAACATTCAGTATCAGTAGAATTTGATCATTTTCATGCAAAACCCCCCAAAAAATGACACGTTGTCTCCATGACACGCTGCTAATGATAACACGTAATCATTTGAATTATTTCAGAGCACATCCATTGTTCTTACTATGACTTATATATATATGTATGTATATATATATATATATATATATATATATACTGTATAGATATAAAATAAAGCACTTAATATAATTTATCAAATAAATGAAAACAAAGTATAAATAAAACCAGAGGGCGCAAATAAAAAAGAACAAAGAGCCGGCTTTATCCCACTTAAATCTCTTTAAATATTTATATATTCACATTTCTTCCTATTGTTGTTGTAAGCTTAAGAGACTAAGTCAATAATAAATAATTCAAAACATTTAGAAAATTTGGGATTTATAGGCTATATGACAGAAATACATAAACATGTTGTATTTTCTTGTTCTTATTTTATGCAAAATATCCGACATGGCTTCTTACTTTATATTATTTGTCTGATGATCATAATATTCCTCCAGTTTGTGTATCAACAATCATAGAATAAACATTTTGTTGTGTCACATGTGTTCAGAGCATCTACAAATCTACAAAAAAACATGATTAAATGCAACACGTTATTTCTTATTTTTTTTAAAAACAATATATTTACTGCAATTTCCTGTTTTTCCACATTTGTTATTTCTTATTTTAGAATTGAGTTGGATATCCCTCCATGTTAAAAAAAAAAAAAAAAAATCCAAATTACACCATACTCAAATTTAAAGCTGCAGTATTCTAACATTTTATATTAATGGTTAAGATAATAAAAATGGTTAATCAAAGGGGTTGCTTGTAGTGACGAACCCACTTAATAACGTTTCGAGGGAAATGTATTTTCTCTCGGATTACAGTCGCAGTTTTAAATATATAGTTAACGCAAGTAAATTGAAACAAAAAACAAAACAAAAACCCAACAAATATACTTGGTTATCTTTAGTAAAAACATCATGGTTTGGCTTAAAATAAGTATGTTTTTGACATTATTTAAGTTATGGATGTAAATTAAAATAACATTGACTTTTGTTTTTCACAAGGGAAACGACAGTGGCCTCCTGGGGGAAAGTCATGTGTAATTTTTTGGAGACCAGGCAGCTGTACACTATCAGTTAGCAACTGAGCTGGGACAAATGTTTCCTTCACGAGGTGGTGGAGACCAAAACAGAGCTAAAAGTAGAGTGAATATTGGACTTTGTCAAGAGGACAGAAACACAAATAAACAAATGTTGCTCTGTGTCAGCTGGATGGGTAGATAGGCAACTAGTTACTAACACTTTTACCCTAACAACTTTACAAGGAGATCATATGTTACTGTTGTGTTTCCGCGGGTTCTGCCGCCCCCAAGTGGCAAATAAAAAAAAAGAAAAGAAAATGATGCATCTTTAAAGGACTATGTGATTTCTGGGTTCATGACATTTCTTTTAACCCTAAAGATGAGATCATGCATGTGCCAGAAAGGTTCGAGAACAACTTCTAATGCTTTTTCTTTCAACAGCTAACATTGTCTGACATTCAGAGGTTTGTTTGTATGGGTTCATGTTCCTGACTGTATCTGAGGCTCTGCCAGGCTTTCCTGTGGACACATGGTGGACATGCTGGACGCCCGCTGAAGGCTGCTGTGTTTGCTGTTTGTCTCCTTTAGGGCCATGGTGAATGACATTGGGGACTATGTAGGTTCAGACATTCAAATATCCTGGTTACCTAACCTGGATGAGTTAATGAAGGGCTATGCCAGAAATTTTCGCCCTGGGATAGGAGGTGAGTACGAGATCTGCTGCTCGTGGCGTTGGGTTGCATTTCACCCCCTCACATTTACAGCCATCCTTAGCATCACCCACCCCAGGTTGCAGCAACATGGGCGTTCACATTTCATTTTTCCAAGTCCATTATCATGACAGGTGTCTTTGTTTATTTTTTCTTGTACGACATTAGAACAAAGCTGTATTTATTTCTTTATAAATACCTGCTTTGACTCATCAGTTAGGTGAATCATTTGCAAAAAAAAACATCGAGGTGATGAGAAGCTTTGCTCAGGGGATTATTGAGGGCGATGTCCTTCAAGGACGAGAGGGAGACGGGTGGTGCAAACAACAAGCACCGCTCTAGAGATGTTGCTAAGAATGGCTGCAAGATGTGAAACATCCAATGACCACAGCGATAGATTTCTGAGTCTCACAGCTTAACTCAGCTGAGCAAAGGTGAAAATGTGGAGCAGGAGCATCGCTGTCACCGCACACCGTCCTGTGCAGTGCACGCCTACATACGACTTCATAACACAGCATCATGTGGTGATGGCACTCCTATTAATGTGACATTATAAAGGAAAGGCTGTTTGTGACCATTGAGGAATCATGTGTGTTATTGGGAGTAGGTCCTTTCATTCATTCAGCTCACATCCCATAGCCTTTTGGAATTATTTATTTGTTTATTTATTTGCCTTTTAGTTATTTGTGCCATTAAACAATCAAATAAATATGAAACGTACGCAAATGAAAAAAAGGATATAACATTGCGAGCAAGTTGATGCACAAAAACACAATTTAAAACCAATTATTTTGGTTATGAAAGTACAAACAATATGTGAATCACATTTTTTTTCTTGGGAGACATAATAAATATCTAATATTTATGGATCTTTTTACCAAGCTTGTTAAAACGAATTTGCGTTAACGCGTTATCGCATTAACTTTGACATATAAGGCATACATTTGTATGTAGTGTATGTGTTACAAATACGTGTTAGTAATCCGTGCAGAACCACTGGAGGGTATACTGTGTAAGACCTGCTTGTTATTGCATCAGGTGACACCCTCTAAACTCGCTCCTGCTGACCTTGGCGTGCAATAAACATGCCATTGCAAATCACCTCACACTATACATCCAGTGTATGGCCAATTGAATATGAATTGCGAGAAATTATTATGGGATGGTGTCGAATGGTGGGGAATGATAATGTATGATTCCTTAATGTTCAGTATGAATAGCCTTTCTGCTATGCATCAGTGAGCTCCCCTGTAGTTTGTGCCCTCCAGCATCCGATCACAGAGGCACACTCCATGCTAATCATATGGCAAACTGTTGAGTGCTATACAGTGTGTGTGTGTGCATGTGTATGTGTGTGTGTGTGTGTGTGAGTTTTGGCTGAAGCTCACTCTGTGCGAGTCCATGAAAGCCCAGTGCTGTTTATGAATGCCCACAGTGCGATGTGCCACTTAGCATGGTTAAACTGGATAATGCTTAATCTCTATGCACTGTAGGAGTGTTTGAGACGTGGGAGGATGGAAGGTGGGAGGGAAACAGATGGGAGATGGAGTGCGGTTGGGAGCGATTGATGGGTGGTAGGGAGGGGGTGTGTGTTTGGGGGCAGGTTTGTTTTCTTTTCTCACTTCTCCCCCCCGCAGGTCCGCCAGTGAACGTGGCCATGGCTATTGAAGTGGCCAGCATTGACCACATCTCCGAAGCCAACATGGTAGAGTATACAGTCACTCTCTCTCCTGCAGATTCTCTATCATCCCTCAACTTATCCATTGCGGCACAGATCAAAGATTTGCTATTTGCATAATCCTGATTTATCCCACTTGAGGGTTTGAAAGTACTCAGTGTGTGACATGTGTGACACGTTGGCTGACTTGTTAGATAATCTGATATTTTCAGGGATTTTGTATGGTAAGAACCAAAAATAGTGGGAAGATGAACTTTGTGGCCCTGACTTTTCCAAACAAATAAATATTTTCCTCACTTTAGTTGAAAATCCACCTAGAAATAAACATTCTAATAAAGGCTCACCAAAAGCTGAAAACAGGACAAAAAGCAAATTCCTTTAATGACGTCTCTCCTTCTAAGTTACAGCTTGTTGATGAACAGTAGGCATTAAAGGTGCAGTGTGTAGGATTTGGCGGTATCTAGCGGGGAGGTTGCAGATTGCAACCAACTGAAACTTCTCCTGTGTGTCAAGCATGTAGGAGAACTGTGGTGGCTGACGCGAAAACGTGAAAACACGAATGTCCCTCTCTAGAGCCAGTGTTTGTCTGTTCTGGGCTACTGTAGAAACATGGAATAATAAAAGAAATACATAATTGAAGAAAAAAAAAATACTGCTCTACTTTGTAAGATTTTACACATTTCAGTCACTCTTGTTTAAATTAGGTGATATTTATGAGATTATTAGAGAACTATTAAGAACAAAAATAAACTGAAGTGTTAGATTCCCACCAAATTGCAGTGATTAAAGAGGAACTCCAGCAATTTAGCTTTGCAGTCCCATTGTTGGTGGGAACAATGGTGAAAATCAACGCAGCAGAGACCGAGATATCCTGACATTTTATTGATCGAGGTCCAAAAACGCAATCCTACACTTCCCTTAATGCCTTAAACTTGCATTCTCTCTAATATCCAGCAGGGGGCGACTGCTTGGGTTGCAAAAAGAAGACTGATTATATAGAAGTCTATGAGAAAATGACCCTACTGCTCACTTGATTTATTACCTCAGTAAACATTGTAAACATGAGTTTATGGTCTCAATCGCAAATAACAAGTCTTCTTCAATACAGCATGATGTTCATTTAGTGAATTATGGTCCTATTTAGAGTCAAATAAACCATAAAGCAGGGTATGCTTTTGAGCGTGGCTACCTTGTGATTGACAGGTCGCTAAACCACACACATTTGCATTGGTTTTGTTTTCATTTAAAATATTCTTGATATAAATTGAGTTTATTTCTTTGTTTTTTCTAACACTGTACTGCAGCTTTAGAGGTGTTTCTTTGAGTACAGTTTGTTTCCCCATGCCCGTGACTCAGCCTTAATGTTTGTGTCTGTGTGTTTGTATGTGTGTTGTTCCTGGCAGGACTACACCATGACCGTGTTTCTGCGACAGAGCTGGCACGATGACCGCCTCTCCTACAATCACACCAACAAGACGCTGGGGTTGGACAGTCGATTCGTGGACAAGCTGTGGCTGCCCGACACCTTCATCGTTAACGCCAAATCTGCTTGGTTCCACGATGTCACCGTGGAGAACAAGCTGATCCGCCTGCAGCCCAACGGAGTCATTCTATACAGCAGCCGGTATGAGCAAACAGATTATTGTCTCCACGAGTCACACTCAGACAGTCAGACAACACAACCAGTGAGACAGTATGTATCTGGATTCCTTTTTTCTACAAATGAAAAAGTTTTTGCTTGTTTCAGATTTTCTACGATTTTCTAGAAATCTCAGACATTTGAGAGCACAGACATCTCGTATTTGCTGTCTTTGGGAATGAAAATCCCTCATGATCCATACCGTGATCTGAGAGTAAACTGATTTCTCTGCGGTCTCTGATATGATCTGATGTGCTTGAACAAGGCCGATGCAGACAGACAGGGGGTGTGGGGAATAAAGAAAGGTGAAGGTAAAGGTAAAGTGGATCGAGGTGAATCATCAAAAGAGCTAAATTGGGCTTTACTGTCAGTATGTCGGCAGAATCCACGAAATTTTAAACAAAACTATTTTACTGCTCTGCTAAAAGAAAATCATCCGACCGAAATAACAAACTACATCCTTTGTCATTGCCTTTCCAAACAACCCATACACGTTTTTCTGTCATCAGGATGTCATTGTTTATGGTTAAGGTTTGGTTAAGTTTAGGCAACTGAAACACATTTTTTTTTCTATTTTTCTGAATGGGTGGAACCATGGGAACATGAGCAGGATTTTTTGTCAGTTGAGTTGACAACTATAATGGTGTACATACAATTTAAGAGGGCTATTTTGTTCCTAGAATCACTTCGACGGTGGCGTGTGATATGGACCTGACCAAGTATCCCATGGACGAACAGGAGTGTATGCTGGATCTGGAAAGCTGTAAGTTGGGATTCACATAATGTCTTTCTCTTCCTTCACACATTCATGGAAAATGTAGCTTTCTTGATTTCTTTCGGCGTGTTTTAGCCGTCGCCAGCTTGTTTTTTTTTAACCATAAGTGATATGCGAGGGTGGAACTAAGTACAACCGAACGCTGAATAAGACATTTTTTGGCGACCAACATTACAGTTAACTTTCATGAACTGAAAACACACAATGAAAGGGTTAAAGTTATAAGGTGAAAACACGGACAACTCCCAGACCAGACAACGCCGTGGTAGCGACCTGTCAATCACAAGGTAGCCACACCCTAAAGCATACCCTGCTCTATGGTCTATTTAACTCTAAATGGGACCATAATTTAATGAATGAACATCATGCTGTATTGAAGAAGATTTGAAACTAGTGATTGAGACCATAAACTCATGTTTATAATGTTTACTGAGGTAATAAATCAAGTAAGAAGTAGGGTCATTTTCTCATAGACTCCTATATAATCAGACTTCTTTTTGAAACCAGAGGAGTCGCCCCCTGCTGGCTATTAGAAAGAATGCAAGTTTAAGGCACTTCCGCATTGGCTTCACTTTTCAGACCCAGAGGTTGCCGCCTGGTTACAAGCTTTCTCCTTTACTACTACTGCCCTCACATTACTGCATCTTTGTTGGTTGATAAATTGTCTTCTGTTTTTTTCATTCTAGATGGCTACTCCTCAGAGGACATTGTGTACCACTGGTCAGAGAGTCAGAAACACATCCACGGCCTGGACAAACTGGAGCTCTCCCAGTTCACCATCACGGACTATCGGTTTGTTACTGAGATGATGAATTTCAAATCTGGTGAGCATTCCTCTTGTTTTCCTCTGTTTTTCTTGTTGTTAAGGTTAGTTCCAGTAGAGCCAGTTTGAAAGCCTCTTACATGTGAGAGAGTGTTTTTATGCATTATGTACTATTTTGAGATTTGGACTTGCATCTTGTGTTGGAAGACCCTTTTTGAAGCAAGACTTCTATCTTTTTTACTTCAGGCACTTCTGTGGTTATATTCTATGCATAGAAGGAATGAATCAAGTCAGGCTCGCTGCTGAGCCTGGCAGGAGGTTTAGGAGATGATAGGAGGTGCTGCTGGGAAAATGTAGTTTTCAATACTTCTTTGTGTCTCACATCTTGAAGCTTTGCCACCAGGGGCACAAGTGAGCAGATATTCATTCTATAATAACAGTGTCTGTGAAGAACAATTGGATATGTTCATAGTGGATAATTAGCTTCTTCAATAAAGCAATTAAACACAGTGTCTGTTTTTCTGCTCCCCAGCGGGACGATTTCCAAGGCTCAGCCTTCGCTTCGAGCTGAGACGTAATCGAGGCGTCTACATCATCCAGTCATACATGCCTTCGATATTGTTGGTTGCCATGTCCTGGGTGTCTTTCTGGATCAGCCAAACAGCAGTCCCTGCTCGTGTGTCCTTAGGTTGGTATTAGTTTGATGAGGTCTGTTTCAACTTTTAAAAGGACATTTTAAAAGGTGGAACTTAAATCAAAGCTGGTGTCCAGCCAGAGGAAAGACCTAATCAAATGGTTTATACTTTTGGTTTTCATGGCAATCTGGCAGCTTTGAGAGATGTGTTAAAAGTTGACTTTGTGTCCTGAGGGTGGCGCTAGAGGAAAGCTCATTAAATGTCCCATATGGAAAAAGTTCATCCTCTGAGGAGTATAATATCCTCAGTAAATTTCATGGTACTATGCCCATTAGACATTGATATTTAAAGTGTATAAGTGGAAATCTAGCCAGATGTTATTGAGATATATTGCTTAAGTGTCACCAAGGTTGCTAGCAGCAAAAACCATTAGCCATCAAGTGCTGTTCCCTTCCAGTATTGTAAAGACTAGGGATGCTACGATGAGAACATTTTCCCACCGGTTAATAAACTCGTGTATCACCGGTGTTACCGATTACAACGGACATTTTACAAGAAAGGATGATGCTCAATATGTAGAGCGCTTACTTTGATCTTTAACATTGGATGGCTGTGTGTCTGGCCTCTCCGGTAGAGCTTTCGCTGCGGAGCCTCAGGTTTCCACCTGTTTCCACCCGCCGTTAAATCCAAAATACTGCCAAATAGGCGCTTTTGCTTTTCACTTTGACACCAAATCCTTCACCATCGTCTTGTTTGTCAACTCTCTCTCGTCCCGTGATAAGTGTGTGAAATCTGACTCCTGCTGCTCTGTGCTGAGACTCCGTACGTAGCAGACACTTTCACTTTCTAATTGTATCATCCATCGTTCAAATATGTATTGATAACACTGGTAACACTGACTACCACGGCAAGCCTACTCTTCACCTGTGATGGTAGTGACGATGATCAAGACTATGAGTGGCTTCAGACTGTATTATCCTGTCAAGAACAGAATGTAGCAGAAAATGCCAGATAAATGTTAGATTATTGGGCTGTTAAAGACATATTGGTTCTCAGTTCACAGCCTGTGTGGTCTGTTAATAACACTAAGAGCCTGCAGCCATGCTATCGGCTCTGTGTAGCTGTACTCGGTGGTGCTAGCAGGCTAAAACCCCACAGAACCCTGATCTGTACTTTGTGTTCTTTCCACAGGGATCACGACTGTTCTCACCATGACCACGCTGATGGTAAGCGCCCGCTCTTCCCTGCCTCGAGCGTCAGCCATCAAGGCGTTAGACGTCTACTTCTGGATCTGTTACGTGTTTGTGTTCGCGGCCCTCATTGAGTACGCCTTCGCTCACTACAACGCTGACTACCGACTCAAAGAGAAGGCCAAGACGAAGGCCAACAAGCTCAGCTCTGAGGTGAGGAAATCACTCCCATCATGTTCTCCCATCAGCAGATGACAACATAGAGCTTCGGGGGGTGTTGTGAGTAATGAGCACGCCTTTCAAACATAGACCTGGGCCGCGCTTCAAACTCCGGTGTTGACAAGCATCCATCTCACTGACCTTCAGCAAGACAATGAATCTCTGTAGAGCATAAAGGGAAAATAGCAGATTTCCCTTCAGGGAGTAATAGTGGTTCTCATCATACTGTCTGTTATCTTTGCTGTTGATATACAGTACATCTTACTGAGGTATAGCTTCAGAACAGGATAGTTGACTTGATGGTACTTTTTGTAAATTAAACAATCAAATGATATAAAAGAAATAATAAGCAAAAACGTGTTGTATGCTGCAGTGACAACACAAGATAAATGACGTAAAAGACATGACAAGATGAGTGAAGTGAGAGACATTGAGTCTCACAGTGGTGTGATTGAAAATGTGTGGAGAACCAGCATGCGATGTGGATGTGAATAAAACTGCAATGACTGTAAAAACATCCCAACATATGATAAACCATAGTTTTTTTAAAGGCGGAGGGTCCATTATTTTCGAGGGTTTTATATCATTGTGTAGCTTCCCAGTGGTGTTCCTTATGTATTTAAATCCAAACATTCACCTTTTTGTCAAAGTCTGTATGTTTTAGAGTCAAAATGCTATTTTCCCTTCAAGCCCTTCTAAAAACTTTTTCCCACGTGACCTGACGTAGGTTTCTGCATGACATCCTACATATATATATATTCATAAATCCTTAGTCGGAGTATTACCTACAGTAACTTAGATGGCGGTCGGCATGCTCCCACGTTAGTTCAGATCCGAAAGTCACACAATAACACAAGCAAACTAACCGATCGATGCAGCGGTAGACCAGCAACTCCTGTGTTCTGCAAGGTAAAATGACTGTTTTTGTGAATGTAGTCTGGTGGCTTTGAAGACAGCGTTATAACGGCTTCAGTTCCCTGTCAGAAAAGGCTGTCTGATGGCGAGGTAAAGCTGTGAAAATATTCTAAATACAGCGTACACTTAGACTTCTTTATCTATGAATTAAAAAAAAATATATATATAAAGTACTTCTATGATAAAGTAAAAGGAATGTAAAGTAAAGTAAAGTAAAGTGATCCAGTAGCACAGGGCAAAAAAGGAAAGAGGTGTTTTAACAAAAAGTGGAAAGAGTTCCACTGTTGTATCTATTGGGATTTTTAATGAGGAAAATAGTACTAATGTGATATTCAAATTGTAAAACGTGCATTTTCTTTTTCTCTTTTTGATATTCAGCAGAATTCACTAATATCTTCTGGATTCTACACAACTAGTCCACTAGGTGGCAGATGGGTTAACTGTCACTTTTGCCAGATTTCTCAAATATTTGATGCTGAATGACTCAAAAGTGCCCTCAGAAAGTGCTGACAAGCCTCTCTCTCTGTCTCCCTACAGTCCATTGTGAAGAACGGCAAACAGGCTATGGTTCTGTTTTCCCTGTCAGTCACCGGCATGAACCAGGGCGTGATGATTTCCAACCGCCACGGGCGGCCCCAGCGCTCCAGCAGCGAAATCCCCGGGGAGGGCGGCAGCGAGGAGGCCGAGCCGAGGAGGAGACGGTCCAGGCAGGCGGAGGACACCACGGAGAAGAAGAAGAAGAAGAAATGCTGTTCAAAGTGCGTCTGCAAGCCCATCGATGCCGACACCATCGACATCTACGCCAGGGCCGTGTTCCCTTTCACTTTCGCTGTGGTGAACGTGATCTACTGGGTGGCGTACACCATGTGAAGAGGAGGTCTGTGCGAACGGCTGCCATCCAGGGATGTATATAAGAAACTGCTGGAGTTGTGCCGCTTCAATGCTGGCAGACCGGTGCAGCTGAAATATACAGCAGGCCACAGTAAAAAAAAAACAACAACTTCAGAAGAAATGAAGTGTTACGGCCTGTGAATGTGGAAATATGGTAATTAATGGAAGTAGTTCTGAGTTTAAAAAGTGTTAACAGGACTTCATATATTCAAATACAAATACAGAAATATGCCGTATGAAGGCAAAGGACTGTGATGCCTGTTGGAGCGAATAGAGTTTAGCCAACAATCCATATTTCCACATGTCATCCTGTTATATGAACTCAACACAGGACACTAGAACCAAACATCCTGCAGTACTGACCACAAGCTCCCATCCTGCAAACACAACCACTGCAGTTAGCTTAACTAACTCAAAGCCACAATCTGGAGTGAACCGCCTGTTATCTCGAAAAGCAAAAAGCGCCGCCCAACCTAGAGGATAACAAGATGAGGTGTACTACTATTCTGCATGGCTGATAACTCACTCACCCTCACCCCGCGCCATCGCCACCCCCCTCTCTTCCTCTCCCTCCTTTGGTCCTCCACCCATTTTCTTTTTTTTCAATTCATTTTTCGTTCAGGACACCGTCTGCGGTGTCTTATCTCCTCCTGCCAGTTCTGCCTGTTTCCTCACCATTAAAGGACTTCCTACACCACCTGTGTGTGTGTGTGTGTCTCTCTCTCATGCTTCAAATGGTCACTTGAACCTAAAATCCAAACGGTTGTGATTAAAAGAAAGGAAATGCTGAAATCCCTTCTGGCAGATGAAACTTTGTCAATGCAAAATAATAGCCACATTGAATATTATTTCAACAACAAGGTTCTTAAAAAGGCTCTAATTTGAGGGGATGATTGATAATTGACTTGTATGTCATACTGACAGAGGTCAAGAATTGTGCTATATGAATAATTTCAGACTTTTGTCTGTCCTTTGTCTGAACTTTGAAAATTGATTTTAGGAAAGTTAGAGATGAGAAAGCCCCGCTGCTTCCCAGTCAAAGAATGACCTAGTTTTCCTATTAGATTCAACATCACAGTATCGACTCTATGATAATCGCTGCACTCTCAGGTGTCTTACCACATTCTAATTTGATCTTTTTGATATCAGCAAATATTGTTAGAAATGTAATTACAAGGATATTGTATAATGCATAGGGCTGTCAATCGATTGTCCATAGTTAATCGCGATGAATCGCAAGTTAATCGCACACTTTTCAAAATGCACCTAAAAGGGAGATTTGTCGAGTATTTAATACTCTTATCAACATGGGAGTGGGCAAATATGCTGCTTTATGCAAATGTATGTATATATTTATTATTGGAAATCAATTAACAACACAAAACAATGACAAATATTGTCCAGAAACCCTCACAGGTACTGCATTTAGCATAAAGCTCAAGCCCAACAGGCATTTTAAGAAGCGTACCTATAACAGGGATGCTCTGAGGGGGGCAACATAAAGCAGAGGAATTCATCTTCTGAGGACCAAGAAGATAAATGTCATAGCAAACTGTCTGTTAGATTGTGGTATTTCCTGTGTATGAGGGGATTTTTTTGCTTGATGGTGTCTCCAGAAGGAAAAGTTGGGGTCACCAAAAACATTAAGATTCAGAGACCGTTAATCTTCACAATACATGTCATGGTTAGTTATTAGAATAGCTTTTCATGGACATGGACTTGGTCAAAGGAAAACACTGACCTAACAATGCGACTACAGAAAAGGTCAGGGGCTCAGCACATAAATCATGATTCATCCTCTGTGGACAATGAATATCCCAACGAGAGCCTGATTGATAAATCAGTGGATATAGATGGATAGATATGTCTGAGCTGAGGTCATTTAAAAACACGACATAGCGTTTCCGTCAGTTCCATTTTTCAACTGCAAAATGTCCAATATCTATATTTTATATTCACAATGGATCAAATGACTGTGTAATATCAAATGTGTCGCTCATAGTAACGAACCCACAGAATCCCTTCCTCTGCTGTCCCCCTCAGCTCTATGGAGCTTAAGTGCCTTTCAGCTCATTGTTTTGGTTTTACTGCCCACAACTTAACTTTGTGGTTCAGTCTCACTGCTCTCATCAACCTCGTTTCCAGATGCAGCAGGCAGCTGTTTTCAGCAAAAAAACTCTGCTGTACACTACCAGCCCAGCACCCAACAACAGATTGACATAGCCAGCGACTTTAGCTGGTGAACAAATGATGCGTAAATACATTTTACAGCTTGTTCCCGCTGCCCCCAGGTGGCAAAAATACCATCATATATGTGACCAATGTTTACAATTCACGCACTTATCGAATAATACTAAACATCTTGTCAGTTCCACTTTAGATGGTTTAGTGGATTGACGTTCCTGGACAGCATCGACCCACGCAGCATCCTCATTCTGATGCAATAGCAGTAACATATATATCCACCACACTCCTGTAGAGATTGCCCTGGGGGCCGTCAGCATCTCTATTCCCTCTTGTTGCTCCGTGTTTTTGTGAGTGCATGAGGCCAGAGAGCGAGGCTGTTATCAGGGCCAGCAGCGCGGAGGCAGAGCAGGCAATGGGTGGGAGCAGGGCAGGGCTGGGTGCTCTCTGAACAGGGAGCGCGACAGGCCGGCTTCTCCCAGGGAGATAACTTTGTTCTGGGCCAGGAGAGATGACATCATGACGGATGGCGATGAAGATGTGGGCGCAAGGGGGGGGCAGGAAACGTTATCTCCTACAATGGCACCAAGGGGACGGAGACACACACATACACTTATGGGACACACTAACGCTCACTGATACTCCACTTCAGTGGACTTAAACAGGAGTCACACACAGGAACACACGCACACCTTTGACATGCCGACACATCCAGTGGGTCCAGGAGGTGGCTGGCAAAATCGGACAGATACAGGGCTGCTCGCTGTGTGTGACTGTTCTGGTATTTCATTCGAGAACTTTTGGGAAATACACTGAAGAAACGGATCTCCACCAAATCTCAGCGAGGAGTCCAGGTCACACTGTCGGTCTGTACTGCATGCACATGCACCATACATACTGCATGGATTCTGTTCAAGGCTTATAGATATGTTAAAAAAAAGTCATAAAAAAGTTATTTGCTGGCTTTTACTCCAAAATAGAAGGTACACTTTATAAAGGGTTAAAAACATAAGTAACTAATTTATTTATTTAATACAGCATTTGCTAATGCTCTATAGCTCAGTTATAAGCAATTAATAACACAATGTCGGGTTGCCAGGTTGTAAAACACCCATACAACCCCCTATTTCGGGGCAAACGTATTTTGTCGCAGATTACGTACGAAAAAAAACACAGGACTTTCACCCTGGAGATCATTGTTCCTGTCTCGTGTGAAACTAAAAATCAATGTTGACTTATTTTAATTCACGTCCGTAACTTAATAACGTAACAAACATAGTCATTTTAATCCAAACCATGATGTTTTTACTAAACCTAACCAAGTAGTTAGGACAGTAATCCGGGAGAAAAAATGTTTCCCTCAAAACATAATTGAGAAAGCAGTTTAGTTGTATGTTTCCATACATCATTCAGAATATCCAAACAGAATATGCTGTTTACATGACCCATATCAAATTTGGGATATTGCCATATTTGTAATACTAGTGGAATATTAGTGTGCATGTAAATATAGTCATAGCAGATACAAACAGGAAACATGGGGAACACGAAAGGGATATGATCTTCAACTAAAGTCCCTGGCTGGAATCAAAGTGGGTTATATGGTATTCATCTTAATCACATTTAAACCATCAAGTCATCACAATAATCCACAGAGATCCAGAGATCAGATTTAAGCAAAGCCTTCTGGAATCCTTTAATTGTGACTGCAGATCACTTTCTCTAAGTTTTGCTTACTAATCGCTGCTTGCTTTGAATTCCCCCGAAGCTCCGAAGCATTTATCCTAAGCTGACTAATTGACAGCGAGGACTGTTTGCACACAGGCATCATGCAATAGTTATTGATAATAAAAGCTCAACTGGGGGATAAGATGTGTAATGAAGCAGGCGGTTACATAAGTGTTTACTAATTTTTCATGGTTGGTTTGGTTTTTTGGCTGCCTGACACTGACTGTTCTGTGAGTTTATTGCTTAAAGTTATTGCAAAATGCAATCAAGTTGAAGTGGCCTTTGGCACTTGTCAATTCTTTACTCTGCAAAAGCCTTTACTGTTGGACATTAAGTTTGTTGCAGTAAAACTATATGAGGTTCAAAAGAACATAAAGGCTTTTATTGCTCCAACTTTTGAGACACTGTTATTAACAAAAGTTGTGTTAAAGTTGTGCCAAATGGCTGAACAACTCTTAGCTTTCATCAGTCTTGCAAGAATGATTTATTGAAAAGCAAATATGGCACACAAATAGGATTTCCCCTTAGTTATTTAATATTACTGCCACATCTGACATACTGTAAATCAGTAGACATGAGTGGTTCAGTCACTATCCAGCAACATTAAACAATCTAGTAATGGCTTTCATACATTAAATTAAGGAAAGAGGAAAATCCAGGGATACACTGGCTCATAAATCCGCCTAAACTCCCTTTACAAAGCTTTTGGATTTAAAAAAACACGTTTCCATCATTTAAAGTAAGTGGCAGTAGGTGTTATAAATCCTACTCTGACATAATAAAACTATCTTCTGTACAGGTTTTCTGTGGTGCACCATGTGTCGTCTCCTGAACGTCCTGCTGGCTTTGCTGAGTCGCTTCCTGTTTGCGGTCCACGGTGTGGTGACAGTGTGGCGCGTGGTGGCCGTTAAAGAGGAGCCACTCTATTGGCTGCTGCTGACTGGCGTGGCTCTGCTGGGCGTGGAAATGGCGGTCACTTTGAAGTGCACCCGGAACGCAGAGTGGAAATGGTAACATTTAGGTCACAACAGTGTTAATACTAGGATTAGGCTGACATCTGGGGCTAATATTGGACCAGCCATGTTAGAGGCTCTGTGAGGCTGAATGTTGGCACTGTGGTGCTTTGAGCTAAATGCTAACATCAGCATGCTG
This sequence comes from Sebastes umbrosus, assembly GCF_015220745.1. Classification (NCBI taxonomy): domain Eukaryota; kingdom Metazoa; phylum Chordata; class Actinopteri; order Perciformes; family Sebastidae; genus Sebastes; species Sebastes umbrosus. The sequence goes on from NC_051274.1 coordinate 25,525,635, forward strand.
GCATGTTTCCAATGACAATGCTAACACACTACTATTTCAACCTGAAGCTGTATAAATAGCACAACATTTTAAGGATATTCCGCGTGTCATGATAACGCATTTTAGACTTTTCATGTGTCATTTAATGCCAAGGCGTTACCGTGAAACGATTACGGTTATATTCTGGCAACAAAACTACAATAAAGGCCGCAATTAGGTTTAGGCAACAAAAAACACTTAGTTAGAGTTAGGAAAAACATTAACATAGGGCTTAAAATAATAATGTTAACTAAGTAAAATACGTACAGAAACAACGTAAAATAAGTACAGGAAACACATCACAAACCGGCCGGTCTCCTGGTTGAAAATCCTGTGTTTGTTGGACCATCCAACTCCACTCCCACCTGCCCACCATGAGCAGTCTTTCTCACCTTTTATTCTACGTCACTAGCTCTGAGCGTAGCATATTCACGTTGATGCATTTACATTGCAGTCAGTACAGACTGCGTGGCGTAAAAAATGACACGCCCAGAGCAACGAAGGCGTTGTTATTGTACACGAAATGATTTACAAATTACTGAGTCATTCATACACCATTTGGTGAGACCGGGCTGAATATTTAGCAGGAATAATGTAAATCATCTTAGTTTTGAATGCTAGCATGCTACCATTTGCTAATTAGCACTAAACACAAACAAGATGTCATTAGTTTTGCAGGTATTGGACAAATGAAAAAAACAACCTGCTGGTGGCGCTAGAGGAAAAGTCAGAGGATCACGTGAGTCATTAGGCGACATCGTCTGCAGTCTATAAAATTTCATGGCATTCCATCCACTTGTTGTTGACATATTTCAGTTTGGAGTTGGACCAAAGTGGTGGACCGACCGACCAACAAACCAACTTTATCGTCCCTATAGAGCCACGCTGGTAGCATGGCTTAAAATCTGCATGCTTTGATTACAGACATTGATACCATAATGTTAATAACAGAATACTCTGATCCATTCTGTCTAACCAAGGTTACTGAAGGGTTACTCCAGCAGTTCGGTATTGCACTTCCATAAAGTTGTGGGTCTCGCAAGAGACAAATAAAAGAAAAAGGTCAAAATGAATCTGGTAAAGGCCGAGATATCAAATGCCACAAACGCTGGATCCTACATTTCCCAAAACACAGCTCAATCATGTCTCTTTGTTAGATCATTCCTGCTTGGTAAATGAAGCTAAGTTAACCCTAATGACATCATCTTGGGTCAATATCTCCGGCTTTACAAAGCTCTTTTTGAGACATATTAACTGTTTTCACTTTGTACTTTAGAAACTTATCTTGATGTGTTAAATTGTTGGCGTGCACTTTTAATGGTTAAACAACAAAAGTGAACTCATTAATTTAACAGCTGTAAAAAGGTTCCCTCTCCGGCTTCAAACCGAAATGTGTTTGTGGGATAAATAAACATGAACAAACCACCTGCTTGTGTTCTTATTCGAGGGGTGACGTGAGGATTGAGGTGTTGTAGCAGGACTTTGTAAACCCGTTTTGTGAGGGGAGTAAATAACTTCTGAACACTTTACAACCCATCTGCCCAGGGTGGTGAGAGGCAGCCTGTGTACGTTCTCTGCCACTAAATTCTCTGTTATCCTCCGCAGTTCTTTCTCTCTTTCACTGTCTATCAAAAACAAATCTATTCCTCTGCTGTGTGTTATTGCTCTGTCTCTTCTCCGAGCCGATACTGTGAGCCTGCTATCACGTCTATGTCACAGTCGCTCCTTTTCCAGTCCTGGAGAAAACGTCTGCTGCTGGGCTGACCGGCTGGATTTAAAAAAAATATTTGGCTTGAGTAAACATAAACTGACACCAACCTTTATTACGCATGTCTCCAAAGGATACGAGCGTTTAGTGTCACACCTCATTCAACATCAAGCTGTGCCTCATTCAAAAGCTGTAGCTCCCTGGCACATTCGCAGTGAACACCCTCAGACGCGAGCTTTCTTCAGGCCTCTCTCTTTCTCCCTGAGTCTTACTTTGAAGTTCTCTCCTCATGGAAAAGGCTTTGCACTGTCAAGAGGGATTTGCATATATGATGAGAATAATTGCCTGTCTGAAATTCGATGCTTCTTTTGGGGGAAAAAAGGGGGGCTCTTTCTTCTTTAGCGGGTGGCAAATAAAAAAAGAAAAGCAAGCCACTAAAAATAACCTACCCACACCTTTTCCCCACCACCCTCCATCTCCTTTGGCGGTCCTCTTTTAGGTTCTCCCCCATGGTTTTCCTCTACCTCAGTACTGTCATCCCGTCCATTTGGTTCCTGGAGCTGAGCCTGCTGCAGTCCAAGCTGCCTGTCAACAATTCCTCGGGCCCTGAGCTTCGTTTGCTGGCTGGCATCCCGATCACAGCGGTAGGCGTCCCACCACAAAACTGCCCTCCCCGCCTCACCCTCCACGCAGCCACATTAAAGCAACACCTGATATCAGATAAGATTTAAATCTAGCAAGGGGGGCGGATAAACTATTAGTTGCAGGAAATGTTGTAATAGACACACAGAGATGAAGTCCAGATAGGCTCCTGCTTGAAAAACTCTCAGATCTCTCCCCTTCTGGGGTGGTTTTAGTGCAGCTTCTTTCATGTAGGATTTGGGAACTTTTTTGCCCCTTGGCTGTGCTCGAGGCTGGGTGGCAGCTTTTCAAACTTGAATACGTAGTGTTTCGGGAACGTTGTGAAATGTCAAGGGGTGCTGTCGGGATAAACTCAATGAACCCTGACACAATGAGGAGCTGACTCACAAGTTATATCGAGAACAGAGAGGAGACGCCGTGTTGAATGGATGATTGGATGGATGTGTTTCATAGATTACACATTTAACTTTTTCACATAAAAAGATATAATATTAAACATTGTATTCTCATCCAACGGTTCATATAATTACAAAAGGTTATCCCTCATTTTTCGTGTGTTTTCTTACGAATGTCCAGCGTTAAATTTCCACTCCAGTCTTTTCAAAATAAACTTCCGCTTGAAGGTAAAACTTGAAGGTAAGAAAACTACTTAGTTACGTTTAGTAAAGATCATAGTTAAGTTACGACATACCTCCTCCCTACGCGGTGTTCGCCGCTCTTTATGCTTTCTCCTTCACAATCACCTAGCTTACACACAAATTGATTTTGTGGGATATATACGTACTACAGTGCATTTACTTTTGGTAAAATATGCGGCAAAATATTCGTTATAATATCTTTATGGTATGAATGATTGATCAAAAATAATTGTAATATCAGAGAAAATCAATGAGGATCCAAAGGAAATTCTCTGCTCTGTAACACAAACTGTGAAAATGACTTGTCGAACTTGACGACCGCTTTTGATGTAACCTCACGGTGCTATTTCCTCCTCCCAGGGCATCGTGGAGCTGGACCCAGAGAACTGGGTGGCTGGTCTGGAGCAGACCATGCTCATAGTGTTGGTTCTGGGTCGCTGGCTGATGCCCAAGGGGGACATGTCCCGCGACCAGCTCTCCCAGCTCCTCATGGTCTACGTGGGACTGGGTGCCGACATCCTGGACATCTTCGACACCTTCAAGGAACCCGAGGTCAAAACCAACCGAGCGGTCGTCATCATGGGCCTGGGCCTCTTCTCTTGGGCGCTCATGCAGTTCCCTCTGGTGCTGACCCAGACACAACTCCCAAAAGGTGAGCCTCCACAGAGGAGCATGGGTGCCATCTCCCGCTGCCCCGGTGCTCCGTCATCGTTCGCCTCCTGCTGCTCCAGTGAAGTGTGGAGCTTGTTGCTCACAGTGGGACTCCAAGACGGCCCGTTCCTGCTTTACCGGCTCTACCTCATGATCCAAGAGCAGGTGCTCAACCAGCTGATGATCTTCTTCACCTGCAAGAACATCCTCATCGTCCTCTTGGAGCTTTACAGGATCTTTGTGGTGCAGTGCGAGCAGCGGGTATCGGGGCTGGAGAGGTGTTCTGCTTTGGTGCTCCGGTGTCGAACCAAAAGGGCTGGGGAGGAGGAGGAGGAGGAGGAGGAGGAGGAGGAGGAAGCAGGTGGAGAGGAGCAGAGCTGTCATACAGACACAGAGAGGGGTACTAAGAGGGAGGAAGATCAGAGAGGTGTCCAGGTATAGAAAAGCTCAAAATGCCGTGAGGCATGACTTTGGCCCTCGGGGGGCGAGGACGGCTTTCACACACCAAGAGAAAAGTCGAACCTATCTGCCATCTCTGCCAGCATATCAGCCTCGCTCAAGAGACAGTCTCAGCTCTCTGGAGGTTCAGTGACTAGAAATAGACCACAAGAGAAGAGAATAAGTCCCCACTGAAAACATCAGAGATGAATTTATGCAACCCCCTTTGATAAAACCCTTCCAAAGAGTCAGTCAGAGGAGGTTTCTACCCGCCGGAGAAAACCAGTTCTGCAAGTTTAACACGAACTGTCAATCTCAGTGATGTATGAGAGAATTAACCAGAAGAAGCTGAAACACAATCAGCTTTGTGCTTTCAGGTACAACACATTTGTTTTAATCAGCAACAGCTTGTGGTGATTTCATTATGTCGTGCATTTTTAATGAAATGATTGTCATGATGATGCCTTTGACAGGAGGAGACAATATTGAATTAATATGGCAAAGTAAGACGGTGACAACACATCTTGCTTAATTAATAAACCTTTTCTAATAAAGATGCTTCAGAAAAGCAATGTTTTTTTTTTATTCTGATCACCATGAGATGGCAGTGTTGCCAAGTCAACCACACAAATATCCAGTGTTTACTTGACTGGAACATGCATGCCAGTTACATAGAAAAAAACAAACTGTGAGACAGCAACACAGAAGCACGGATGCAGCGTTGAACTTCATCATTTGTTGGTTTTAAGCACGGAACTCTCCTCTTTGTAAGACCTGATGATACAGTGAGGAGGAAGTAAGGAATGTGATAAATCCATTTCAAAGATTTAGTCACCTTCAGGCAGCGGCTATGTAATGAATAGCCTGATGTAAGCAATCTAGAGACACCTCAAACAGTATAACAAGTAGGAGGAGAGTGAAGAGGTTTGCTTCATTTTCCAAGGTTCATTTTCCTCTTGAGCGCAATCAGCCTGTTTGAGAGCTCAGTGCATTTTTATTATGTCTCAAAAAGCACACTCGTGATTATGTGGGAGTTGTTCAAGTTCAACATGATTTGCTCAACGTTTTCTCTTTTTCGAGAGATGGACGGCGCTTTTGAGATATACCTCCACGGCGCATAAAAGCGAGAGGTTCTTTGAGAGCGCACAAGGACAGAGAGATGTTTGAGCCGAAACTCTGGGTCTCAATGTTTCGAGCCACTTCACAGCGGGGACAAACAGCCGCAGCACAATCCCCTCCCACCTCAACCTCCATCCAGACAATACGGCTCCTGTCAAACGAGGGCAGGGATGAAGCCCCTCCTGCATTTATGGATGACCCTCTCTGCGTCTCTTGCACCGTGTTGAGCAGGCTGGGAATGAAGAAGAGCGACGGCAGCGAGTGGCAATTCAATCAGAGGCCTTTCACAGGCTGCCCTGTATCTGTGTCCATCAAATTGCTGCACTTCACCTGGCTTGCAAGATGACGATAGCAGCTCTGAACAAGAGGGGGATTCTTTGTTTTCAATAAGCTCTCATTGAAAGGAACATAAAGAGCCAGAGAGGAGAGAAGAAGGAGAGCATTTGTGTGTTTCCCACCCTCTGTTACATGGGCTTGATTATGAAAATAAAGCAGAGAATATGAGCAAGACGACTGTAGGCCTCCTTCAGAGGATTTGCTGGAGAGCACTACTTTATTTCCTCTGTTTCATTTGTGTGGCGGCACTTTGGTCTAAATTATTGATGGTGGAGCCAACTTTTAACAGAAAGAAGAAGAAAATTAATGGAGAGTCCCCCATTGAGATGTTGATTCATCCAGCAACATAATGATTTCTGTGCTCCTAGAGTGCAAGATAATGCCCAATTTACAAAGTCACTCTCAGGCAAACGGCGTCACGCAGAGCCAAGACGAGGGCGCGGCTTCCTCTAAGCACCTGAGTATTGGGGAGAATCCGATATACGTGTGACAACGTGATGTGGGCAATACAAAAGGGTGATGAAAGAGCCGCTTGCTTGTGAAGAGAGTCCTTTTCCTCTTCAGATTAACTGCATGCTTTAACAAGATTGTGTGGGCATGTGGGAGGATGGGGATGTCAGCTGATCCACGGGCTGCCCTACATAGATAGAGAGAGAGGAAGAGAGCGTGGAAACTCAAAGCCTGCAACTCCACTGCACATGGATATAAAAAAGAAATCAACCCTCACAAGCCCTCGACTGAAAAATATCTGCTCACACGGCAGAGAGTGATGCTGCCTCCAGGTGCTGCTTAAAAGCTGCTACATGTACATCTCTGATTAGATCAATTCATTAAGCAAAGCAAAGCCTCGCATGTGATATAATGTCCCAGTAAACCTTTCAAAACTGCTCATATGATCATGTTTCTGAGCGGAATGACTGATCACTGACAGCATGTCATTTCGTTGGAGTGATGATAGTATTAGTCATACTGATTTAGATATGTACGGTGCTTGAGCAGATTTTGCTTGATTGCTCCTCTCCCAAGCCGAGATCAACGTTTAGACTCATGTGTCCCACCCTGCCATAGATGTGAAAATCACAGATGCAACTTGTTGCACATTGTTTTCTTTGGAAATACAGTAAAATACAAAATGCTATTGTTTTGTAGTGGCAGTTAAGGGTTAAAGGGGCAGCGTTGAGGATCTGGCAGCATCCAGCGGTGAGGTTGCAGATTGCAACCACCTGAAACTTCTCCCGTGTGCCAAGCGTGTCGGAGAACTACGGTGGCCGACGCAAAAACGTGAAAATGTGAAAATGTGAAAATGTGAAAATGTGAATGGCCATATCTAGAGCCAGTGGTTGGTTTGTCTGTTCTGGGCTACTTTAGAAACATGGCGGCTGGCTCCGTGAAGAGGATCCGCTCCCTATGTAGATATAAATCATTCTAAGGTAACAAAAACACAACAATTCTTATTTTCAGGTGATTATACACTAAAGAAAATATAGTTATTAAAATAAAATTCCATTTCTGCCAATTGATCCCCCCTAAATGTTACACACTGTCCCTTTAAACCACCAGGAGGGCCCAGGGCAAAACTGACCTGTTTGCTGTGTGTGTGTTGTTACCTTTAAAGGTGCTAAATGCGAGATTGCGAGCATTTCTATTGCCTCTGCACGGCTCTCACCATGGCGACGGCTGCCATAGCTACGCTTCTGCCATGGCGCCGTCTGTCGGGACGATGTTATCAGCTGTAACTGCCGTATGAGAGCAGTGCAGAGCGGCGGCCGTTAGCTAGCCAATGGGGCACGCTCACATGCACGAACAAGCACTAAAAGCATGTGTGGCTGGCCCGGCGATGTCAACAAAGCTTGGATTAAAACACACGCATAGGGAGAGCAACTTCATTCTCTGCTCAGGTAGACATTACTCCTCTATATCTTTAAAGAGACAATAGTTTGCTGCTATATTAATACTCTGGATATCGTACAGAGCACCTTTAGTGCACACAGTAGACTACAATGAGCAGCTTTATTATACTTAACGAAAAGCACCTAGAAACCAATCAGGTTTGCTGCGTGTCAGTTAGAGTGAGGTAATATAATTATATATATTTATTTTATATGCACCATATAGGCACAATATCAGCTGAATAAACTGAAAAATGCAGGTACTGAAACTAGATTTCAAACTAAGTTTTTGGTTCCTATTCCCTAACAAAGTTTCAGTTTCACAAACAAATAAATAAATAATCAAGGTCACGTGATGACATGTGATGAGCGATCTCCATGACAACAGATAAAAAAAACATCTGCTGAGGAATACCATGCGATGTGGTTAAAAGCTCTGGATAAAGCTACTAAGTGGACTTTGAGTCAATATTTTTGTGTCCAGCTACGGTTCCCAAGGTCAAGAATGAATGTTTAGTCTGAAATTAACAATTAATCAAATTGCCACAAACTAATGGCCACACAGTCAGCTTGGTTCCTTTGGGGCCCCGCAGGGTCTGGGGGCAGCTTTCAATCCAGCCTCGTGTGGTGGCAGCCTTTTTCAAGGTCTTCCCAAAAAATGTACTCGCAAGTCACATCTTGATGAAAAATGTCATCCCTCTAAGCTAACTGAGTAATATCAAATACATTTATAATACAATGATAAATAGCAAGTTATATATATGTCATATTTGGACATATTTACCACTATATTATTATTTTCAACTGTGGTAAACATGGTATTGATATTTTCAACAGAACCTGAAAGCTGCAGACGTTGCAATGAAACAAGAGAGAGAGAGAGAGAGAGAGAGAGAGAGAGAGAGAGAGAGAGAGAAAGTCACTCAACCTGAGCAGGTGCACTTCCCATGACAGCGTGAAGCGTTTTCCCCCACATGCCATAATTCGCCTATATTGTGTCAACTAATCAGGAAGTCCAAACACACCAAGGTGCGCCTCATCAGCTTCCAGTCCAACACATAAACCCGTCAACATGCCACTGAAACATTACAGCAAGACAAGAAGAGTGAAAACAAAGGCTAACTTCAAATGAACTGCACAACTTTCTGACAGGCAGCTTGAGGATCCAGCTCACACCATCCATGTAACGCCATGGATGGTGAAATAATGAGCTTTACTTCACTGGTTGTGGATCAGGGATGTTACATGGCTGTCTTGTTTTCACATAGAAACAGGCTGTTGAGATGGAGTCAACAGTGTAACTTCTCTGAACATATTATAAATGCTCCCTGGACCAACACAGACCTCCTTGCCACAGTCAGTGGCACCTAAAGCCACCTAAGCTAGCTACTTCTCTTAATGAGGAACATCACTACTCCTCAAGGAGCTCCTTATTCTGTTCTGAAGAGTTAAGTTGTGTATTAGGGTTTAAGGAAGCTGTTGGCCAAACATCTGGCACCTATTTGACAGGACTGTGACTTAAAGGAATACTTCACCCACAAAATGAACCATCTGTATATCACCGTGTTACCTTGAATTCTTGAAGAAAACCTTTCTGTTTTTCTCGCATGCTTCCACGCTGAACAAAGAATCATAAAACAAAGAAGGCTTGATGAATTGAAGTAAATGGGGGCTGCGTTTAACAATAGTAAAACTATATCAAAACGATACCTTTTACAAACTCTCACACAACTTGTGCAGTATAATCCAAGTCTCATTTATCCTTTATCATATGCTCAGTACTGTATGCATGCTCATCCAACCCGATCTCACAGGAAGCCGTATGAAGAGCACGACATTACAAGGACATTCTGCGTGTCAAGAGAACGCATTTTAGCCTTTTCGCTTGTCATTTGTACGCATCTTTTGCGTGTCTACGCCAACGGCTGCAGTTAGGTTTAGGCAACAAAATCACTCACTTTGCTTTTTGACAACAAAACCACTTATTTAGGTTTAGGAAAACATCATGGTTCGGCTTAAAATAAGTACATTTTATGTAAACTAAGTAAAATACAAACAGAAACAACATAACAAGTACAGAAAACATGTCACAAACATTTCTAACGTCAAAATAAACTTCAAAGTAACTCAACAACACTTCGGGACACAAACACCGGCCTCCTGGTTGAAAGTCGTGTTGGTTGGACCCATCCACTTCCCCTCCCACCTGCCATAAGCAGTCTCTCTCACTTTTTATTCTACATCACTAGCTCTAAGCGTAGCAGTCAGTCAGTACAGACTACATGGCGTACAAATGACACACCAACTCCCATTTGCTTCAGTTCATCAAGACTTTTCTCGTTCACCGTGGAGGCATGCGAGAAAAAGTTTTCTTCAAGAATTCAAGGTAACACGAGGTGAGTCATTGATATACAGATGGTCATTCTGTGGATGAAGTATTCCTTTAATCTCATCACACTCAGGTGCAAATTGCTCCAATGTAGAGATCAGGGTCGACAGAAACTGAAGAACCATCTTCCAACTTGACGTACTACTCCAGAGTCCAACACATACTGACTCTTGGCTGTAACTGCTGAAGCTATACTGCAGGTGTGAAGTCGACACCTGTTGGGTGAAGATCAAGGTGGTAGATCCACCGTCTTATATTCTGAGTACGTTTGTTCAGTTTAACTTCCATATTATTATTTATATTCATTTCATTTTCCTCCAGTGTTAATTGCTTCTGTAACCAATTCTATGCAGAATGCAAAAGTGAGCAATGAATATGAAATCTCTCTCTAAACAGAGCATTCTGAATTCCTACCCACATGGCAGTTTTGAAGATAACTGCTCTGACAGTTAGCGGTTTAGTCAGTCAATCTCAGGCCACAGAGGATGTATTGTTGAAATATTAATTGGCCGCCTCCTTTGCCATCCCCCAGTTCCTCTGAGCTGGGAGAGCTGCCACTTTACCCACTTCCAATCTACAACATGGCCTCTGGTCATGGAGGCCGAGGCCACGCCGGGACACCAGTTCTAATGAGGAAATACAGTCGACTGTCTGACTGGGCGACATAATTAGGACAGTTGAGAGCACCCGATGAACAAACATTTTTGAATTTAGCTCAAGTGTTGTTTGAACCATATGCCTTGTGATATCCCCGCAGTTTGATGCTGATGTCCTAATTCTGTCCTCCACGCAAGGGGACCGGCTACTCCTGACTCGTTTGCACTAATTTAACCAATGCAGCCCAGAAGTTTTTGTTGGTGAAAGACTGGTACCTTCATGTAATATTCACTGTGACTGCCAAATGCAAAGTGCATAATATAAAGCAGTGGTACCAAGTTGACCTAAAATTTAAATATTGGAAACGGAGAATTTATTCTAATCTAGTTCACTGTCACTGCTATTATTCTGCCCTTTATTGGGGCCCCTTTGGTGGTTTAAAGGAACAGTATGTAGCATTTAGGGGGATATATTGGCAGAAATGGAATATAATATTAATAAGTATGTTTTCTTTATTGTAAAATCACCTGAAAATAAGAATTGTTGTGTTTTTGTTACCTTAGAATGAGCTGTTTGTGTCTACACTAGTGCAGTGCCAGCATGTGCCTGTTCAGAGCAGGCCGATTGCTTGACCCAAAGGAAGTGCTGCTTGCAGCGTTGTCGAGAACCGTTCTTTTACTACAGGGAAATGAAGAAGAGTTCGGTTGTAACGTGAGCATATCCAGCATCCAGTAGCAAAACTGAAATGCAGATGAGCCGTGGCCTGTAAAGGCCCACTGCAGACGACATGCCCCGCTCTGCTGCTGCACTGAGCGCCGTTTACTTGTTTATTCAAAGTTTATTAATATCGAATGTGTCGCATGTCCAAATTGCACCAAATTCAACACTGCACTCCCTTGGGTCCCCAGCAATACACCCGCCAAGTGTGAAGTAGATCGGATGAACGGTTCTCAAGATTAGCAAAGGACACACCCAAGGGATGCAATCTGCAACCTCACAGCTAAATGTTGCCAAATCCTACACATTGCATCTTTAAGACCATAAGACAGAAAAAGAGATGGGACTTGTGATGGTTTTTGAAGAGATGTTATAAAGCCTAGTTCTGGGTTTACCCCTCAAAGAAAATCTAAAAGAGGAGAGAAAAGTGAGCTGCAACCAGCATGCTTGACTGTGACGGTCTGAGAGATCTGTCAAACAAACAACCACGCTCCAAACACAATCTACTTCAAGCCTTAAAGCCCCTATGTGTACATTTTTGGGGGGAGATTACGAGGTGTGAGGGAAACAATTGATTCTCATAAAAATCATGATTCACATCTAATACAAATATTAATCAGTTCACATATTCCAAAAATATTTTCTTTTCTGTTAATTGTAAATGTGTTAATTATGTTGATGGAACAAAAAAGGTGGAAATCAATGAGGGCAAGGTAAACATTTGGATGTATTTTGGATGAATTAAGTTAATAAGTAGCTTTGTAAGATGAAGGTACATCTAGTACTTTATGAAAACTCTGATGAGACAGAAAGAAATAACTCTAACTAAGGCCCTGCACACCCCACAGGTGTTTCCACTTAGACCTCTGTATCAGGTTGAAGTTGGGCAATACAATGCTGGAGTGCACATGACAGCAGCGCTTCCTTGAACTAATTAGAATGATAAAGATACAATCTGTCCCACCCTAACAGCTGCAACAAAGCTAACAGGAGAGTCAGAAGGACGCCAATCAAACAGTCTGTGCACCCACTCCCACCTGACAGGAGGTCTTATCTGCCAGAGTAAGAGGAATCCTCTGTGTGGGCATTTAAATGCACGTTATATTTCATACTTTCATTCAGTGGACTAAAAACATGAGTCATCAACCCTGGTGATTGTAGCGTCTCTCTATCCTGATAATCAGACTGAAGTATTTCATTTCCTGCCATCATGTTTATGTTAGCCAATTTCTGGTTGGGAAATTGCAATACGTTCTCATCCCAACTTGTCACATACTCACACTTTGTCACGACCCTGTCAAATGTAGGTTGTAGATTGTCAAATCCAGTTACAGTCTCTTTTTTTGAGACTACCATCAGGAGTTGTCAAAGTCAGAAAATGTCAGTTCCTTCATATAGGAGCTTCAATATCCTCTAAATGAAACAAAAGTTTTAAAATCGACAACGAGACACACATTAGAGGTGACATTTAGCTATTGAGAACCCAACCTGAGAGATGTAGAGGGTTTTCTTTGTCACTTCAGTCTTGGAAAAAGCGTTGAGTGGGCATTAGAGGAACTGTGATGAATGCTCCTGGGAGAAACTAAACTTTATGAAATGGTCGTACAGCCTTAATGGCCGTTCTAAACACCACTTGGGGATTGGAAGTGTTTGGTGTAAAGCACAGCGTATATACAGTACATATTATCATTTGGATACACGTTCAAAGTGTCGGCATCTTGTGAAATAATACCAAAAAAAAGAGAGTTACATGGTCTCTAAAGGAGGTCAGATCCTGACATGATCTGTTATGTGAACATGTAATGTGTCAAAACGAGAGCTCAATAGTGAGAAAATGCTTTCACTTCACTGTATGTGTGTCTTCATTGACCTGACAGGCTTAGCTGAGGAAAACGCCCCTGGCTTTAATGGCACCACGATGTTGGGGCTCTAAGTGTGTGTGCATATTTATGTGTGTGTAATCTACTGTATCACTTCTTAGAACAATCGAAATACAAAAAAAGGAGAGAAAACAAATGAGTGCTGTAGTCACTTGCAGACTGAACCACGCTGTAACGGCACAAGTGCTCCCCAAGTGAGTCGATATAATCAATGGAAGCATCTGAAAGAGGACAGCCTGTTCCTTTTAATGGCCGGACCAATGAGCTGTGTTACAGACATGCTGACAGATAGATAAGACATGCAAAGCTCTTCTCCCGCCTTAAACCACTAGTATGTCTTCTCTCTCCCTACCTAAGCTCTTTCCTCTTTCCACATTTAGACCTATAAAATAGACTATTCCATGAAACTTCCATGTACCAAACATCAGTGATACATGTGAGCGTGTATGAGTGAGAATATTATGGCAGAATGATGAGAAGAGTTCCAACGGGTATTTCATGAAGATTGAAGCGCCAAATAGTTTCGTTAAACGGACAGAAAATAGCCGTTGTCATTTTGGTTTCGAGAAAGCAATCTGCTGTCAGTGAAGATACAGTGGGGGGAAGCTCTCTTATGTGCTCCTCTCGGTACTTAAAGTGGCAATCCTTAAGATTTCAGTCCTGTTTGATTTAGAATTTCTATTTGAGTGAAAAGTGAGTTTAGCAATCTGGAGTCTTGTTGTTGATACATGAGCTTCAAGTTTTCATCATTGTGTGCAAAGGTCCGTGTTTGTGTGGATTCAATAGAGAAAAACTGTACAGACATTTCATAATACTGAAAATATATAAATATTGCAATACTTTCACCAGTGGGCCATAGGCTCAATCACCGTTGTGTAACCTCCTTTGGCTATAGAGAGTGACTTAACAGACAAATTTAAATTAAAATCTTTGTGATTGCCACTTTAAAGGTCCATTATTTAGTTTTTTCTTTACGTTTATTACGTAACTTCCCAGTGTTGTTCCTTATGTATTCAAATCCAAACATTAAAACTTTGGTCAAAGTATGTATGTTTTAGTGTCAAAATGTTATTTTCCCAAGCCCTCCTAAAAACTTTTCCCTTGTGACCTGACGTAGGTTTCTGCATGATGCTGCTGCTACATATACAGTATATATACATCCTTATAGTCAGTGTATTAACATTACATACAGTAACTTAGGTGGCGGTTGGCACGCTCCCAGTTTGGAGAAGCAGACAGGAGTACCGGTACGGAAGCTAAGCAATGTACTGCTGTGTGGATGCCATGTTAGTTCGGATCCGGAAGACAAGCAACGTTCTTGCTCTGCGAGGTAAAATAATGTTTTTTGTGAATGGAGTCTGGTTGCTTTGAAGACAGCGATTTAACAGCTTCAGTTCCCCATCGGAAAGGGCTGTCTGATGGAGAGGTAAAGCGGTGAAAATACTCTAAATATAGTGTACACTTAAACTGATATTGTCAGGAGTATAGATACAACCCCACTTCAAAAAAATCTGAACTAACCCTTTCTGTTATTTCCAAACTTGGCACAGCTTACTTTGACTCAGCTAGTGTTAGTGTTCACATTATCCAAACCTCATTGATTAGCTTATTTTGGCAACATGCGTCATTGCTTTTTGCAACAGCTTAGTGGGTGTTTCCATTTGAAAAAAATGGAACAGAGCGCAGATGGACCTGCCCTTTAAAGAAATCTTGAATCCTTTCACCTATAAACAAACATTTTTAATAAATATTAACAAACGGCTCATGCTGACTGTATTACAGAGAATACACCTGTATGCTTAGGATAGTAATAGCAGCGCCGTATTCAACCAGAACTATACCGTATCTGTGCATTTACAGCTCTCTCAATGATTATCTGCCATTGATTGCGTGGTAGATTGTGTTGTGGGCGGGTTCTTTCTCTTGGTTTGGTTTACATAATTACATTATGTAGGACATGGGCAGCCAGAAGCACTTTTTCTCTTTGGAACACTTCAGAGAGTGAATGGAGCAGATCTATTTCAGGAAGTGGGTTAGTGGTGAGGGGAAGAGGCTTGATTCAGAGAATAAACACATCTTTTACACATTAGGATATTTGTTATTGCACCATGCAGCCCCTGAGTGAGATAAACCATATCAGGCACATCTCAGTCTCTGGATAACGCTAGGACATTGAGTGCACTGTATGTTTACTGCTGCAACGTACAGTATATGTCATGCATTATATTCAGATTCATGTGGAGGATGGCTACTAGCTCAGTCTTTTGGAACAGTATCAAGAAATGTAGAGACGGTTCTCATTTACAAACTTGGGAGGATTGATATCTGTAGGCTGGACATGAGCTGCTTTATTGTAAAGGGTCACAAGCCAAAAATTTCCCTTTGGATTGTAGTGGATTAGAAGTATAAAGTATCATGCGATGTAAACACTCAAGTAAAGTACAAGTACATAAGATTGTACTTAAATACAGTACTTCAGTAAATGTACTTATGTACATTTCACCACTGTGTAAAGGCCACACTTTGTGGCGTTATGGGGAATTATGTGTTGGACTGATTTCTAACTACTGCTGTGAACATGCTGAAGTCTTGCCGTCACAGTGAGGTTTTAATGTTTGGTACCTCTGTGCCTGTACTGTACAGAGACCAAAACAGGACTCAACAATTGGGATTGCTCCCTTGCCCGGGGCGAGTAAATTGCCACGTCACGTCGGGGGTAGTAAACCTCACTTGCCAACTTGTGAGTAAACCTCACTTGCCCTTTTCCGGAGCTGACGATGGAAGTAGCTAATGAGCGAGCCGTCTGGCTTCCTTGTCATCTCTGTTGAGAGTTGCACGTGTGCAGTACCGATCGGGTACTTGTGAGAAAATGGCGGTAGGTAAAGACCAAGGGGGGCGGAAAGAGGAGACGTCACACGTCATCAAGGCATCACAGGGGTACAATCTGGTAAAATCTTGTCTGTACTCGCCGAAATTGAGCCAATAGCAACACAAGAATACAGCTCCAGTTACACTATGTATGTGTTATACTCCATACCCCAAGAGCCGTGTCCATCGGTGTCCGTCCATGTCCCAGCCTCTTTCAATAGGCCTTGGTAAAGACAAAGTTTATGAGCTGAAGCGCAAGAGAGCATTTCAATTATCCTGGAAACAGGAGTTAAGTTGGGTGTCGTTAAGAGTATGTGGGCGAAACGCCAGATTATTTAATTAAACATGACAATTAACTTTGGCCTTTGTTGTTATTTGATAACTGCTATTAAATAGAAATTGACTTTGGGCAAGTGAAAAAAAACATTAATGTTGAACCCTGCAAAAATACAACCTCTGCTCACTGACCATATCTGGGAGGCTTATTTTTAAACTTTGGACAGAACACAACACCAGGCGAACTGTTTCCCCCTGCTTCCAGGCTTTATGCTAAGCTACCCTAAACCCCTCCAGATCTCAGCTACTAAATGCACAGAAATGGGATTGCTATCTATCTTCTTATCCCTATCTGGACAAGAAACAAATATGCTTTTCCCAAAAATATAGCTTTCTCACCATACTCACTACAACTCCTAATATTCATGTCCAAAATTACTGTGCAGTTTAATCAAGCCAAGCAACCATCAAAATGAGCTACAATTATATTGAGATTGAAGTCCTTGTGCTGTAAAACACAAATAATCTGTCTGCATTAATTCAGTCATAGCTTTCTTAATGTGCTGCTGAAGTATTATTGGACTTGTCCTTGAAACCCACTTACTGTGAATTGATAAAGCATATTCTTTGTTATGTCCCACTCAAAGAGCCTCCCATGCAATTGTAGTATGGGCTAAGACCTGATTTCCATTTCCACCGCACGATAACAGCCTCGCCTCACTCTTACCGAGCGACAGACGAGGATAAAAGCAAAATCAAAGCCAGTCAAAAACAATTTGACAAGCTAATGGATTTGAGGGGCTCGTGTTCGACGCCCAGATTTCTCTCACATGACATGGCATGCAGCTGTACACAAATCCCACGGTTAACCATTTGTTCGGAGGTGAAGTGTTCTGCACCGGTTAACGCATATTAATATGTGTTACTTAAATTATAATTGATAGGCTCGCTTTGATGTAGCGGGGAGCAGGTACATACTAAAAAAAATCCTTTGAAGGCAGCATCCCCCCAGTGTGCTCGCCAGGAACGAAGCAGAAACACAGAGGAAGGGAGTGGTAGCTTCAGTACAGACTCAGTAATGTGCCTCACCTCCCATCTATCCCCACTCCGGCTTCCACGAGAAAAAAAAAAGAGACAACCAGGCCTCATATGTCACTGTCAATACCGACCGGCATGAATCCAATATGTACAGCAACGAGAGACTTTGTTCAAACAGATTACTTGGCATTGGATAACAAGCAAAGAGGTTCCGAGTGCATGTGTGTACCAGTGTGTCACTGCTCTTCTTATACAGGGAACAAACCTGCATGGAACAATGTAGTCAGGAGGATATACTGTACAACCTGCATGATCAGGAAAACAGCGTCTAAGCTGCACTTACAAAGTGAATTGCTTCCTTACAGGACACGCTGTGCTAGTCGCCCCACAGCCAAATAAAAGATTGCTTAATCCAAAAGCAGAATCATTTTTGCTGATCCTTTGTTTCTGAACAAATAATTGTATTAGCCTACGTAACGCCTCGGGGATGGAAGGAAGACAGGAAGACGGAGAAGAGGGGGGAGCCGGCATCAATATAATTGGGGAATATAAAAGTATATAGCAAAATCATCAGCAGCTGTCCGGGTCAGACTTTCAATCTGTAGCAGACACATAAAAGAAATGAGCAGGGATTAGGGTTAACATTTCCATTAATTGAATCTCAGTCTAATCAGAAACCCCAATGAACCTCGACTCCCAACTATATCCAATATGGACAGTGCAGTCTGGAAGTATTAGGGCCGTGATGCAGTATGTTGTTCATTGTTTTGGCTCAGCACACTGGATTTAAAGTGAAACAGTGACTCTGAGGATAAAGTACAGACCTTCAGCTTTAAGGAAGTTCACAGTTTAGGACTACAACTTCTACACCGTTCATCAGATGTGGATATAAACACCCTCAAATTAAAGCTAAAAGTCAGGACAGTACTTAAAACTCATTGTGGTCAATTCAAATCCAATGTGCTGGAGTACACAGCTAAGACAAAACTGCCCTCATACTTAAGGACTTAACTCTAGGTATACATGGAATGGAGCAGAGTCTGGATATTAACAGGAAAACCTTTAACACTCATCCTACCAACCTATGTAACCTATACAAGGACTACCAAGAAGAAACTACTGTAAGAAACAACCACCGTCAAAGTTAATGCGATAATAAAACGTTCAAATTCGCCACTAACTAGAAAACCTAAGAAATCCATTGGTACCAAATATGTCATACTAGCTTGTCACGAATGAGGCTAATGGCGAAGAAAAACTGTCATGGCCATTTTCAAAGGGGTCCCTTGACCTCTGACCTCAATATATGTGAAAGTAAATGGATTCTATGGGTACCCACGAGTCTCCCCTTTACAGACATGCCCACTTTATGATAATCACATGCAGTTGTGGTCACAGACTTGATCTGGTTTCAGGTATTCTCTGTAGGACCCTCCTTCATGGGCTGCAGCCTTTGTGTTGAGCAGAACTGTGCAATAAACGCCTCAAACATATTTGTTTCTGCCTCCTTTGATTTCTTGCTTGTTCTCATGTAATCTCTACTAATTGGAACCGGTGTACAGTACCTGCTGATAATTGCATAACCAGGTGCAACAGTTCCCTGTTTTGTTTTTTCTGCTGAGGCAAAGATTAAAGATTTTTTTTCTTCTATTGTTCTGGAGTTTCTCTGTAGATAGGAAACCATTTACACAACAGTCTGATTGAAAATGTTCCACATTTCAAATACACAGGTATCTAAAGTAGTGGGGAGAGCCAGTACATGTCTTTAATACTGCAGACATGTATTTAAAGTATTTAAAGTATATATATGTATTTAATTCATGCATTAGAGTATTACAACACAGTTTCACGGCAGTTCATGAAATAGTCACGAAATGTAATCTATTTGATTCATGTACTGTATATAGACACGAAATTCCCCTTTTTTTTCGTGACGCTCAGCACAACTTTTGACACCTACGAATGTCCAAAATGACATGACGCTTTTGTCGACTTCCGCTCTATTCTTTTCAAAATAAAACTACTTAGTTAGGTTTAGGAAAAGATCGACTTTGTTAGGCTTAGGCAACAAAGTACTTAGTTAGGTTTAGGAAAAGATCGTGGCTTGGGTTAAATTAACTCCGGAAGTGCAGTAACTTAAGTACGGAAGTTACGTGACAAACAAATCAACTTTGGTAGATTTCACACGGGACACGAACAGCGGCTTCCTGGGCGAAAATCCTCTGTTTTTTTATCCATCCCGACCTCCCTACACGGCGTTCACCTCTTTCTATACTTCCCAATTCCCAATTACACGGACGTAAATGCAGTACATGTGAGGGTCATTGTTTTGTGTTGTTAATTGATTTCCAAAAATACATATATACATTTGTATAAAGCAAGTATATTTGTCCACTCCCATGTTGATAAGAGTATTAAATACTTGACAATTTTCCCTTTAAGGTACATTTTGAACAGATAAAAAATGTGCGAATCATTTGCGATTAGCTATAGACAATCATGCAATTAATGGCAAATATTTGAATTGATTGACAGCCCTAAACTAAATACAAACCAAATACTACAAAACCAAAAGGGTGTGAAGCTACAGTAGAGGAGAGAGAAAGACTGGCTGACTGCCACAAGCTTACAGTAGAAAGAGAAATCAGACAGTCAGTCCAGGTGAGCTGGATCTCCCCGACCACCTGACACCCTCCAGGCTCCTGCAGGCAGAGGCCAAGGAGTCCTGTCCAGAGAGGGACATCACACCATCATGCGTACAAAAATGTGTAGTAAAAAACAGCTATATAAGGAGTCCAACGCTCCGTTCGCATCAGTCTCATGTGGCCTCTATGGTGGGAGTTGATGATAGACAGCCGTAAGTGCAGCAAAACGAGGAGAGTGTACCATAAAGCATCTGCTTTTACAGCTTATTTATTTGCTTTGTTGTGTTCTTTGTTTGCTATTTTAGCCTCCATGTCTTAAAGGTTACTGTCTGTTGTAAATGCGAGGTTGTGGGTAGGAGTTTTAAAGCAACAGATCTCAGTTCAAAGTCAAATAATCCCTGAGTGAGTGAGCCACAATCCCATCTACCCCCCGCAAATATATAAGGGCCATTTTGTGTCAGAATCTTACTTTATTGCCCCTTTAAATGAAAATACCAATTAAGCCTCTAATGTGAAACCAGCAGCAGTACAGTTCCAGTGTATGATGGAAAGCAAATATTACCTCAGTAGCATGACACTTAAGGGGCAATAAGGATTTTCATAGAGGACGACAGAGGAGTTTTTTTTAATATTTTTTTGTCAAGCGGGGGGTACATCAAAGTTTGATGAGAGATTTGTTTCCGATGCACTTCTCCCAGCTCCCAGCTCTGTGTCGCTCCAGTGCACATAGTGCAGCTCCCTCACTGGATGATCTAGTGTAACACTTAAAAGTCGGCCGACTGGTTTTATAACCACATTAATCATTGTTGCTCTCGTACGCTCGCCGGGCACCCTCAGCCACTTGTGGAAGGGAAGAGCTCAGCAGGGCTTTTCATGAATTAAGACCCGAGCAGGCCAGAGGCCAGCCGATGGCACGTCCCACTACCTCGCATGATTTCCCTCTGTCACCTTGCTATAAAGTTTTGTCTTGCAGTCAGACTTGAGATTATTTTACCATCCTTCATGCTAAGTGGACAGAGGATTTAAGTTATTATTGTACTTGCTGGAATTAGTACCATATAATAGAACAAAGGCAAACGTTGCACAGTTTTTGTAGCATGTCCGTAAGCGTCTTCCCACAGAGGGCTTTCTTTATGGTTGATATGTCCTTCACATATCTGTCATGTTTCCTGAGGAAGGACTAGAGAGGAAACTCAGGAGAGATATCAGTGTCTCCATATGACTGACAACACAGCAGAGAGGAGGCCAGTCTGGAGTCTCTGGTCTGAAGAACTACCCTGCAGTTTATGCACCTTAATGATTTGCATGCTATTAGACACTAAGTGCACTTCTATCAACCTGTTTTTATTTGCATTTTTTAATTTACACATACAAAAAAACCTTTGCTGTAAATTAAAAAAACTTCATAATATCACAAAGAAGTTTCGGTGCTCGGCTGAGGTGGAACAGTTGGTGTATCAACGTCTTCTGCAGTGGTTCAATGACACCTGACTGCAGAATTAACGGCACTGACTGAGCCAAATTCCACAACAACAACATTTGATTTTTTGATATTAGTGGATGGAAACACATAACCTTGCACGCCAGCTGGATTCTCGCGATATGACAAGGTCACGTGAGAATCATAGGATCACATATCACACAAAAAAACATCTTGTCAGGCTTCAAGTACTGCGTTTATGTCCAGCAAGCCAGTCCTGTGAGGAGCTACTGGCAGCTATGTGAATGAGGCAACACGGAGTGGTGACTGTTCGTTCTGAACAACAACGGCGGCTCCTGAAGAGGTTAGCATCGATGGGGCAGTAGCATCAGTTATATCAGAACTGGAGAGTATTTCTTCACTGAAAGAAGAACAAAGAACAACACTGAAGGCTTTTCTCGGTGAAAAAGATGTTTTTCGCTCGTCTCCCGACTGGATTCGGCGAGAGTTTGATTGACAGATGGTTCATCCAATCACCTGCCAAGTGTTTTTTGAAAGCGCCTACCCTTTTCCAAACAGTTTCATATGACTGCTTCTCAGATGGTTCTGTGTAACAAACCATCTGGCGCGTCAGGTTAGGAAACACATATTAATACACTTTCTTTTGCCAATTTGCTGGAAACTCTGTTAATATTTTCACTACATTTGGATGGAAACTTGATTGCTCTCCTCACCAGAAAAAATACAGCATTGGGAATGTATTCAAACACTGAAAATGAAAATAACGCCTCTGATTGGATTTACACATTTGAGGGGATACATGACACTTCAAAAACTTTCAAAAGTACACGTATTGGCCCAGAGGGGCATTGCATCCTTTGCGTGGGACATGTAGTAGGCTTTTTCTACCATTCTCTCCCCCTATTTTCTTCTCTTTTTAGCTGCTTTTCTCAGTTTTGCAGCCCTTTCACCCTGAAAAAAACCCACAAACACATTAATACACTTTCTTTTGCCAATTCACTGAAATATTTTCGCTACATTTGGATGGAAACTTGACTGCAGTCCTCGCCAAAATAAATACAGCATTGGGCATGTATTCAAACTCTTGAAATGACAACTACAAAACATTTGACTGCGGTTCGCATCCCGTCTCCTACCAACAGTCAGTGCTGGTTTCTTAATCATTTTTTGTTGCCTAAACTTAACCAACCCTCAACCATAGATTTGGCAGACCATGCCAGACACCTCTGATTGGATTTTCACGACATTTGAGTGGATAAATGACAAATCTCAAGCATAAATAAAATTACACATATTGGCCCAGAGGGGCATTGCATCCTTTGTGTGGGACATGTTTCCTTCCATTCTCTCGCCCTATTCTCTTCTCTTTTTATCTGCCTCTCTCAGATATGCAACCCTTTCACCCTGAAAATAACCAGAAACACCCAAATCCCCGCCTGCAACAACTGTGAGTGCTTCTGTTTGTTGCTCCCACAATGCGTTAAGTGTGAAGTGAATCCCCCTGCCTGCCTACGACAACATTTCACCATAACCGGAAAGCAGACAGGGGCACTTATTGTGCTCTGTGTGGAGTCAGAACCTCAACTGCCTGATTGGCACCTCATTTACTCAGCCTAATGGAAGGAGGTGGGCCGCTGGGTGAAGGGAACCACGCACATGCACGGAGTGAGTGACAGGCCTGCTACATTGTTAGAGACAGTCCCCTGGCCTCCACTTTGTTGTACACCAGACGCCAGCTCAAACAAGGTGGAATTAAAAAGAATCAGCTTCTCAGTTGGGTGGAGTTGCTTTATATGAGGTGTCATGTTGCCCTTTTTTTGTCAGCAGTAAGCTCTTTGAAAGTGGGTCAAAGAGTAGGTTAAATGAAACAAATCTACTGGGACTTGATAAAGATGTGAGCTAAAATATTAAAAAGTGTATAGCATCCATTCCAGCATCAGTTTGGAGGAGAGGGAACTGTAGACTAAACTGTGGTACTTTAAAGTGGTTATTATTGATATTTTTATGCCTCCACGCCGGTGATAGTCATGGACGGAGACATTATGTTTTTTTTCGGTTGTCCGTCCGTTCGGACCATATTTGTGATATTTCAGGAACGCCTGTAGGGCATTTCTTCAAATTTGGCACAAACATCCACTCTGACAAGGATGAACTGATTTGATTTTGCTGCTCAAAGGTCAATGGTCAAGGTCACTGTGAACCTACAAAGAATTAGCAAGCAAATCAGAGTTTTGTCTCATTGTTCAGCTCTCCGTCCCACAGCTTTGGTTCATTTTCACCGCGTCAGTTTCGGTTACTAAACCGTGACAGCGGTGACAATGTGAAATGTAATACATTTACATTACATTACACAAATAAAAACTACATCATAATGCCAAAGATGAACAAACAGACAAACAAACTAATCGCTCTTTAAGTGTAATTCTTCAAGTCTCATAGTTATATGGCGTTCTTGGAAGAAACAGATTTATAGACTAAAGTCTTCTACAATTCACTGAGAATTAGAAAAGAAGCAGCAACAATACAGCTGGAACAACAACAACAACACATTCTCACTCCCAACTCGTCAAATACCTCTTCAAACCATGACGCTCTAGGGACCCCTCTAGCAACACTTTTGGACTTGTCAGTTTCCAGTCGTTACATGCATAGAGTCTCTCTACCCAAGAATGCAAAAACCAACCTGCTGGTCTGTTTTTGTTACACCTATAGCACTACTTAAATGGATTAATTTAATATAAATTCGCACTGCATATTCCACCCATATTATGCGCCATGGGCGCCGAGTTATAGTTAAAAGTGGGGGTGAAAGATTAGTGACAGACAAGAATAGGTATGGCAGGAAAAATGTCATTTAATCAACACCTGAAAGTGCAATATAGAGCCTTCAATCACGGCCAATAAAACTGCACTCTCTCTATAAAGCTCAGTCTATATTGCTCTTTATATTACAGTGTTTCCCACAGGACTTTGTGAGACTGTGGTCGGTGGACCATGGATCCTCTAGAGGGGATCCAGGCAGATGCATGCTCCCCAGGAAAAAATTTGTACATTTTAAAGTTAAATGCATCAATCTGGAGCACTTTGAGAGCTAAATTAAGAGGCTAGATCCATGAAGAAATGTGTGCTCTTGTAAACAATTTAATCATAAACACATTGGTAGCATATATGAATGGTGATGACACAGCATAAAAGTCACACCCAAAAAGCATGGTAAATGAGACGGGGTCCGTGTTCCAAGACGGGTCGGGTGGATTGCCGACAGACCCACGTCCAGTTTTGGGCTGTAACGCATTACACCTCTTCCTAACTGGACGCGATGTGAACTAGCGAACATCAGGTTGTTTCAGTTTTTCCCAATGGAGATGTCCCAACCTGCTCCGTGCATTAGCCAAAAGGAAAAGCGATGTGCCGCTTGTTTGAAAATATGATGATAGTAATCACGCGGGACGTGCAGTAAATAATTAATCCCAGATCTCACTCGTCATGAATCAAACATGAAAAACTGTCTTTCACTTGTGATTTTTCTGCTGATGGAGTTTGAGTCTCTTATCTCTCTTCCTCTTCAAACATTGTGGCTATCGCTGATAATTCTACAGAAACTTCATTCATGTAAAGTGAAACTCAGAATGATATTGAGGTTGCTACGCAGATGTTTACCCCCCCTCCAAAAATGGATTGTCTTCCAACTTTACCATCCACGCTTGATATCCGAGTGTGTGGAAACTCAAAGGAAAACTCGTCACAGTGCAATTTGTTTCCTTTCTGCAAGAAAAAGAATCTTCGCTTTGAGTTTGTTATTACACAGGAAACTTTGACCTGCAGACAGAGAGAACAGACTGCCTTCTACAACAAAGTTGAACTGCGACCAATTAGAGAGGGAAAGTTGCCACGAAAAAGCAAACAGAGAGATATCTGCTGCTGAGCTAAATGACTGCAACAAAACGCATCAACGCGCACACACTGAGACAGACTGACTGTGTATTTACACACACACACACACACACAAACACACGCACACACACACACACACATAGGCAGAGCTGTGTTTTGGTTGGAAGTGTGAAACAGAAGCTCTTGTTACCTTGATCTTTGTCAGTGTGTCAGAGTGTTATAATAAAGCTACAGTTGGTAATCTTCAAAAACATGTTTGTTATATTTGTTGAAATTCTCATTATATCCCGTCAGCAATCAATAAATCAAATGCTCTGATAGAAAAAAGAAAAAAAAATCCCATATCTGTGGCTGTTGCAGGACTCTAACATGCTACCTGCCTGTCAACTTACCTGCTCACAACAATAGCCATATTCGTTGTTTGTGTTCATAATGATAATTTTGGGGGAGTGGCTTTGGAGGGAGGCCTGAAGGGACGGACTGTCAGGGTCGCAGACTTGCTGACTTTCTCTCTAGATTTAGGGACTCTTGGAGCTGCTTGCTACTTTCATTGGAAAAGAGTTGGCGACACTGGGCTGGGTTTTTCAGTCAGATCATTTTCAAAATCTAGCGTACTCTTGCTGGTTTCCTAAGATTACCGACCCTAGCTTTAAGTTCAGCTCTTCATCTCTTAAAACTACCACTGCCCCTGAATGAAAGCAGTCTAAAAACATCAGTCTGGGGAGCTATAGGGGTCGCAAAAGCTTAACGGGGGGTCAAGAGGCCTTCTTGATATTTAGGTGTGTATGACAACTTTTTAAAAAAACTATTCAATTGGACTATATCTCAGCATTTCATTCATTTCTGTGAAAAAAACTAAATGTAATTGTTATTTTTAAAGTTTGGATTATTTAGTAAGATATAAACAGGATAAAGGCATGAGTTAAAACAAGCAAAGAGCTAATAAAACAATGGCCAGGCATCAGAGAGAATAAAACTCTGATTATATCAAAAAAGAAGCCTATTAAGTATGTATGATTGTTAAAATAAAAAAAGAAATACATAATACAGACAGAGAATTGTATTAAAAGGAAAACTCATCTTTGATGCGAAACCACTCATTTTACACAAACGTCCTTCAGTTATTGCGTTCACTATTTGGGTTAATTGTACCGTTTATCAGTTGCTCTGTACTGTTATTGTTATGCATTGAATATAATATGAAATATTCATAAAATATGTCACTTAGTCAGGGGGTTGTCAGTTTACTCAATGATAGGAAAGTGGTCCTTTAAGGAAAAAGGTTTGGAGCCACTGCTGTACACCTCTGACATTTCATATATTCGATATAGTCCCTACATTATTACACTTTGAATTATGAAAATGGTTTTGTATTATAAAACAACGTCACATTGCCTTGTCAATGAATGACATTTACATGCTACTATTGAAGTGATCCATGTTGAGCGCTACTCTTAATATGGGCGTTAACATGCTATCAAATGTAATTTACCAAGCTATCAAAGGAGACCACCGAAGCCGAAGAGTTTGCTTGTGATTCTCTCTGCTACGTTAGGCTGGATCTGTCATTTCACAATGCTCTGCCTAAATAGCACACACTGTTGAAGAGTTAAAAAGCTTTTCTGACAGTTCATGCTTTATGTTAAAATTACCTCTCGCTTTCATCCCCCTGTGCAATTTCAATTCTGTGGCTTCCTTGCTTGCACAAACACACACACACACACACACACACACACACACACAGACGCACACAATTTATGTATTTATTCATTTCCTCCGCAGCTTGTTCAAAGCGATGTACACATCACCCTCTCTTGACGTGTGAAGCTCGGGTTTTTAATTATTCATTCTGCAATATCTAAAGCAGATATACTCCAGCACTTTTCTGCTGACAACCTGAGCTTAAAACAGAGCAAAGCCGAGGACAATTTGAGCGAGCAAACAACTCCTACAGGGTAGTAATATCATTTCAGCAGCCTGGTCTCTTCACTCATCATCATGATTCTGAGTTCTCTTTGACATGCTGGAATAAATCACTTTGCTACAAGATAAACTCACTTTGACTAACAGAACAACCCAAATGCAGCAATCTTCTCACGAGTTTGTGGGTGATAAGTTTGTTTTACACGAGACACGGCAAAGATACGCCTCCGCCGCCCTCTGTGCATTTTGATAACAACCACTTCAATGTGAAAGTGTACGGCACACTGCATTGTTCCTGAGTTTAGGAACAGAGGTCAAAGTCTCTCTAGGCTCAGTTACTGTGCTCTAACACTTTAATGCCTCTTTGGTCACTAATGAGCCTTTTAGTTCACAAGCCATTACTTTGTATTTGCCTGCAGTTCTTCATCCTGGGCTGATAATGCAGGACACGTTTTTAGCAACCGAGCTGCTAAAGGGTGAAAAGAGAGAGTGACACTTTGGTGTATTATGTGAGTGACACACAGGCACACTTAAGGACAACTGCTGGGAGCTCACAAAGGGGGCTCTGTGAAAAATTGAATTTTCATTCACAAAGAGCCGACATCCAATTAACTTTGTAAGGGTCAATTTAGGTAAACAGCGTTGTATTTGACTGAGCTTCTTGTAACAATTACAGGACTGGGGCAAAGAAAAAAGGACAAGACTAAACTTCTTATATCTCAGCTCCTTGTACTGTTAATTACACCATACAATATGAGAATATTGGACAGAACATAAAACATATTCATTATTTTGATATCCTATCCTATTCAAGCTGAATTAGGCGAAATTGGAGCAAATATGATTAAAAAAAGTTATTTTTATAAAACGGTCTCTATATCGTGACAGTAGTACGATACCTCTGGTGTCCTCCGGTGCTCCTAACGGCATCTGCAAGATTTCACAGACCGGAGGAAAACAAGCAGTAAGAGCTGATCTGAGGTCCGCTGTCCAGCTGCTGTCCATGAGAGCCGGCTGTCAATCACTCACGAACTCCAACCAAACGGTCAAACTAGGCAGCGCTGATCAAATATGAATCAATATTATGTTACGTTAATGCCTATTTCTCACCTCAAATGTTTTCAGAATCATCTTGTAGTGCACGGTTTAGCTGTAAAATGAGAACGTTTGTGACGCCGTTTGTGGAATCTGGTGAAGGAACGCCAAGTTCCGGTCACATGACCAGCCAATAGGAACGCTCTCTCAATGAAATTACCTGTGATTGGTCAAAGTCTCCTGTCACGGGCTAGATTTTTTAAAGCCTGAAAACAGAGCCATCATCATCATCATGCAGACGTCTAGTTATCTCAGAACAACTTAAATTACAATATGCTGAAAGGTTATTATGGAATGTTTGCCCAATGATGCCAAAAATATACTGCCTACTGCCACTTTAACGGTATATTGGAGCTAACGCCTTGTTTCCACAGATTTGTTTTGTACTCTGCAGCTCACATTGCCGCAGTTTCACAAGTGTTTCGGAGAACTACGGTGGCCTTCAGGTAACGAAAAAACGTGAAAGTCTCTCTCTAGAGCCAGTGTTTGGTTTGTCCGTTCTGGGCTAACGAAAAACATATCTCTTAATTTCAGGTGATTATACACTAATGAAAACACTGTTATGAATATTATATTCCATCTCTGCTAATAGATCCCCTGAAATGTTACACACTGTTCTTCACTGTTGTTTAAAGAGCAACCTGCTGCTGGAACTAGATGTGTTGTTAGTTCAGTAACATTAGCGTTGTTGTTGATGTTGTTGATGATCATTATGATGGAGACTCCTCTTTCCTCTGTGATGATGGTGATGCTGACAAAATGTACTTACCGTACCAGTCCAGTCAGCATTTCAAGTCAGTAACGCTGGAGGTAAATAAGATAAATATGTGCATCTATTGCAGTCAATGACAGTTTAAGATGCCTTTATTATGCTGTCTTCACTGAGAATATATTTCTATTCTTACTGATTAAATATAAGATGGATTGTCGATCTTTCGCAGCAAAGCAGAGCTCGGTGGAAACCTGCAATCAAAGCCGGTGTGACAGCAGAGGGTAAACAGGGCCTCGTATATATATATCTGCCTTTCGGCCCAATAAACACCGTGTTTGCCCCTGGCTATACTGCATTGAGCATTTCTCTGCTTTAGGCACCTTGCATTTTTGGAAGAACGCCTTGAGCACCCCGAGTTGAAACAAATTCACCTCATTGTTTTTGTTTTTCTTGCCTCTGTTCACCAGTTGTATTAATGCAGAGATGGGCCTTCTGGGACAAACTACCGCAGCTTGGAAACAAATAAAAGCTGTTTTCTTTCTATACTGTATTTTATATAATACCTGTGCAGCTACATCACACCGAGGCCAGCACAATAAACAACAGCTGGCCGTGTGACTGACAGCAGATCGTCAGCTATTCGATAGTCGCCTGGCAACCAAAGCGTGATGATGTGTATAATGTAGACTCCTATCATGGATATAAAATAGTGATATGCTTTTCTTTATTTCTGTGTTATTAACACAAAGGACGTGCAGCTCTGTTTGAACTCTTCAACCTTCAGCTTGCACCCTATTTATATACGTCTGGGTCTCCTAGCAGCTGATCTATGAGCTTCTGCTGTGTTTACACTGGGACTGTCACTGGGAGAGGTGGCTGCATCACGGACAATTAATTACAATGGAATTCACCAGACCCTTAGCGATTACTTTTTAATGGTAATGAGGTTTAATCGCTGTAATACCGTCATTATTAAATTATGATGAGAGTCCTTATTAGTTAAACATGAATACATTACATGTTATTCCTTTCATCTATTGTACAATACTCTCGTTGTTATTTGTTTAATTCATTAATGTGTTCTTATGCCGGCTTAGAGCCTTATCCAATGTCTACTGATTGCATTAATTACCACGTTGAGAAGTCATTCAAATCAATCTTTGAGGTAGATTAGATTATAAATCATATAATTAGAAGTATTAGATACTTAATCCAGAAGCTTTAGCATGAAATATGATATGATGTTGACATGTCTGGTAGTCGTGTGTCTAACTGGAAGAAGACAGACTTTATACGCTACAGTGTGCTCATACTGTTAATGCATAAATTCAAGATTCAAGAGATTCAATAATTTATTGCCATATGAACTGCAGTTGATTTGGAATTAGTTTCAGTGCACTCAACAAACAAAACATGTAATCACATAGCACACATAACAAATACTGACATAATTACAACAAGTTAAAGCTATTTAATTCAGCTAGAGGGAATGAAATTTGAGCCAATGTTGCAACATCATCTCAATCTAATTACATTCACGTGTTATTAAAATGTAGTCGAGCTAAACAACATGTGGTACAAGAGGTATTTAGAGGCATTACAGAGTAGAACTGATGAGGTTTCTTATTTTCTCAATAGTAACAGTAATATTTTCTATTCACATTCTATTGTGTTCTTTCATCAATTATTTATGCCTTTGTCTGATTGTCTCATCAGGGCTGGATTATTGTAATAACTCTCTGTTCAAGCAGCTCAAGTTACTGTTGATGAAAACAAGACCAATCAGCCCATATCTTTTTTACCCAGCCGTCCAATCACAGTGGTGGAGGGGCGGGACAAATAGCCTGCCACAAAGACGTCATCAAATATGTTTATTATTATGTTGTGGTCTTATTGATTTATGCTTGTAGTGGCTAAAATAGCCTCGAGCCACTATAGCCTCAAGCAAAGATGATAAACAGCCTAGAAAGGTCTGGTGAGCTTACTTCCTTCTGACTCCACGTGCCCAGATTTTTTCATTTTCTGTCATTTTTCAACATCTTCTTCAGCTCCAGCCGATGCTGCCTCGAGTAACATCGCTTGAAGGAATTTAGCAGATTTGGTGCAGCTCTCTCTTGAGCAACTTTTTTCCACATATGCAGTAATAATCCTAAAACTTGTATATAAACTTTGATGTAGAATATATTTGTGGAGTCGCTCATTTTATGTACATCTCATAGAGCTGACCTCTACAATGGGACAGATGCCCTACAACTGTCAATATACAGTATATGGCCATTGCTGGAAAGCAAACGGTCTGACCCTATATTCTCATGATAAATTGTTCTTCCTTCTGTTGTATTCCTGTGTCAGTGAGCTTCTAAAACTTCTCACATCCTTCAAACCTCCACACCCCAGTGATCGCCCTCCCCAGCTCCTTCATATTGTTTTGCAGCACGAGGAACAGATGTGGAGAAATTATGGAACTACTGTGATTGCTCTGAGGATGAACAAAACAAAATATTGCTGGGAGAAGTCAGCATTTCTCCAGCATATTGTGCCCTGGAGCCAAAGAAACTGAACACCACAGAAGACTGTACATAGTATCCATTACTTTTTATGACTCAAACGCATTTAGAAGTATGTACTGAGTCATTCAACACTGAGAGGATTATTTTGTCCCTCGCTGCCATCAGCTGAGCAACAGTGAGCGCCCTGCAGCAATCAGTTCAGGATGCTTTAGCATCAGCCTGCCCGAAAACTCCAGACGTCCCGCACTTTTCTGCTGGTTTCACACAGTTTGTATCAGACCTGCTGTGATGGTAATCCTTCAAGGCTTTACAGTAGGTGTCACACCAGCCTCCTGTGGCTTTATCCAGTGTCTGGTATTAGCACAGACTGTCTTTACCAGGAAAATGACAGCATTGGTCATTTGGTCAAGCACATAAAATGACCACTGTTTACATTGTCCTGACAAGGACTTCTTGTAACTGTGCAAATATTGACTGTTGTCTGTCAGAAAGGCAGAACAATATTGGCCAGGGACAGTAGATAGACAGTACAGCTGCACTACGGGCCCTACAACAATGTGATAGAGCGAGAGTGGGCCCTGGGGAGAGATTCATATTACCACCTCATATCTACACCTGCATTCAAGGACTGACATGAAATGTAAACATGCTGTCATTTGCTATATATGCTCTCGAAAAGGCAAACCAGTCTCCGCCATGTTTATTTTTTGATGGGGTAAAATAGTCACAATCTACAACAAAATATGTACTTATTCTCCATAAACTATAAACACTATAAATAAACTATAACACAAATTCAATTAAATGAATATGTTATTTTTTTCTTTGATATTTTTGTCATATACAGATATGCAATGATGATTGCTGGGTAATATGTATGTTGACGTCCAATATCAAGACTCTATGTGATCATGTGATGAAATGATGCAATATACGAAATCTGTCAAGACTGTCAAACTGAGCACATCTGCAAGCTGAGCGAGCAGTCATGTCTTTTGAACATAAAAGCGGCAGTAAATAACTAGGGCCCCGTTATAATAGCGTGCACTGGGGCCCGTCGTAACGACCTTACGCCACTGATATTGGCATAGAACCACTAAACCTCTTAAGCTCTTGTGACATGTCAAAATGTCTTCTGTGAAAAAAGCCTACGTAGGAATTTTAAATCATTACAGAAATATAGATTTATTCAGGGCCGCACTTGGATAATAATTCAAGCCGGAAATCTAACGTCAGCCCAGGAGTTCACAACGTATCCTGTAACCGTATTGTTGAAATATTTTTTCTGCTTACCGTTTATGCCAGTAACATATCTTTTAGTTTCATTACTACACAAAAACTGATCCAAAAAAAATCCCAAGTGTATTCAGTTTGAAGAGTTAGTCAATAGCACTTCCATGATGAGGCTGTAAATATTCAGATATTTTTTTGGGGCATTTTGGAGTGTTTGTTTTGAATCTGGCATTTCCCCAGAGCTCTCTGAGTAAGTGGAGGTACTTCCACCTGACAGAATAGATTATACAGGTCTTTATTTTCAATATTATTTCTATGTATATGTATGCTTTCAAACATTACGTGTTGATGTCATTTATTACTTTTAAAAAAACTAAAATCAGCTCGGGAAGGGTAGTTGTGATATGACGTGCTGCTTTAACACTAACCATGTTCCTTGCTCGTGAACATAAACATTTTGGAGCATTTTGCTGCACTTTCCTATAGGGCCTTTATTCCTTCTAATGCGCTACCTCTTAGCTTCATCTTTTCTCTTTCTCTCTTTCTCCTGCACTGTCCATTTATTCTCCACAATGCTTGACCACGCGGCCTCCACGCACTAATCGAGTGTTGTATGTAATTCTCCCGGTAGCCCGGTGTCCAGGCCTGGATTTGTGTTGTAATGCTTGTTACAGAAACAAAGACTGGCATATTTATTTGACCGATCTGACGAATGCTAACCGCTCCCAGGAACTGCTACTGCAGCGGCTTTAGTGTCGACTAAAAATGACAATGACAGGATGGATACGTCAGTCACTACCTCCCTTCCAAAACAGATAAGGACTAACATGAACACGATAGCAGACTGAATGATGGCTGAAGGACAAACGCCTATGGAGCTTTGATAAATGCTGGAACACCATTTCTGACAGCAGATCCTTTGGATCTATGAATGTGAGATTGCTGCTACATTGCTTTTGAGGTGTAAATCCTAAAACGCTTATTTCCATGTCCCTTTAATCACAAGCTGCTTGTGAGGGACCGAGCTGGCAGGCATGAGAAGTCATAGGTGGATTTACAAAATCAGGGTTTTATTCACCCAAAAATGTGAGAAACAATTTCACAAAATATGCAACAAACTAAACAGAACTAAACTCAGGTTGTGATAATTTAACATAAACTCAACTGCCAACAATACACTTTTAGTATGATGGATGAAACAAAAGCTATGTGTCATCATCTATCTATCTATTTTTGCTTATGTGTGCATGATGTGAATGTAATGAGGTCAAAAGGTCAACAAACCAAATGAGGAGTAAATGAACAAATAAGTGGAAACTATTAATTATAAAACGGATAGTTCTGGTCCTTGATTATGATTGATTATGATATGAGCCGCGTTCAAACAAACAGCTGTGACGAATAGTTACAAAATGTCAGATTTAGTTGTGAATTTTGGACTGAGTGTGGATGAGTGGTTGGAAGAGATGGACAGGAACATGCTGAATTTAATGAGAGAGAAATTGGAGAGCTGGAAAAGTCAAGAAACGAAGCAGGTGTTATGCCGAAATCTGTTCCCCCGTTGGACAGTGTTTCCCCCTCGGTGGTTAGGGTTAGGGATAAGCTTCTCTCTCTCTCTCAACCCAACCGGTCGAGGCAGATGGTTGCCCACCCGGAGCCTTGTTCTACCCAAGGTTTCTACCCGTCAAAGGGAAGTTTTTTCTTGCCACAGCGGCACCAAGTGCATGCTCATGGGGGATCTCTTGTTGGGTCTCTAAATTATAGAGTATGGTCTAGACCGGCTCTATATGAAAAGCGTCTTGAGATAACTTCTGTTATGCTTTGACGCTATCAAATAATTTAAGGGTTGGTTCAGGTTTCGTCAGGTATAAACACATATTGATGGAGAAACAGTATTCGCCATAACACCAGGCAAATAGACTATGTTGTCCGTTCACAGACCTGATCATCCACCTGGACGAGAACGGTCAGGAGTACGCTACGCTGTCATTCAATGAATGCACAAAAAAACACAAAGATACCAGCGAACGAAACAAAGAGAGGCTTTTGGGGATTTATGTTTGAGCAGTCAGCGAGAAATACCTGTCGTTTCTGCCGCCCAGTCCACTGGACTTTTATCTCCATCCAAAGTAGACAAACTACACCAACGATCTATAAGTTAACGATTTAACCTTAGCCAATTTGCATGTTTTTATTTATAGCCTATTATGCTCACTTTTCTATAGTTATGTGTCAGTTGCCAGCAGCACTGTAACAAAAATGATATCACTGGCAAGTGACAACAGCTAAGTGAGCATTATAGTTGTCGTTGGTAGATACAATGTGGTTATAATGTAACTGCAACATGAAGAGAACTTTTTTTATATATATATTCTCCTAACGTTGGGTATACTAGAGAGTTCATAGAGCTGAACTTCCTCGGCTCCATGTTGCCACTGATTTGTAAAGCAGCCGGCTCCGTTACAATCTACACCAACCTGCCTGCGAAGCACCACTGTACACTGTGTCTCTGATGCTGGCCTGAAGGCAAGAGAAATCATATCAGTGACGGAGCATTAATGTGAATTGTCCCTGCTATCTTACTGGCGCCCCAAACTACAGCGAGAGCAGATGCCGGAGCAACGTCCTCGCTTCCGGCATCGCCTAATTAAAACGTTCCTGTCCAGAGACGAACAGCCCCGTACCAGCTGATTAAACACGACTTCAACAATTGCACACTTAATGTTGATATCCAGATAAATGTTAATAATCAGACCAATCTTTAAGCATGCTTTCCACTGCGTTTGTGTGTTGCTAGGTAACCGCTCCGCTAAATGTCCGCGTCGTGCCTACCGACGCCCCTTAGCTGTTGTAAAATCACTGTGAATCACGGCCTCTCGTGGCTTATTGCTTAATTAAACTAAGGTGCGACTATCACACTGCTACAAGACAATGTAATTAAAAGTCAGAGATTATACATCTACCATGGCAGCCTATAGCATATCAGTCTGGACAGATCAATTGGTAATCCATGACCAATGAAAGCGGTTGTACGAGCCAACATATGTTTTTAGCCTGTGTTGTTTGTTATTATTTGTTTAGGCTGCACACATTGGTTACTATAATTTCTGGTAAGTGGTACAGGGGTGTGGTTTCACTTTATTTTACCTGTTCACTTGGACCGCAGGATTTAGACAAACAACATTTTCTGTTGACCATCAGGTCCTACTTCAGTTTTTCTATAACAGTTGTTGCTTGTAATTCTTTAAGTCTAATAAACAGCATAAAACACATCTGGACTAGGTTTATGGATAGTTTGAATGTATCACACAGTAAAGAGCCTCCTTAGCCTCTTAGCTTTTTTCATCAATAGTAGTCGCGACGGTGACAGTGGTTGTTGAATGGGTTTTTCTCTCAATGTCTATTTTGGGTTACTTTAACTTCGTATAATTAGCACAAAAGTTTTACCTGTACTTAAGGTTACAATTTTAATAGGAAGGATTTTTTTTTTTAAAGGTATAATATGTATAATATATGCAGGAATTTCCTAAAAGCAATTAGGGCTGTCAAAGTTAATGCGTTAACGCAAATTAATTTTTAACGCTACTAATTTCTTTAACACATTAAAGCAATTGGTCTTTCGGAGGTTGTTAATTGATTTCCAAATAAATATATACATACATTTGCATAAAGCAGCATATTTGCCCACTCCCATGTTGATAAGAGTATTGAATACTTGACAAATCTCCCTTTAAGGTACATTTTGAACAGATACAAAATTTGCGATTAAATATCTTAATCGATTGACAGCCCTAAAAGCAATGTATAGACTGATACAAAAATAATCCCTCTCAATCATTCCTTCTGACCCACTAGAAGTGTGTGGTGGTGGTGTCGGTATCTGTGGAGACCCTGCAGCCCTCCGCCTGTATTTTCTTTTTTTCTTTTGCTGTGTTCTGGACATCTCTGGAAGTCTGCAAACAACCTTTGTGCCCCATGTGGGGGTGTAACCCCCAGCCAGTAACAGAGCGCAGAGTGTGCAGCCAATTCAGTCGCGCCAGGCATACATAGTACTGTGGCGGATTTCACGTAGCATGTAATTTGTTTTTAATTTGCACCTGCGGTTTTGGGATCCTTTGTCAGGCAGTCTTTCAATCATTTGATAGGCGTGCTTCAATAGCTCCATGTAAGTTTGGCAAAACACGACTCGACGTGCACGAGGAGCTCCTGGGCCTAGATAATTAATAAGGAGAAAAAGAGAGAACCAAATGAGGAGTTGATATGTGCGGCCTTTTAATACAATCCGATGTCCAATCCAACTTCTGGGGCGTCTGCGGTGCCTGGTGCGTAGTCACATTTTTCAGGAGGTGTTTGGCGCGACTCTGTGAGCTCCACAAATCATCTCTGGGACTCTGCAGAAGCTCTGTGCAAGCTTTTTTCCATGGAAGTATAAATTAGGCATTAGATACAGTGGCTAGCTTTCTTCAGCCGGCACAAGTGTCTTCAGACCGATCAATCTCGATCAATTGAGGACTGTAACGGACAAATTCATCTCAGGTAATGAAGACACTTAACGATGTTTTCCTGATATTGAAGCGCCCCCCCGGAAGCGCTCGGAAAAAATACTGCTTGTCTGGTAACTTATCTAATTGCCACGGGGCATCACCTCTGCGTTAGATTTCCTTTATTAGTTTTCCGAGCCCAAATGAGGCTCATTAGCTGGCTCGCTCTAATTAGAGGACATGTATCAGAACACTCTAGGGTTTCTCACGCTGCATGCTGGGAAAAATGAAATGCCATTAATCAATCCGGCCTCCTGTTTAATGTTCTGGACAGTGGAAACAAACGAAATGCTGATTGAGTCAGTGATGCGGAAATTAAGTTTGTTCGATGCAGAGAAATGAAGTTGCGAAGCCAGTGAAGCATTGCAGACACGCGCGTCTTTGTGGAAAAGTTCTCTAAGGTCTACTGAAGTCAGGCATATTTTAGTTTGTTGCATCAACACTGGAATAAATTAGGTTTTTATACACTCTAGCTAATTAGCCAGCTGAATGCAATTTAAATATTTCCTGATATTTAGAACATTACCCTCGAAAATGTTTCAGGCAATTAAGGGGACATACTTTATATTGCTCTGTGTTTTAATTGCTCGAGAGGAGTTGGAGGAGTCTCCGCTCATGTTATATGGAAGGAAGACAAATACAGTTGGCTGCAGGAACCTGGAGAGACTCCAGCTCAATAAAGAGAGCAGAACGAACCCAGCAGTCTATAAGAAGACCATTGTGTGCTTTCAAATATATTATGACAACTTCACGTTTGGCAGAGTGCTGTATGAGCTCAACATGCCAATTCCGTCTTCAGAATGACACTCCTTTAGTTTCACCCAGCATTTGAGACATTCATGAATTTTAACAGCTTTCATGTCATTTTCTAAAGTGATTCTATTACCCTGAGGGATAATTTGTGATTTTTAGTCTTTTGCAATAAAACTCTTTTTAAAAATCCAGCTGACTAAAAAAGGCTCTACAGCTCCTCATATGTTTTAATTAAAAGCCCAATTTCTTTGTAGATGTGTAGATAAATATTTCTCCCTTTTTAAAATATTTGTTTTGATTTTTACATCAAGCTCTTTTTTTTTTTTTTTTTTACCACAAGGGAGTTAATGTGTCAGTTGTCATTCATGGCCTGCTTGGGTTGCATTTTAGAAGCTTCTCATCCAGTCAACTCATAAATCAAAGCAGACAGCAAATCACTGCATAAAAAAAACAAAAACTTTTTTGACTGGCTGGACACGACAGCTACAAGGGAACGAACAGAATCAGAAGAAGAAGAAACAGAAGTCTGATCTCAAACCATACTATTCTAGTTTTTAGCATTGACAACAAATCTTCCAAATTAAACATTAAAATATGTTGCTTGTCCGTTCCCTCCTGCCACTATTGACATTGACAAGAGTCCTTCTTAAAACCACTGAAATGTTGAATGAATAAGCAATAAAACACACCCATAAACTGATACACTCACAGTGTTGTGCTATAATCTTACTGTGTCTTGTTATTCTGTATAATGGACGTTAAAGTTAAAGTTTGTCCAACTGTAAAAAAAATACACTTAAATGAAATAATGTTGCTTCAGGTCCAGAAAAACATCAGACTAAACTTAAAAAATATGACTGAATCGATGACAAGGATTCTTCTGTACTTTACATTTTGTTATATGTAAATGATTGAATGGATTTATCATAAGAATAAAACACACCGTCTCTTACTAGAAGACATATTTGTTGTTTCCTGTTTTTGTTCTTGTTCCATTCGTTCTCAGTGAATGTACTTGTAAATGACATTTAGACGACTCAAGAGGGTTCTGGGGAATGAAGGGAAACGCAATATGCCAACACCTGTTTATACATACAGTAGCCCTTGTGGCCACAAAAGTTATAAAAACTCACCATATTTTCCTTCTCTGATGTTTTATATTCTATCACAAGTTCAAAAAATAGATAAAAAAAAAAGGCTCTCTGGTGTTCAGGTGACAAATGTTGGCAGATCAACACAAATATCAGTCAGTCTTTTGCTCAGTTCAGTGGCTCCAGCGTAACACTTCAGAGAGGAATAGGTTGCAATGAGTAAAAGGAGGGTGTTGTTAGCTTTGAATGACAGCTAAAAACACACTGTACTGAACAATCTGGCAGGGAAGAGATCAAGACAAATACTGGCATTTTCTTTTGACAACAAACAAACCACCCATAAAGGACATTCATAGCGCTGCCTATGAATCCCCTCTGAATGTCACGAAGCCCACCAACAACTAACCGTGCTCTCATCTCATCTGTTTGTTCTTTTTTTCTGTCATATTTCACTAACTCTCATGTCATTTCAGATTCCTCCTCTCCCTGCGGTCAAACCTTCACCTCCTTCCGCTCACCTCACCTGCAGATCATTCTCTCATTAGCCCATCAGTGGGCCTATACAGTATATACCAGTCCTGTAGTCATGTGCCAGATTGTCTAGTGATTTGCCGCTTTTCCTGTTTTGCCTGACCTATACCAGCATATATAGATGAGAGGAAAAAAACGAGAACCAGTTAACTCCGCCTAAATGCATTTATTTGGTCACATTTATAAAGTATTTAACATGTGTATAAGTTTACAATAATACGTGCATAAAACAAAGTTGAGATTTATTCAATCTCTTCGAAATGGCTGATTTACCATTTCAAGAAAATATAAGGTGACGTATAAATGGCAGTAAAAATGGTCAAGAATGTTTATTTATGCACAAAATCGCTCTTCTCACAATTAAAAATAAAGGCCTAATGTGAAGTGGGTCGCAATGGTTTGTCATTTTTAAATGTTTGGGAAAAGACTGTATTACATTGTGTACTACATCATATCTCTACAGTATATTAATACAATCAACCCTAAGTATAATTACATAATCATATGATATGCTATTCTGGTGTACACTGTTATGGTATCAATATTATTCTACATGTACTAGACTTTGTTGCAACCTGTCACCTAGCTTGAGACGGCTTGCAAGTCTAGTTGTGGGTACTATATTCTGCTTTTTGCCTTGTAATTACTAGTTCAATTGCTCTTGTTATTCTATTCTAGCTGTTATTTGATATACTTCTACTTTCTTTTACCCATCTGTATTTATCTGTCCTTATTTCTGTCCTTGTGCTGCTGCAACACCTGAATTTCCTCTCTGGGGATCAATAAAGGCTTATTATCTTAAATAATGACATCACAAATAGCTGGGTTTGAATGACTATCCATGCACAAATCTTGTTGTACTCTATATCTATATATATATACACCCATCTACCTCATCTATTTTCATAGAATAACAGGAGCTCATCTCAGCGTCGCTGGTCACTGGATGGAGTCGGGAGTCGAGAGAGTGGAGGAAGCCCTCTGAGCCTTGCAACCTCCAATACACTGATGCCATTGAACAGGCAAGAGGGGCTGTATTGACTTTGATCTGAATTGAGCGACTTTCATGGTCAATTTTACACGGACTGCTAGGTCTGCGCATCAATTCACCCGGAGAGGAAATGAGATTCCTTCTCCACTTTAGGATCTACTGCAGTGTGAAGACCAGATACATGCTCTCTCACTCTCACATGACATGATATTGTCTCTTCAATACACGGCAGGCACACACACACACACACACACACACACACACACACGCACACGCACTCACACACACAGCATGCAGCTAACCTTGTACTCTATTTGTGAAGACCTTCAGTTGAAATACAGCCGTTCCCTCACTGTTACCACTTATTCTATCGATTTTACAACTCTAATTCTGTCATAAAGTCTCATAATATTTTGCCCGGCCGACTTTAAACATTGCCGTCATTCACCGGAACAGGATTATGTGGCAAGATAAGACTTTCTCAGCTGATCATTATGTAACAAGGTTACTTTTTTATGGTTAAGGGAAGCAGAACTTTTTCTTAAATTAGGGAAAACTTTAGTCATGATCATACAATTCAGTGGTTTAATCTTTTAAGTCTCATGTCCAGAATGTCAAATGTTGGTAATGTTGTTACTTATATCTAAATGTTAACACTGAATGCATCAGTAAAATATTCACTGACAATTGCAATAAAATATCTGCTTGTAGGAACATGCAGCGGAGGAGAAGTGTTAAGAAAAATAACATTTATACAGAGTAAAGTTCAAATTATTTTTAAGGCAATGCAAGTTAATTTGCATTCTGTACTGAAATGAAGTGAAACCAATGGCTACCTGGAAGGTCTGTGATGTGACGCTATTCCGTAAATCATTTGCATTGTGTCAACCTTAGGGTAAAGTTTATATTTACCTATTTTCCAGCAACAGGTTGCATCTTCAAAAGTCTGTGATCTCACAAAGCCAAAATTGTTAAATCCAATATTGCCACAAACGGTGCCAAGTGACAGAGACGAGTGGCAGCTGGTAGATAACAGACAGGGGCAGGGCAGTGGACGAATTGGACAGCAAAAAACAAAAAGTAGAGCAGTGATTTTAGTAACTTTACAAAAAAAAAT
Organism: Sebastes umbrosus; assembly: GCF_015220745.1. Classification (NCBI taxonomy): domain Eukaryota; kingdom Metazoa; phylum Chordata; class Actinopteri; order Perciformes; family Sebastidae; genus Sebastes; species Sebastes umbrosus. Next base: position 25,567,316 of record NC_051274.1, read on the forward strand.
ATTTGAATCTAGCAAAAAATAATGGATTTAAACATTTGGTCAGGTAAACATTTCCTCATTCCAGCTGGACTTCATGGACGTAACCTTTGAAGATGAAAAAAACGCTGCTGGAAAAAAAGGTGAAAAATATGTTTGATATTTTCACCCCTTAAAGTTGACATAGGCAACGCATTGTGACTAAATCATCTAGTAACGCATGGAGTGCTGAGATTTCAAACAGGGCTACCTCGAAGGTAGGAAATCAATCTAAAAACTCACAGTATGCTTTGGAAAATTATCCAAAAAAGTCTGTGCTCTAACAGCTAAAGACATGCTGTCAACAAAAATAGACCATAAGGAGCAGAAGAGAAGGCACAGTGTTTGTTCTGTATAGAAAAATATATAATATATATATATATAAGAGAGACTCTTGAAAATGGGCTTCAGTAATGGACCATATTCACATTTTGCAGTTACAGTAATGTACTAAAATGTACAAAAGCCTATGTAATGGTTGTCCAAGGATACATTTAAATTTCTCTTCAAAATTGTATGTTGTTTTGATAAAGAAAATGTTATTTGTCTTGTCTTGTGCAGAGAGTATTATACAGACACAGGCATGTATTAATGTATTAATGCATGTATTAATTAGGCATGGATTAAGAGACAATGAGCCCCTGGGCACAGACAAGCAAAAGGCCTCACCACCTCTCCTACATAGGAACAAGACACACATTGCGTCTCTCTGTAGTCGTTACGCATCTTTGAGTGGTTTTGAGTCTCTTTGTGGTCATTTTGAGTGTGGTCATTTTACGTCTCTTATGGTCGTTATGTATGTTTTAGTTATTTTGCATCTCTTTGTAGTCCTATGCGTCTTGTCATTTTGTGTCTTTTTTGGTTGTTATGTGTCTCTTTATGGTCATTGTGTATCTCTTTGTAGTTGTTTTGTGTCTCTTTGTAGTCATTTGTGTCTCTTTGTAGTAATTTTGCGTCTTTTTTGGTCGTTATGTGTCTCTTTGTGGTTGTTGTGTGTCTGTTTTTTGTTAATTATGTGTCTCTTTGTAGTTGTTTTGTGTCTCTCTGTAGACATTTGTGTCTCTTTGTAGTCATTTTGTGTATTTTTTGGTCGTTATGTGTCTCTTTGTAGTCTTTTTGCATCTCTTAGTAGTCGTTTTGTGTCTCTTAGTAGTCGTTTTGTGTCTCTTTGTAGTCGTTTTGTGTCTCTCTGTAGTCATTTTCTGACTTTTTTGGTTGTTTTGTGTCTCTTTGTAGCCATTTAAGACTTTTTTTTGGTAATTATGTGTCTCTTTGTAGTCGTTTTGTGTCTCTTTGTAGTCATTTTGTGTCTCTTTGTAGCCATTTTGTGTATTTTCTTTCATTTTTCATATCTTTGTGGTTGGTAAGCATCTCCTTGAGTGTCATTTTGTCGGTGAAGGCCAGGGGGGCCCCTGATACTTTGGGCCCCTTGGCCTGTGCCCAGTAGTCCCCTTCAGTAATCCATCCATGCACACACGCCACTGATTCTATATAGTTCCAGTTTAAAGGCTGTGTCATCTTGCAGCGTTTTCAGCAGCCATGTGATGCGGAGTATCTCTCCCAGTGGTTCTCTTGCTAAAGAGCTTTGGCAACTGGGAGATGCAGCGGGGGTGAAGTGTAAGGATGAAATTAATTAAAAATGCAGGAGAACATCAGCAGACTCTTTTCTCAAAGCAGGCGCTCTCACGCTCTCTTCTGGTATGTGTCACATAAAGTGCATTTTCAAATACATCAGCGCTGTACTCATTTGGCGTTACAAGCGGACCACACTCTGTGTCGTCTGTTCTGTCTGGCGGTGTTGTGAAGAGGTGAAACACGGGAGCATCTCAAAAACTTGAGTACTTTTGTTTTTGTAAAACTGCCAAAGAAGTTTATGCTAGTCTCTGGTGAGCTCGGAGCTCTAGTGCGGATTACTGAATCATCACCCAGAGGAATGGAAAATGTAAAAGACGTAACTGAATGTCTTTTAACATCACAAGTGAGCTTTTATCTATTTTCTTCTTAAACTTCTTGAAGTGAGCTCCTGAGAAATAACGTCTCTCTTGGCTCATGATCTTGACATTTTCCCCTCGCATTTACTGCGACCGTAAAGTGACGCCAAGGGGACCGACAAAGACCTGCGTTCACTTACTGTTGAGTGTAGCCTACTGAAGAGCATTTGAATGGTGATACGACTTATAGGAAAAAAGAGCGAACCAACTACATTGTAACTAAATTGCATGTCATCTTTGAACAGAACTGAAATAAATGATTTTATTCAGTAATGTGATTTCCATGACTGGCTGATGATTCCCTGTAGGCTTGTCACTGTTTGCGACCCATTTCACATTTTAACAATGCATTTTCAATTCATTGTCAATAAAAGAATTACTATTTTAACTGTCTCACGCAAAACATAACATATCAATCTTGTTATTTATCTGATGTCTGCATATCAGGCTATTTCTGCCTTTGCCTCTGAGATGCAAAAGTACAAATTTGCATGGCCAGGAGAGGTCCTTGTTAGGCAGGCCGAAATATAAACACAGATGGTTTTAGGTATTTGAACAAATGAGCAGTGTGTTCTCCTGGTGAGGACGGTCTCGCTCTGTTGGTGTTTTTTTAATAGTTTAAGAATATTGACAGCAGCACTAAAATGTACTATTAATGAATCACACATCCAGCCATTATATTGTTAACAACTAAAGCATCAGGAAAATATTAACATCCACTGAGACGGTGTGGGAAATGAAATTGCGGTGGTGAAATAATAGACCGAGCAGTCCCTCCCTTTTTCTCTCTCTCTCTCTGAAGCTTTGAATTCAATCACTGCAAATTTGATTAACAACAAACCCTGCGCTGGCCTCGGAGATTAAGTTTTGTTTAATATTTCATCAACTCGCCCATGGAGCCGGATCAATGAGCGATGTGTCACTCGCTGAGGATTAAGCTTCCAGTTCGGTCATGCACCATTGTTTGCTGTGCTCTTTTTGTTGTCAATATCTAAAGTACAGCCTGATATTGACCAAATCAACATGCAAAAAAACAGAGTAAAAACCTGGCTGTTACAGTACTCTAAATGTGATTTTCTTGCGGATGTAAGTCTCACAGAACATAAAATCAGAGACTTCATTGCTAGGCAACCAGTCTCTGCACAGCGATGGGGAGGGTGTTCTGTGTTTACTGTCAGAGATCTGCTGCTAGTGGGAGTGCAGCCTCTCCAAAAGAGAATAGATTAAAACAAAAAATAGATAAAACAGATACCAGCCGTTTGCGCAGACTTAAAACAATTCCAACTAATTGCTGAGTTCCACAGAAAACATGTATGACTTGATCATATTAGAGGTCTCTCCTGGCTCGTGTCGTTCAGCGCCCACCTCCGAACGCGGCATATTAAAGTCTCAGGGCGAGAGAGAGACGCTTTCTGGATTACCGTGCTGTAAATTTACCGGGCAGAGTACAGAGGGAGAGGGAGCTCTCTGGAGAATGGGAATGATGAGGTAATCATTCACCCTGATCTGAATTAATAAGGCCTCATTAGGCAGTCAGAGACACTCTGCGGCGCTGAAAAGAACCACAGTGTGGATTCACCCCATCATCTCCTCTACTCGGATTTGGCCTCTGCAGCCCGCCGGCGCACACCGTGTTCGTTAGAGAACTCCGTGTCTCATTCGCGCTTGTACATCAGCCCTATCTGAGATGCATGGGAATTGTACAGTGCGTCTATTGCGGGAGTAGCTTTGTGCTACACGCTCACGCTTTGTCACAACATAATAGTTGAGGTAGCAGGTCTTCTTTGAAGGGAGCTGAGGATGTGAGATCGTTACACTCAATGTACTGTTCTTCGATTGATCTGTCGCTGATATTCCAGCATATTTCTCCATGTCTGATCGGGCTGAAAAATCATAATCACGCTTATTTTGGCCAATACTGTGATAGAAATTATTTAACATGATTACTCACTGACTTTTGAAACATCATGCATTTAGAAAGAACATTTTTAGTCTACATTTTAGAGTTAAATGCATCAATCTGGTGCACTTTGAGAGCTAAATTAAGAGGCTAGATCTATGAAGAAATGTGTGCTCTTGTAAACAATTTAGTCATAAACACATCGGTTGTATAGATATGAATGGTGATGACACATAGGGCTGTCTCAATACATGCAATATTGCAATACCGCGCTATTGACAAGCCAATTGCAGGGGTTGGGCAAGCAACCGCCACAATCGCCATGTTCATGTTTTGACACACGTCATGGCTTGACGTGTGTCAGGGCCTTTAAAGGAAAGAGGTGTTCTGGATTTATAACACAAGACAAAATGAGATCGTTGCTTAACGGAATGTAGCACAATAATGTTTTATGTCTTCATAATCGTTGGAAGCCATAATTGTAATTAAAACTGGATTAATTGCACAGCCCTAATGTCTGAATGCTCTACCTCATGCTTTATTTCGAGTCTGCCAATGCAAGTGGTGTGTTCTGGGTCATCGTGAGGAGGCCTAAAGCCCCCAAATGGCCAAAAGGCAACTTGTGACTATACTCTCAATCCCCTCGACTGTCAGCAGCTTTTCTGGGTTTGCACCCCCTGTGAAGAGAACCTCAATGTGAAGACAGCCCCATTGAAAAAACACCATTGATTAAATGGCCGAAGACCTCGCCACAATCTAGATTTCATTACCCAGAATAAACACGTTGCATCAGGGCCTGAGCTTTTGTCTCCCTGCCAGTCTGTTTTGAAATTCAATAGATTGTAGTGGCAGATCTCTGAGGAGTGGCAGAGAGAATTGTTTCATGGAGTGGAAGCCTGTGGTTTTGGTTTTATTCCCAGGGAGTACTTGCCCGAGCAGACTGAAGGGCACTTTGGTTCAGAAAGCACCCCACCTCGTCTCAGTCTAAGTAGATGTGACAGGTAGCCATGAGAAAAAAGCAAAAAAACAGAAATGCAACAAAGACACAACAGTGAAATTACTGACATGAAAACCTCAGCCTGTCCTAGCTTCTCTCTCTCTCTCTCTCTCTCTCTCTCTCTCTCTCTCTCTCTCTCTCTTCGCTGTACATGGTATTGCATTTGGAGCACAACCAACCAGAAAGACTGGTAATAGGAACAGTTCCAGTTTGATGCATCTTGTTTATTTCCATTTACTTCAACCTTCAAAATAAAACGAAAGTTAGGTAACAGTTAAAGATCAAACTGGAGAGGTGAAACGAAACTCCATGAAACATACATGATGTGAAAAGCGATGTGTTGCGTCAGTATCATTTGCTGTTTCATCAGTATCATTCGCTGAGGTGTGACAAGCATGCGGAAAGGGGTAAATTATTGACGACGCAGTCATTAACCTACTTCTGCTGTTTAGACAAAATTAGCCTCAACTAATAATAAAGTGAGAAATTAGGGCCAGACACTTGGAGACATGACTGAAATAAGCACAATTTGAACTTTTCAATTGTTCCATTAGATATGAAAAGCTTTGTGAGTGAATGTCCACATACTGATAGATAATGTGATCTCATTTACCGATGTAGTGCCACATCACAGGCCGCCTCTTCACAACAAAAAGCACTAATGTGCCTGCATCTGTACGTTTTTACTGGGGCAGATCTACTGCTGTGAGAAGTAGACAGAATTCCCAAAGGGGGGGTCATTTATAGGACAGAGCCACGCTGTCTGTCAGAGCAAGGTTTGCATTGCTGAACACAGACAGTACAGATGAGAGAAGAGACGCCGAAAGGCCAAAAGCGAATCTCTTTAAGATCCGACTCAGGTGGTGCAAAGATGTCCAAATAGAGAGTAAAGCATCAGTGGACAGAGTGAAGAAAGAAAGAAGGGCTTCAAATCGATATAGACTACTGTAATTATGTTACTTTTCCTGTGTTGGAGTGAAGTTATTAGTGTTTCAATGTAAGTAATGACATATTGATCCACGAGATAGCATGTTACAAAGAGTCTTTAGTTTCTTTTATCCTCTTCCTTGGTGCAACATGTATCGACTGATTTCATATTGTGTCATCCAGCCTTCAGGTCATGCGAAGCAATATTGGAAATGGAAGTAGTCTACACATGAATGAACCAACAAAGAGGTAAATATGATCTATTGTTCCTTTATGTGTGTAAAAACCCTTAAAGGAATAGTTCAGCATTTTGGGATATGTCAATGCAGAAAGTCTGATTATTACATTAAAAAACATTAGGGCTGTCAATCAATTAAAATATATAATTGTGTTTAATCACATGATTGTCCATAGTTAATCGTGATTAATCACAGATTAATCACACATTTTGTATCTGTTCAAAATGTACCTTAAAGGCAGATTTGTCATGTATTTAATATTCTTATAAACATGGGAGTGGACAAACATGGGTAGGGTCTAGAAGGGAACCAGCAAACTGGGGAATCTCTGGCGCGATTGTTGAGGTAAGCATAGGTCGTCTTTTTTGCAGATCTCATATCAGATTTCAATGTACTGCTGTGAGACAGCTATACAATCTATGTTTCTGATGAGGTACTGAAGCTGTCATCTATGTCCAAAGTAACCAGACCACAGAGAGCAGAACACGGGAGTTGCTGGTCTAACGCTGCTTCAACCGGTTAGTTAATGTTATTGTGTGATTTTGGTTAGTTTGGATTCACCAAAGTCACACAATAGCACAAACAAACTAACCAATCGAGGCCGCCGTACACCAGCAACCCCTGTTTTCTGCAAGGTAAAATTACAAGTTTTTTCAACGGAGTCTGGTTGTTTTGGTGAGAGCGTCGGAAAGGGTTGTCTGACAGCACGTTAAAGCAGTGAAAATATTCTAAATATAGTGTACACTGAAACTGATATTGATTTTTTTTAAGTGAGTCTTTATTTTAGTTGGCTAAAATAAGTTTTGCTGTCGGCCCCGTTCAGAGCAGTACATTGCTTTGCTTCCGTGCGGTAACTCCTGTCTGTTTCTCCAAACTGGGGGCGTGCCGACCGTCATCTACTGTAGGTAAAACACTGACTATGGATGAGTACCTCATACAACCCCACTTCAAAACACCCAAACTATCCCTTTAACTGCTTCAAAACATGAACGAACTGCCCTCGCCGGTAAAAGGATGAACATTTCATTTAAACCCATCCACAGAAGAACCGTCCATGCTGCTCCTTAAATAACCAGAGTTAACTATGCATGATGCTGAGCAGCAGCCATGGCATACAGCATTAACAGCGAAAGGTCACAGCGAGACGAGGCATGTGGATGTGCATCGATATGGGGCCATTAGTCAGGCCTCTCCTGAGAATTCTCACTTAAATACAAAGCCTCCTATGTGACAAGCGACCTCAACAGCATGAACTCCCCCTTCAAAGCTGATGTGTCTCTTGTGATACACAGCATCCACAGCTTCTCAGCAGAATGTGAGGAAGCAGCAGGCCCTATAGGTTTCTGCAATTTTCCCTAATGGTTTTACATACCTCATCCAGTGAAACAGTCACTTTGATTTACCTGAGCAGAGTAGGCAGCTGGGAGGACATTGAGATTCCAGTGGATAGGTGCCGTGTACTACAGCGATAAATAATCCAGAGGGTGTGTTTAACAGATAAATGGCTTCATACTTGAGTTGCGTCCCTCCCGTGTAGACCCGTGTGACTCCGTAGGGGCTGTCGTCCTACTCTTTACACCGTTTATTCTCACCGTCCGCAGCTTTAATGCTCAGCTGCTTTGCTTTCTTACTCCACTCTTGAGACCGTTCAAGTACATACTAAGAAAGTCTACACACAACACACACACAGTTAATCAAAGTTTCTACACTTACTGCTCTGAACACTTGGTGTCTAAAAGCTGTTTCACACTGTTTTGACAAAATGGGTTTTGCGCTTCTCCCTTGGGTTGTCTTCTCAATTTCACACCAGGCAAGAAATGACAACAATTAATGTTTTTATTTCCTTATTGATTGCTTTTGAAACAGCATTTCATGAATACAAAGAAGTCCCTCGCCTCTTTCGTGATTAGAAATGACACTTCTGGCGGTGATTGTATGTCATATTTTAGGTAATAAAACATGAATTCTTTTAGGAAGTTGTCAGGTTATTTGTCACTTTCTGAAGACAATTTTCCCCATAATAATCCCCTCAGGGGATACAAGTTTTCACATAACACTAGAGAAACTACTCTGATATAAAGTAAGCGATGCATTTTAATTTAATCAATAATTCGATCTCTGGATTATCATCTTACTAAAGCTCTGCTAGTCCGTCTAGGCCAACCAATACTGAATCTTTGAAGCTGATTGAACATCTATATTTGAGAGTTGAAAAACTATGATAACAATATATTGGTCAATCAAAACATAACATGGTAACCATGATCATCGACCCATCCACCTCACCTCCTGCCTTCCATGAGCAGTCTTTCTCTTTTTTTTTTCTGTCACTAGCTCTGAGCGGTGGTGCAGTGGTTAGCACTGGCGCTTCACAGCTAGAGGGTTGCAGGTTCGAATCCGGCTTGGGACCCTTCTGTGTGGAGTTTGCATGTTCTCCCCGTGTTAGCGTGGGTTTTCTCCGGGTACTCCGGTTTCCTCCCACAGTCCAAAGACATGCAGGTTAGGTTAATTGTGGACTCTAAATTGCCCGTAGGTGTGAATGTGAGCGTGAATGGTTGTCTGTCTATATGTGTCAGCCCTGCGATGGACTGGCGACCTGTCCAGGGTGTACCCTGCCTTCGCCCAATGTCGGCTGGGATCGGCTCCAGCCCCCCCGCGACCCCTAACGGGATAAGCGGTTGCAGATGGATGGATGGATAGCTCTGAGCGCAGGATTTTTACGTGGATGCATTCCAATTGGACTCAGTCAAGACTACTTTGCGTAGAAATGACACGCAAAAAGTAAGAACGGCGTTCTTATTCCACGCTAAATGACTTGCAAATTGCCTTGTCATTCATACGCCTTTTCGTGCGACAGGTTTGCCAGCATCCAGCAGCAAATGTGAACTGCAGTCAATGAACCGAGGCCTGTGAAGGCCCGCTGCAGACGACATTCTCGATTCAGTCTACAGACCCCTGAAGTCCCGTCCCCGCTGCTCCATAGAGCGCCGTTCGCTTGTTTGTTCAAAGTTTAATAATATTGAATGTGTCCAAATTGCACCGACTTCGATGATGCACGTCCTTGGATCCCCAGCAATACTCCCACAAAGTCTGAAGTAGATCGGATGAACGGTTCTCGATATTCGCGAAGGACACACCCACATACCCACAGTCACACAGAGATTCCTAGCTTTGCTAGTTAGATACTGTACATGCAGATACTGATATATCTGTGATGAGCTAAAACAAGTTGGGCTCCAGTCCAGAGTTGGAATCTGAGTCGCAATTTAGTTCACTGATGTCACCCTACTATAGAGAGATGGGTAATGAAGTCTGTCACCCTTTCAAATGTTGCACATCCAGCCATTAAGCATGTGAAACATTGAGCAACATAACATGGGAGGAGTGCTAGAAGACACCAAAGCCATGTCCTCTGTATTATTCATGGGGATTTTGGTTTTCTAAAGCTGAGGAGCTTTTTATACAGTTTACAATTAAAAGTTCAGCATGCTTAACTTTAAATTTTCATAGATCCTTAGACTGACTGTGAGTCGGCCCGTATTCACCAGTATATGACGTGCATTTTTGATTTGTGTTCACCTGCACACTTCTGCTTCCTTTTATACTGCCAATGACTAAAGAGTGTAGGTACAGTATGCACATAGCTATTTTAAGTACAAGGCTTGGATCCAAAATGTTCCCTCCCAAACAAGTACAGAGAGGAGGCCCAAACTGTGTTGCTGCTCTCCTTCTATCTGAGGTGCAAAATGTGGTTCAGTTCCACCGGACAGCTGCAGGATAACAGCTTAGATTTTTGCTCTCTCTGCTCCAAAATCCTGTGTGACTAAACGGTCTGCCATCGCAGTACAGTGCTGAGGTGCAGACAGCAAAACAGGGCCAGTCAAGTCAGGTAGTCAGGGGGGGACGACTTACTGAGGAAATTTGGGAACACTTTATAATAAGGGTAGAAATCATATACTTCAGTAATGCTTAACTAATGCCTGACTCATGATGATTTAATGCATGAATTAATGCAGGATGTATCCTGAATTCCTCTCGCTCTTTATTAACAAATGATGAAGTCACTATGGATTCATGTGATTAGTTCACACTTAATATATCATCAGTTAAGGACCGTTAATTCTTACTTCATACATTAATTGATATGCGACCAAATTAGCTGGATTCCTCTCACATAAAGTTCATTTCAGGACTGTGCATTTGCTCAGCCTAAAAAAAATGGTCTATATTTCTATGAGAATAGACCCAAATGTATTTTTGACAGATTTATAAAATGGTGGAAACATAGACTGTATGTAAGAAGTTGAAGTAATCTTCGTGAGGTCACCCATTGGTTTGTTGACTGCCGTTTTGAAGCCACGAGTTCAGCATTTTGGCCGCTGCCATCTTGGTTCTTTGCAACCAGAAGTGACTCCCAGACTGGACAATGCCATGGTAGCGACCTGTCAATCACAAGGTAGCCACGCCCTAAAGCATACCCTGTTTTATGGTCTATTTGACTCTATATGGGACCATAATTTACTAAATGAACATCATGCTGTATTGAAGAAGACTTGAAACTAGTGATTGAGACCATAAACTCGTGTTTACAATGTTTACTGAGGTAATACATCAAGTGAGAAGTCATAATTTTCTCATAGATTTCTATACAATCAGACTTATTTTTGCAACCAGAGGAGTTGCCCCCTGCTGGCTATTAGAAAGAATGCAAGTTTAAGGCACTTCAGAATTGGCTTCACTATTAAGACCCGAAGTTATCCACTGGGTGGAGCATGAGTTGAAAAAGTAGTTGTGTTGTTGTTGAAACCAGTGGAATGTAGCACAGTAGAGAGAGGAGTATCACGACGTGACTTTACTTGGGGAGACACAAGTCTCAACCATGGCTAACTCGAAATCCACAAAACCAGCCTGAAAATGAAGACAATCTGAAACGATTGCATTAGAGTCTGTGGAGTAGAGCCGTGTAGTTGTCGAACCCTGGTCAAAGCTGGCCGATGCTACGATAGGATTGGCTCATTCAAGGGGTGGGACTTAGTGAAGGGTCAATTATCCCATAATGCAATCTGATTAATGAAATGACGGACATACTGTACAATATATTTCATAGTTAGTTAGTTTGTGCCAGTCTTCTTTGCTTTGTGAGACTCCAACAATGTACAGTAACTACAAAGACTCCAAGGACAAACTAACCTCAAGCGTGAAAGCACGAACAGGAAGGAAAATGTGCTCTAAAAGACACACTGTAGGAAAAAAACGGCAAGCATTAAATAATAAGGCTGGAGTTAACACTATATTTTCTATAAACAATATATTATACTATATTCTGAAACATTTGGGCACTGTAGTTTTTAGAAAACGTCAATCCAAACAGGAATGAATGTTGCATTTTGGGGGATTTCAGCAGTTGAATAATACACATTTAGTGCACTAGTGAGTAATTACAGCAGCAGCACGGTGTGTATGGGATTAACTCAAAATATCCTTTAAGGGTAACATACTACAGATCACATTTGTGCTTTCATTCTAAAAATTGTGTCCGTGGGGGCCACCATATGGATCTGCTTCTGAAAAGGACAATGCGATGCATGCAGAAAAATGCTCATATTCTTATTCCAAACCTTTCTCACCCTTTGTCCTTTAAGCTCACTCGTACGCTCATTCCAAGTCTGATTCACCAAACCCTTTTCACTGCACACGCACGTCAGATGAATGCCACCTGCTCATGACGAGGTGTTTGTGAGATTCGTTAGCATAATCTACGCCCTCAAATTGCTATATAAGGCTGTTCCACTCCGTCTCAGAAATTTCATTCACAAAATATTCATATGAATTAAAAGAATTTCAAACTGCTGAGCTTCAAATCCAACTATCGGATATCAGCAGATGAAAACAGAAGCAGTTAACGGTGTCAGTAGTCGTATTAGGGGGGACACAAAAGTTAGATGACAAAAAACATCATGCTAAAGCCAAATGGTCCATGGAGGCGTTCAAGGAGATGTGACAGGCACAGAGATGGATGACAGAATATGATAAAGACGGGGATGTGTTACACTGTCGGGTCCAACAGAGGATATTCACTTGGACAGCAGTCAGAGCGAGCCAATCTTTGGTGAAAACTACTAAATTATGAAAGTTGTGTTGTCAAAATATACCAATAAAACCATTAAATTAAAAAATTAAATAAATAAAAAAGACATGTCAAACCTTGGCAAGCCATGATAATGGTGATACGGCGAACAGAGTATTCATTTTGCATTAAGTCTATTAATTCTTATGGATTCTCGTAAGATATTTAAACTCCAAATTCATTCAGATTAAGGCAGAACTGACCACTCTTCTCAACACTCCTCCCGTGTGCCAAGTGTGTAGGAGAACTACCGTGGCTGATGCAAAAACACAAAAACGTCTCTATTCAGAGTCAGTGTTTGGTTTGTCAGTTCTGGGCTACTGTGGTTAATTTATAGACTAAGATGCTGTTAATGTGTGCTCTTTCACTGACGTCATGACCTGTGAGACATGATAAAGTAATTTTCTTTTTCCGGGTTAAACACGTGTGATTATTCCTCCGTGAAATGTGTGTAATTAAGCCGGTGTTCCTACCTTTAGACTACAAGGAAACCTTTTCTCCGACTGCAAATATGTCATCCGTACGTAGCTTGATGCAGCTGCCAGCTAATTATGACTTTGACTTACACCAAATGGATGTTAAAACAGCCTATGTGCATGCTCCAACTGATTGTGAGGTGTATAAAGAGCAACATGAAGGATTTGAAGTCACTATATGGAATAAAATGTTGCATGATCAGTGAAAATGGTTTCACACAGACCCCAGTAGACTGCTGTGTGTCTATAACAAACTGCAAAAGGAAGGATAATCCTGATAATTTGGGTCGATGATCTAATTATCGCTGGCAGTGATAGTGACTCACCCAAAGGTGTGAAGGAAATGTTGAGGGAATAATTTAACATGAAGGATCTTGGGAGACTTCAGCATTTCCTCGGCATTGATTTTTACACAGACAGAAGGAGAAATGAGGATGAACCAAAAAAAAGCACATAACAAAATACTGGAGATGTTTGGTATGTCTGACTGTAATGCTGCATTCACACTAAATGCGGAGCGAATTTATTTGCATCACTCGCGATAGACGCGCCGGAGAGGAGAGGGGCTTACCTCCATGTAGATACCAATAACATTTCATCAACCATGGCGGAAATAACCATGTATATGTCGTGGAAGTCCCAGATACATCGGAAGACCAAACATCGTCGTGTCTGGATTCCTAACATCACCCAGCGGCGCTCGGTGAATTTCACTGAGCTGTATTCACATACAGTGCCATTGCACTGACTGTATGTAACAAGCCACATTAAGAGGTCCTCCCTTAAGAAGTATAAACCCAAAATAAACAGATTGTGCTGTGATTCAATTACAATAAATGGATCCAAAGGATGCCGAAATAACTACATAATGATGCCAATTTGGAAAAAGTATGAATCCATGCTTTGTCAGGTCTGTTAGCAGACAGTACAATACAACTGTGAAAAATAAAGTCATTTTCTTCTTCAGGGTTAAACACCGAAGATAAGCATGTGTGATTAGTCTTCTGTGAAATGTGTGTAATTAAGTCGTTGTTCCTATCTTTAAGATGGCAGCACCAACAACTGTAGAAACATGGCGGCCGGCTCCGTGAAGAGGATCCGCTCCGTATGTAGATATAAACGGCTCATTCTAAGATAACAAAAACACAACGATTCTTATTTCCAGGTTATTATACACTAAAGAAAACATACTTATTAATATTATATTCCATTTCTGCCAGTAGATCCCCCTAAATGCTACACACTGTTCCTTTAAATCACTCTTATTTGGGACTTAGTGGTTCTCCTCCTGGTGTGTCTCCTTTTTCTTCACCAAACTTAAATAATCAAGATACAACATGTATATAAGATATTTGAACATTTTAAGTTGTTAAAAGGTCAATTTAGTTTTACCTTGTGACAGAGCTGCTTCCTGTCTTTGTCCTAAACTGGAACAAACATGGCCAACTGATCTTCCTATACAGCTCTGGGCAAGATACCAAACAAGTGCATATTCCAATATGTTTAATGGAGTTGATCTGCTTTTCTGATCCAAATATTATCGGAGAGCCTCCTACGCTATTAGCTTCTTCTGCCTGCCTTCAAGCTTCTCCTATTAATGCTGAAATGATGTTCAATGGACCTGCATATTAAAAGTCTCCCAGTCATTAATTACCATGCAGGGGCGATCAATCCAAAGTACAGTCATCGTTTAATGAGTGATTGCTGATTGGCCTGTTGTAAAGCACATTTATTTTGGACGGGCTTCAACAGCCACTTATTGATGAGAGATTGTTGCTTTCATACAGCAGTACTTGACCTTGTTAAGTGCTCAGGGAGATGCGAGAGGTAATTGTGTTTCACTCACTCAAATCATGCATTCATCCGTGTTGTCGTCATGTAACCATCCACCTGTTAACAACACGGCTCTACTGTATTACAGCAGCACGGTGTTGTCTGACAAAATATTAGCCTACATTTATTGTCACAAGAGCCGTAGTAGTAGCAAAGAACTTATATTGATAAGAAGTGAAAGCTAATTGGTCGTTCCATTGATACATCAACTCCCAGTAGCAGAGCTACGCCTCCGCCATTTTGGACTGAAGGCGACTATTATCAAAGGAAGCCAGTAAAACGTCCGCCTTCAAAGTGCCTCACAAAAGTAAATATTATTATTTATATTCTATTGTCATATTTAATGTCTCTACCAAAATGGCCTGTGTTGAACAATACAAATATTATAAATATGTATACTATTATAACTATTTACTTACTTACTTAGTTATTTGTTAATTATTTTCCCGGCCTTTCCCAGAGGAGCATAAAGTGAGCAATGGTCATAAATGGAAGTTAGAAAAAAATCCAGCACACAGATTTTGAGAGCACTTGCAAACATTTTCATGTCAAGGACCTCCAAAATCGATGTCCAACAGACCACAGACCATGGATGTATAAGAGGTTGTGCCCTGTGCTTTTGCCCCTCGTGTAAATAAATAGCCTACAACTACATTAAATTCTGTTTATGTCATGCTGCTAGCACTACTAGCTACTGGCTGATAGCCGGTTGTTTGGGAACAAAGGCGTTAATACATCCAACACGGTACAGGCTTACAGCATACAGCCCATGGGTGTATTATAAGATAGTAAAAGTGATGAATTACAGCCAATATGTTAGGGCTGAGCCGAATGCTTTGAAGCTTTGACCGTTGCCATGCTATTCGACCTCCAAATCACTATTCAAATGCTTTGCTTTTAAAAATGTTATATGTAATAATAATGTATAAATCCCAAAATAGCCCATGAAGTATTGAATAAACCCCAAAACAATATTCATTATTCATATTCAACATCAATAATTATTTAATTAATAGTTATTCGGATATACAGATATCGCTGTTTGTTGTGTGTAGAGGTAAGTGTGTACAGTAGTACGGCAGCAGCACTGTCCCGGGCACTGATATGGGGGAAATGAACGGACAGAGGAACATGTCAGCCTGCGGCATTTCGCTATTCCGCGAAGCTTCGAATACCTTCGAAAATTTCTCACCGAAGCCCAAAATGTGGAATTCGGCTCTACAATATATCCATTATTGCAACCTCATACAGCTCGCAGGAAGCCGGCAGAAAAAAAGCTGCATCTCCATCTAGCGGCGGTTGTCAAAAAAGCATCAGAGTTTTGTCTCTTTGCTTCTATACTCTTTGGGAGTCATGCCAAACTGAGGCCAGTAGGGGTAACAGGAGTCAACAGAAGTGAACCAGAGTTAACAGATACAACTATACTGCATTTTATTACCCATGTTTGATACTTTTTCCAATGGCCTCAGAGTGCTCCATTTATTTTGGTGAGCATTCACTTCCTTCCTGCTCAGTCAGTAACGAGAAAGAAGAGGTCCCGCAGCTCTGCTTCAATGAGCATAAAGAGGAAAAAGACAGAAACGGTGACTGTAAGAGCACCGACCAACAACAACCCAAAAAACAAAAAGCTCAATAAATCAACAGCTCAGTCAGTGTCAGTGATGCAGCTCCAGGTTGCACATTTCAAACATCACAAGATAAAGCTCGAGTGATGTGTTGGTCTGGCCGTAGGCCGTTTTTTTTTTTCATGTTTGATTGCTGTTCCGTTTGATTTCCACAGCAGTTAACAGCTGATAAGATGAACGCCATCTCTCAGGTTGGCCCACTAATCTTCCTGAGCAATAGCTAGGTTGGAACTATCTCTAAACGGAAGGCAAAACAATGATTGGATGAAGCCTTGAAACGAGGCCAAACACGTTGATGGAGAAGGCATGTTCCTCTCCGGTGCGGCTTTATTAATATGTAAAGCTCATGTAAATGCAGGATCTGTCACTTGTCACTTGAGGGGGAGCGAGAGCACCATCAGAGTGGCTTTCTGCATCTGCTGGAGCTCCTCTCGTTCCGTTAGGGCTTTAGTTGGAGGAAGTGAGACAGAATGACTTTTTTTTTCTGTTATCAGCTGGCAGTGATGTTATTTATTCCCCTCATTTAATTGTCACCCACCCACACACTGCGAAAAGGATAAGACCCACGCATATCGAGCACAAATGGGTACGTACCAACTTTAAACCGAAATTTGCGGTGAGGTAATTCTGAGGAGCCATAATTAATTTGACACCAAATTGTTTTCTAATGTGCATTAGGGTATTTTGCCTCTGGTAATGCAACAGATGAACACACTCAATCTTCCATTCCAAAGCCTCCAGCTGCATATTAGAACTCAGCATAGCACCACTGGTGAAACCCAAGCACCTATTGGAGTGACGTTCATCTAAGTTTTGTAACCAAAACAACACGTGTCCTTACATAACGCTCAGCTGAAGAGATAACACAAACACAATCCCCTGGTATGGAGCTTTCTCTCATTATGAGTGGAGGGCTGGGTTGATTCTGTCCCCCAACTTTATCTGAGGTGTAACTCAAAATGTAGTCAACACATTCCTATAATTACCCTAATCCTACAATATGTATCTCGTTAAAACGTGGTGCTGTACATTTAAGCTCTGTCATATCAGGTATTATAAGAAAAAAATAATAATCCTACAGGGAATCTAGTTTTATAAAGACTTAATACTGACACATAATGGACACAAAGAGGTTTTGAAACAGCATTTGTTATGTAACCAACAAATGGGGCCTGTAGCACTCCGGAGGGGCAGGGATGTAGCATTTGTTGTTGGGCAAGTTACCTGAAACATTTAACTAATTTCTAGGGCTGTCAAAGTTAATACTAACGTGTTAATGCAAAATCGTTTTAACACCATACATTCTTTTAACGCATTAACGCAATCGATTTTTGGGAGGTTGTAGCGGGCTCAGTTTCAGAAAATTGAAGGAATCCATTGGTACCAACCATGTCATACTACCTTGTCGCCAAGGAGGCTAAAAAACGCTCCGAACGTGCGCTAAATTTTGGCGAGGAAAAAGTGGCATGGCCATTTTAAAAGTGGTCCCTTGACCTCTGACCTCAAGATATGTGAATGAAAACAGACTTTCCCACTTTATGATAATCACATGCAGTTTGGGGCAAGTCCTAGTCAAGTCAGCACACTGACACACTGACAGCTGTTGTTGCCTGACTTGAGTTTGCCATGTTATGATTTGAGCATATTTTGTTATGCTAAATGCAGTACCTGTGAGGGTTTCTGGACAATATTTGTCATTGTTTTGTGTTGTTAATTGATTTCCAATAATACATATAAACATACATTTGCATAAAGCAAACATATTTGTCCACTCCTATGTTGATAAGAGTATTAAATACTTAATAAATCTCCCTTTAAGGTACATTTTGGACAGATAAAAAAAAGTGTGATTCATTTACAATTAATCATGATTAATCATGGACAATCGTGCGATTAATCACGATTAAATATTTTAATCGATTGACAGCCCTACTAATTACTCATCAGCAGAAGTAAACTCTTCATCACTCAGCCCGGCTCGGTCAAAGGTGACTTCCAACCACTAAAAGCACATCCAATCATCACCTGTGTGTTCCAATACCAATGCTACGATATTATTTAGTATGCCAGAAAAAGATTTAGTATGTCCCAATACAAAGTATGTCAAATGCAGTATGCCAAAAACACCAGGATGTCCTACTACATCTGGTCACATTTTGCAGTATACAAGCCAACTGGCTATTCTGACCCACAATCCTCTGCACAGCGGATATATATCAGCAAGATCAAGACACAATGTTATGATGAAGTAGTATGTCCCATTTGTATGCACACTGCATGCAACAGTATGTACTTATTAAGGGCAGCTGCAGTACATACAAAAGAAAAAGTCTGTGATTTGGAACATAGTACATTTTCTGTACAGTATTTAAAGCAGTATTTTTCACAATTTGGCTTTTATTTTCTTAGCTCTGGCCTTCAGTTTTGTCGGTTGTGATAACATTGAGTTGTCAATATATCTGAATGCAGTTACATTGCTACAAATAGGCCCAATGAGGCAAAGTGGTCACATGTTCATATGGGTTTTACACAAGGTTAGTCAAGCTTCATATTAGACTTCATAAAACTAATAAATCCAACAATAAAAGTGTTATGTGAGTATTTATCCATTTATCAGTGCTGAAAGGGGTTGTTGTTGTTGTTGTTGTTGTTGTCTTCTTCTTCTTCTTCTTCTTCTTGTGTTTATTTGCGGATGGCAAACCAGCTTAGAGGTGCATTACCGCCACCTACTGGACTGGAGCCGTAGATTGACAGGAAAATAATAACTGAAAAAAAGAAAACTAAAGTAATGTTGGATGAGCCTCTGGACTATAGTCCTTCAGACAGCCAATACTTCACCAAACTCCTACGCAGGGACAACTTGACACGGTTAATCTAATAAGACTGTTGGACTTGTCCTCAGGAGGACGGACATTGATTAAAGCATATACTGGTGGAGTTGTAGACCAGTTTATTTTTTGTTTTCCTCCAACTCCGGTGCTGGGCGCATGTTTCCTCCTTCCTTTCACTGAATGAGTTGAGCTGTGACAAGCATTACTCTGTATATTTAACTTCACCACAAGAGGTTTCAAATTTGAATACACCCACAGTTTTCCATGTCCCCGTACATGATAATTAAGGATTTTTTTTGGTTATTTTTTACTGACACATACTTGCACAAAAGAATTTCTAGCAGAGAAAGTTTTCAAATTCATCAGTTTTACTATATTCAGAAACAGTGATTACATGCCCCCGAGAAACATTTGAGAGTGAACTTCAAACCTGAATCACTTAATGATTTGAAAGACTTTAAAAGGTAAAATGAAAATCGGTCTCTGGAGAAGTTGATACCATTAGAAGTTGCACAAAATCATGGCTGAACGGCTTCGCTCCCTCATAATGTCAAAGTTTCATTCTTGCGAAGTCACTCTCTGATGTTAATGCCATAATGATCACAGTGAGAAATGGATAGTTAAATACAGATTATAGAGGAACAGTGATAAATCCTGGGCCATGATTCAGCTGGGAAACTTTAACCTTTGTGTGACCTGCACCTAAGTGGGGAACATCGATTTGCTGTAAAAGGGATCGCACACTTGATATTTTTTTCCGCTGAGCAGACTGCAACATGTGTAAGAGATTCCTGTATCGGGTTCACTGGACACACGGATGTCTGACAGCTTTCCTTTCCTAGAGGGACAGAAGGAGAGTGTCCTAGTGTATGTGTCCTTTTATTGTTTTTTCTCTGCTAGTGGCAGTTCTGTCCGTTTGTCCAGCGCTTTCATCCAGGCCAAGACATCTTGACATCTGCTGGACAGACTCTCTTGAATTTCTTTATGGATATTAATGGGCACCATAGGCATGATTCTAAATGATTTCACCATCACCATGCACTTTGGTCTATGACAAGCTGAAGGCCCTATTTCCATGAAATGTACTGTGGATATTTATGGTCTTTTGAAAATGAATCCAAAGTTGTGGTCTAAACACTTCTGAAGTCCCTTTTAGATTTCACACTGAAGTTCCAAGTTCCTGAGAAAAAATCCCCTCCAGTTTCCACATCTGATACCAACAAAATAACAATGAGGAAAATCTACAACGTCTTAATTGGGAGAATGGGACCCTCTCAGTTTCACTTCACTCTTGCTGCAGCCTGAGGGGCCTCTATGATATAATTGGCATCGGTGGAAGAAATTAATTTCCTGCACAAAAACGAGAAAGTGTTTTGTTTCAATATGCACAATGAAAATATAAAAAAGTTTTCTATTCCTCCCCAAAAAGAGCTCTTTGAATATTTAATAGCTCAAAAGGATTTTGAGCTGCAGCGTTATTAGTTGAAACCTCGACGATACATACAGAAGTTACACATTTGTGCAGACATTATAGTCATAAAAAACCTTCCTGGATATAAAGGGGTAGCATCTAAAACAGCTCAGTTTGCTCTAAAGATGTCCCATATATTGTGTGCAATCAAATTTTAAGTATTTAATTGTGTCTTAAATAATGCAGTCAAACTGCAGCCCGCTCTTGTGCCAGCTAACATAACCCTCCGCTTTAGATAAAACGATTTGTTCAATTCTTTATGAGCGATGGGAGGGGAAGCGGAGACGACCGGTGACTATAGGCTTATGATAAATGAAATAATCTGAATGCATTTCCATTTAGAGCAGACAGAGATTCAAACAGACGATTCAATAAAACTGACCCTCGGAGACCGGCCTCAGTGAAAATGGAGTCACCATTAATAAAAGAGGTTAACGTTCTTGAAGCAATTATGAGGAAACGCAATTGCGACGGTCATTTCGAAGCATCATAATGCGATAAGGAGATGTGGAATATGCTGATATGATGGGAAATACGTTTTCAAGGTTAGAACATTAGGCAAACGCCTGCATAGAGAATGAAAGGAGATTGTAACCAAGTGGACTTCAAAGAGTATCAAGGTGAGTCCCTGTGCAGGGAGAGAGAGAGATAATTTCAAGCGCTGTTGATAGCTGAACTCCATTTGCGTGGCCCTGTTTAATGGATCTTGTGGCACTGATAAAAATGTGTGTGTTGTTCATGAAGAATTAATTACCGCCCACAACCGAGAAGGCCATGTTAGAAAAAAAAAATACCAAACAACTGAGTCTTTTGATGGTAGCAGAGTGTTTATGGGGCTTTAAAAGAGTCGTGCTTTTAACAGCGGCTGCCCTCATCTAGAGTTTGCCAGTTCATTACCAGCCGCCCTGCACACAAAAAAAGAGAGGCTCCTCAAGGATACTTCAGTCATGGCAATGGTCTACACTGAGCAGCAATAATTTAAAGCAACCTGACAATTTATTATGGGTTCCTTAAAAAATATTTTTTAAGGGATAACTCATAGGATGAAATACTTTGCCGCCTGAGAGTTTACAGCTTTTGCAGAGGACGGCACCTGCCATCAGCTTGGATCAGAGCCACGGCTGAAATACAGTAGGTGTCAAAATACAAACTTTTCAAACAACTCCTGCAGCATAAGCAACGTCTCCACTGTTAAATCCAGTGGGTAACGTCTTGAAAGTGCCTTAAACTTGCATTCTTTCTAATAGCCAGCAGGGGGGCGACTCCTCTGGTTGCAAAAAGAAGTCTGATTGTATAGAAGTCTATGAAAAATGACCCTACTTCTCACTTGATTTATTACCTCAGTAAACATTGTAAACATGAGTTCATGGTCTCAATCGCTAGTTTCAAGTCTTCTTTAATACAGCATGATTAGCAAATTATGGTCCCATTTAGGGTCAAATAGACCATAAAGCAGGGGATGCTTTAGGGCGTGGCTACCTTGTAAGTGACACGTCGCTACCATGTCTGGGAGTTGTTCACGTTTTCGTCTTAAATCTTTAACCCTTTCATTGTGTAATTTTAGTTTATGAAAGTTAACATTAACATTTTGGTCGCTTAAAAAAAAAAAAAAAGATGGCGACGGCCAAAATGCCGAACTCGAGACTTCAAAACAGCAGTCCACAAACCAATGGGTGACGTCACAGTGACTATGTCCACTCCTTACGGTATATACATATATACAGTATATGGTTAAACCATGTGTTTACGGCTGTCCTCCCGAGAAAAACAACAATCAGATTTTTCAGAAAGTGACATATGTTTACACTCAAGCCGTATAGATTATGACTCTTGTCTATTGGGAGAAAAGGAGGTAATTGGGTGACGTTATTGTAGAACAACAAGTTCACATAGAAGTAGCCCTTTTAACCCAAGCCGTGATCTTTCCATGTTTCAGTTCATCCTAAAGGAGTTGCATGGGGTTGAGGTCAGGCCTCTGCGCAGGTTCTTCCACACCAAACTGTGAAAATGGCTTTGTGCACTGGAGCGTTGCTTTATTGGAACAGGAGAGGACCTTCCTAAAACTGTTGCTACAGCACACTGTTATCTAAAATAACATTTGTATGCCGTAGCATGGAGGTTTCCCTCAATTTGTACCCAGAGGCCTCGCCAACACAATGAAAAACAGCTCCATTCTAAAAGTACACAAACTATATGCTATTTAGTGTAGCTCCTAAGTGTTGCCAGTGGCACATTTAGCAATTTACTAGTGCAGCACTGATTGTTTAGAGCATGTAGATTAACAGCACAGAAGTGGATTGTGCTACATGAGCGGTTTGAGTAGTTTCTTGGGACATTTTGATTGACATTTTTTTCTGGCAGTAACTGTGAGTGTCTATTGTAAGATAGATTCTGGTTCAAGGATACTTTAAAGGAAGCGTGTGTAACACTTGAGGGGATCTTTTGGCAGAAATGGAATATAATATTAACAAGTATGTTTTCATAAGTGTATAATCACCTGAAAATAAAAATAGTTGTGTTTCCGTTACCTTAGATTGAGCCGTTTATATCTATATACGGAGTTGGCCGCCATGTTTCTACAGTAGCCCAGAACAGACAAACCAAACACTGGCTCTAGATAGGGACATTAGTGTTTTCACGTCAGCCACCGTAGTTCTGCTACACGCTTGGCACAGGGGAGAAGTTCCAGGCGGTTGCAATCTGCAACCTCACCGCTAGATGCCGTCAGGTCCAACACACTGCTCCTTTAATACAGACTGATATTTGATGCACTCTGAAGGTGACTCTTTCCAACACTGTTAAAAGAAACATTACATATACAAAGCACGTAATGTTATAAAATATACGTTGGAAAACATTTCAATGTCACAGCTGGCAAAATAGACTACAGTGAATAAGGGCATTTGACCTCAAAGATTATTTGTGTATAAAAAGGTTTGAGTAGTTGCATTATTGAATTGTTAAACACATTTTAGTGCTTATGCATTTTCTAAATGGTATTATTTCCACCCCTGAGAAAAATATATTGCAGCAGAGACCTCTGGCAAGTCCCAGGCCCCACTGCTATATCAATTTTGTTGAGAGCGTATGATGACAAAGTGGTTCATTTTGCTCCAACTAACATGCAGCGGAGTTGGACTGTGATGTACAGTACATTATGTACACTGCAATCGAGTCAAGCAGAGAGACATGCTGCTGAAAACAAGGACACCACAGCACAGAGGGCAAATTCCTCCACAGTTGTCGGTTCCATGGCTCAGGGCTCAGGCAAACATCTGTTGATCTGTTGAATGTATTAAGATCTAAAACTGAGCCAATTACCAGAGAGAAACACAGCCCCTGGTCAGTCTGTCCTCGGTTAATTTCTGGTCAGCTGTTGATGACTGCGGCTCGCTTCCATCTTCCTGCCTCCTGCAGGCGTGATTGGCTGAGTCTGGTCCAAGGACGGGGATGTGGAGAGCTACAGCGGCAATAAAAAGCCAACTGACTGACTCATGTTGTTTATAAAGGAATCCATGCAGGAGTGGGTGTGAGGAGGTGGACCTCTTTGTTTTTTGTGTGTATATATGTGTGTGCGTGCGCGCTTTGTGTTTAATCTCTGGCAGCTATTTAACATCGACATATTCATATTCAGATGTGCTTCCAACCGCTGGGGCTTTTTAAGGCTCTTCTCTCTGTATAGGTGGCTTGATCTGGAAGGAGGAGGCAATTATTTTTGATTGGACACAGATAAAAGGCTTTGCTAAATGGGAATGTGCCAGGTCTGTTCTGCACTGTAGCTGGTGGTTCAGTGGCATCAACACTGGATTAAGATGACGGCAGGACGGTAGATAACGGACCAGTTATATAAATACGTGTGACGCGGTTCAATCAAGTGACAGTCACCATGGCTCAGATTTGGTCCGGCTAATGGACGCTTAATGCTGGTACCAAAATTTTAAATATTTTTAGTTTTATTAAGAAAGTATTAAAGTTAAACCACGGGCATGTGAGGACCTGAATGGCAGGTGTCTGCTTTGCCCAATTTAGGTTTTCAAGCTCCAAAATTTGCCAAAATGGCAGCACCTTGTTCGCGTCCAGCATAAAACAACCTATGTTTTACAAGAAAGGAACCTCTTGTTACCATGCCAATTATGACTTCTGTATTTCAAAAGCAAAGCCTAAAGCCCAAGGATTTTGACATTTGTATGTCCCGTTTCATACCGACAGTCATCATTGGTTTGTTTTGAGCATGACCACAATCTTTCCCTAACCTTGAAAGAGTACTCCACCAGTTTAGCATTGCACTTTTGTCAAAGTCATTATGAACAGCTAAAAGCAATTCTCAAAATCAATGCAACAGAACCAGAGATATTGTCTTTTTTTGTTACATACATTCTTCTTCCCTGTCAAAACCTGGCACCTACAGCGCAGTACCAACAATGCAAATTGCAGTCTGTTTGGTCATTAGTGACGTGTTTTTTAGTGACATTTGCGATTGAGGTGTTTTCCATACTTCTGTTACGTTGTTTCCGTAACTATTTTAGCTTACGCTTTTATGTTTTTCCTAACTAAGTGGTTTTGTTGCCTAAACCTTACTGCGGCCGTCACGTAGTTTTGTTGCGTGGTTTAAAAATGGCATGCAAAAGAGACGTACAAATGACACGCTAAAAGGCTAATATGCGTTCTCATGACACACGGAATATCCTTGTAATGTTGTGCTATTTTGGATTAGTAGGTCTGTTAATCTCACTTCTTTCTAACCCCTAGACTTTTTTCATTTTCAAACTTCAGTCTTCAGCCCCAAACAGTGTGCTTACCGGGTCTGAAAAGTGAAGCCAATGTGAAAGTACCTTAAACATGCATTCTTTCTAATAGCCAGCAGGGGGCGACTCCTCTGGTTGTAAAAAGAAGTCTGATTGTATAGAAGTCTATGAGAAAATGACTCTACTTCTGACTTGATTTATTACCTCAGTAAACATTGTAAACATGAGTTTATGGTCTCAATCGCTAGTTTCAAGTCTTCTTCAATACAGCATGATGTTCATTTAGTGAATTATGGTCCCATATAGAGTCAAATAGTTCATTTACAGATTTTTTTGTTGTGTATTATAATGAATATTCCAGCCTGTAGGGGGGCCACTATAAGTTAAAAAGCATTGATATTTAAAACATTAATCCCACTGTGCAAACAACACATACTAAATAAGCTCAAGTACAGGCTCATGAGGGAGCACTCTGGTGTTACACTATATCTCACTACACCTAGTGCTATTTAAAGGTGTCAAAGGATGTACAGGATTGTAAATGTAGCCTACATTTGGCCACCTGGACGGGGTGTTTGATTAGCGGCGTGGTTGTTTTCCCTTCTCGTTAATGTTGTGATATGTAGCAGCATGTTTCTC
Source organism: Sebastes umbrosus (assembly GCF_015220745.1). Taxonomy (NCBI): domain Eukaryota; kingdom Metazoa; phylum Chordata; class Actinopteri; order Perciformes; family Sebastidae; genus Sebastes; species Sebastes umbrosus. Next base: position 25,593,132 of record NC_051274.1, read on the forward strand.
TTCATACTAACCCAGCAGACCTCCAGGTGGCTTCCCTAGATACCTCGCTCTATTTCAGTCTCCGCATGCTGCTCCATTATTCTGACAGCAAAAATCTATGCTAACACCATCATGGGGGTACACCGCCTCACTTTCTGTTTCTGATATGAAAACACTGTCCACATTTTTTATGCTTCAAAAATTGGAAAAATAGTCGAACAAAAAGAAATTCAACATGAGCTTCACTTGCCCACTATTGCGAACATGAAGGATGTGCTTGTAGCCATTTGATGTACATGACCTGGCAACCCGTACATGAGAGCTTTACAAGGCAGCTTTGAAAGCCAGGAATGTCCACACCCGGTGGTACAATAATATTCAATGTACATATCTTATTTTTGTTGAGGAAGAAGTAAGTATACTTCCCCATAAGCAGGTTATTTACTCTTGTTATTGTTATTGAATGAGTTTTTCCACTTAACCTCCAAACCCCCAGCAGGAGGGATTTCATATTCTCTGAGAAGAAGTCTTGAGTGATTCAATACCTTAGGTCGAGTACTTCCCATAATCCATTGAAAATAAGATGACATGCTCTAAAGCAGCAATTCAAGTTCAAGTTCATTGTCATACAAATTAAAAGTACAGTTGTACATTCAATGTATCTGCCCTGACTCTCCAACACATCCTCACTCCCAACTCGTCAAATACTGCCGTCAATACAGCGTGTCAATATACGCTTGCTACATGCATAGTGTTCTTTCATAGGTTCAGGCAACACAAAAACGTAGGTTTAGGAAACAGTTGTGGTTGACTTCACTGACTAATAACTCACGGGACTAACGATTCTAACAAGTCACAGACTAACAACTGACGTGACAAAATAAGTCAAAACGGGGCAGGAGACTGCTGTTCGTGTCCTGTGAGACACTAAAAGTCAATGTTCATTTATTTTTGTTGCCTAAACCTAACTAAGTAGTTTTCTTTTGTTTCAATGTTGTGGTCATGATAAGGCAAACAAAGCTGTTTTTTCCTAAACATAACCAAGTAGTTTTGTTGAGTTTTTTGTTTTGTTTTGTTTCAATTTACAATGTTAACCATGTATTTAAAACTATTTAAAACTGTTTAAAAGTGCGACCAAAAAATACATTCCCTTCGAAATATAATTGAGAATGCAGTTTTCTTTTTTCTCATTCTGCAGTTAGACATGTTATTGTACAGAGAGGGTGAATATATAGTGAAGTATATATGAGTGCACTGGCAGGCTGCCCAGTCTGGTTTATTACCTACACATGCCATGGGGACACACCAGGCTGTGACCGCCCTACTGGGTGAGTAACAATCTCCTGGTTCCCTCACGGCGCCGCTGCTGGACTCCTTCGACATTTCTTTGTTTATGTCGGGCCGACACCGCTATCAAACCGCGCACAACTTTCATGGGGGTGTCCGTCAACCATATCAAACTCAATTATTCCCGCCGAAGTCAGATACTTATGCCTCCACCAAAAAAGTAATTTCACACCAATTAAAAGCTGCAACAACAGAATCTGCAGTTCGGTGTTGCAGACCCCTTCAATCCCGCCTGCAGCCCTGCCAATGTGATACAATGAGGTCAGTCGTAAGCTGAGCATGATGAGCGTAATTGCTCTGTCTATTTTTTTTTTCCCCCACAGGATAAAGAAACAAAACAGGAAGGAATAATATTAAGAAAAACCCACACTAAATGACAGTGGGGCGTCTATAGGGATAAAACAGTTTGGGGAGGGTTTCAGGAGAATAGAGAGCATTCCTTTAAGTGCTAAACACACAGCAGCTGTTGGAGGCTATCGTGAGATAATTAAAACCCGCACAATACCTGTCTCTGCCCCATTGGGTTTTATAGTGAATGTTAAACTGCCAGATTATATTTAATGAAAATTGGGTTGTCACTGCGGCCTGAAGAGGTGAGGAAAAAATTAGCACGGGTTAGCGAATCACCTCATTTGGTGCTGCATCGTTGTTAAAAACCGTCATTAAATAACACGGATGTGCACAGAAAGAAGGGTTAGCGCATCTGCATCCATCATGGACATGAGCATCTATGACACTGAACCCGTTGGGCTCCAGGAAATCCTTTTATTATGTTGTGCCAGCGGGACGCGGCCTCTTATCAAATCTCTCATCCCACAGGACCTGTTATGGGGGATTTTCTCTGTGGGAATCTTATTATTGACGGTTTTCTCATTTGAATAATTTTGCAATAACGAGAAAATGAATTTCCTGTGTCCCTCGCCTGGTAGCGTTCGCGCAGCTAAAAAGTGTATCAGTGTTTTAATAGCTTGCCTGTGGTTGTTGTTGTTGCACCACTTTGAACACAGGCCGGGAAACTATTTGAATGTTGTCTGCTTGAAGATAATCTTCTGCTAATATGGGTATTTGTATTCCTCTGTCACAATGGTGTTATTTGCTCATTATTGAATTCATAGTTTTAAACGTGTGCCCCTTTCGCTGTCTGTCTGATGGGATTTAATGCAGAAAATACTGTATAGCTACCGTGCTCCTAACACATCTGTTTGGCATGCTGTAACACAACACACAGCGTCGGATTAAAGCTTAATCCTGGGAAATAGCATAAAGACCATGAAACAGAAGTGTACAGAAGTATTATCAGCAAAATATACTTAAAGTAATAAAATAATTCAGCCCGACTGACACCAGCCAGTGCTAATATTATTATATATCCTAATGTTTGGTTATTATCACTAATGCATTAACATCTAAGCAACATTTAGCATAGGGTGGGTGATTTAATGTCTTAATATGAAATGTTTTATATGTTAAATCTTTATAGAGTTATGAAGTGAGAGATGCTAATTTGGTGCCCCCGGTTACAAAAGTAGAAGTTAATTTTTCCCATAGACGATGTTACATAACTCACAGTTGGAGCATTTCTATGTCTTAAAATGAGAATTAAAACTCTCATCCAAAGAATTAAAGCGAGGGACGGTAATGTTGAGAAACTAGCAAGAGTACGTTCAATTTTAAAGCTTATCCAAATGAAAAAACCAAGCCCCGTTACCAACTCTTTCACAATGAAAGTAGCTAGCAGCACTAGCTCTAAAAGTCCCTAAATCTATAATCTATTATTGAACGTTCGGTCTAATGACCGAACGTTCAATAAGACATTATTAGGCGACCAAAAAGGTTATAATTAACTTTCATGAACTGAAAACACACTATGAAAGGGTTAAAGTTCTAAGATGAAAACACTCCTAGACCGGACGACTCCGTGGTAGAGACCAGTCAATCACAAGGTAGCCATGCCCTGAAGCATACCCTGCTTTATTGTCTATTTGACTCTAAATGGGATCATAATTCACTAAATGATGTATCATGCTGTGTTGAAACTAGTGATTGAGACCATAAACTATAAACAAATAAAAATAGAAGAACACTACCAACCCTAGCTTTAACAACTTCATTACAGAGTATCTGGTTCATTGCTAAAAAAAATAAGTGGAGGTACAAGTTTGTGTACATAAACATTTTGGTAATGTGTATTCTACGGTGGTGATACACAGATAATATATTAAAGTGAAAGTACCAAGATGATCTTTTAACTTTATTTCCCTTAAAGAGATTAGCAGAGGTTTTTAAGAATATTTTTTTTCTTCACTTTAAGCAAACTGATGAATAACATGAAATATAACCCAGTTCCGATCACCAATTACTGTTATAGCAAAATCCCTGTGTGAAGTCTTTGTCTCGCTGTATTACAGTGTCAACTCATCTTGGTGGTTGAGTTTATTTGAACAGAAAACACATTTCCCTAATTAACCAGACAAGAAATGCGTGTTTCAGAGTGTCAGTGCCGCCTTTGTTTGATCGTTCCTGTTCTCTTAGAAGCAGGTATCACTACTACACTTTCTGTGGATCTGTATTGGCTAATTAGATTTTATTCCTACCCCCAAACACTGGGAAGTTGTTAGCACAGGGTGTCCTCTAGCTCCTGTTAAATTTCTCCCAGACATTCCTGTTTTTTGTGATAACAAAAGAGAAATCATCTAAACAAGCAGAGAGCGGCCACAGACTTGACAAAGGTAATTTCAGGGCCTGTCAACACGCCAACTTGCCCGAGACGTCGCTGCAAACAACAATGGGTATCAAGTCAGGAGAAAATGAGGGATAAGACTTGAGGTATATTATTATGACCTTGCGTTTGGTCTGTTTTCAGCTGGCGCTCAGTTGGCAGAGGAGACAGAGTGTACACAGAGATTTGTTGTCTGAGTGTTTACGTGGACTATTGACAAAGCCGCGGATGAAGAAGGTGTCCATTAAAACACCTCAGGCCCTGTTTGTGCCATCGTACAGAGAGTCAAATAATTTATCTTTCTGATGAGAAAAGAGGACAAAATCAATTTGGACAGAACAGCCAACACCAATAAGCCGGGGGAATTACCATTGTGAAAGATATACGATATGTGGCAAGGGCAGAATAGAAATGTTTTCAACAGAGTGAGGGAAGTCTTGCATTATAGTAAGAAAAGTTCTGACCGGCATGCAAACCCAAAAGTAGGAGCACTACGGTGGAAGAACTCCCTCTCAAAAAGGTTTCTTTAACTTGATAGTTCTGCATTAGAAGACACATTAGAAGAAAGTCAAGTCTGATGTAAAGCCACGGTCTGTGGCTATACTATATATATTTAAAATCATCATGGTTGCCAAGCAGATTTTTCATATTTGGCCCACTTGAGCACCTAGTTGGTTGGTAGCAACAGCACACTCCTGATTTTTAAAACATTATCCCAACTGTAAAGTAATAATCTCAAAGATTATCATTTAAATAAATGTCTGTTAAGTCAATATCTATCGCCGAACGAGGTAACACAACGGTGATTGAGCCTATGTCCCATGATTAAAGCCCTTGCATTTGCAGTATTACATACACCCAGTGTGTGGCGACATTCCCAGGAAAAATCACAAGCGGTGGGTGATCTCTGGGAAGTGAGGTGCCGCCAAAGTGAGCCAAGAGGATTTGATGTTTGAGGATATGTTAAATAGAAGAGATACATATTATACGGAGTACCAGCGACAGGTGCACGTTGTGAAACGGGTTTTTTTCAGTTTGTAGGGTACCTTCTAGACATAACCCTGTTTTGTTGGGGAGGATGGTCTGAAACATTCATAACAGGGAAAATATACAAGCAAATACACAAGCTGCTCTGCAGAGAGTTTATAATCAATTCATAGGGCGGAGTAAGTTTTCATCAGGCTCATATTGGCCATTTAGAGGTATTTTACAAAGGGTTTTGTTTCGTTTTCCCTCCATTTCAGCCCACTAAACGAGTGCTATTACGTGCCCATATTGTAGAAGGAATTATCTCCACACTCATGAATATTCCAGCAGGGTTTAGATAGAGGTTTTTGGAGCTATCTTACCCCAGATCTGACTGCTCTCATCAGCCAAACTCTCTCTGCAAAAATTATACCCAACATCAGTCACGCTGGAACAAAGAAGACAAAGACAGAAATATAACTTCAGAGAGAGAGAGTTGTTGCAATTTTTTTCTGTCAGCAAAACCATATCAACAATGTATGATAAAATGTTTGAAGGCTTTCTGTATTCGCTTTCCTAAATGCATCGACGTCCTTTCATTGTAACAACACAAAACAAGCTGAAGCTACATCAGACAGACTTGGAGAGAGGCCGACTGACAGGGTTCTGATGAAAATCAGATACAATTGCTGTCTTTTGTTCATTCAAACACATGTTAACGTCCGAGCACAATTTCACAAGCTGTTAGCGGATACTGTACAAAAATACAGCAACAGTAACATAAACAACATACAATAAAAAATGACACTCCTAGATCAATGTATCAAGATATTTAAAGAAACACATTCTCAAGACATTTCACAACTCATTAAAGGGAGGACGTTAGCTTTAAAGCTGCTAATCAATAGTTTTATATTAAAAATTGATCAAATGACTACATGGATGTGGAAGATGAGAAGCCGCCGAGGTCTAAATTGAATACTTCACTTGCACATACTTAGCCTATATACCAGTAATAAGCACTAGCATAGTTGCATTTATGCATAGTCTCATGCATATGCATACATATATACTGTATATATGTATACATAAACACATACATTCATACACATGCATGCATAACGTGCGAATATGTGTGTATGATGAAACATGAAGAATGTGCATGCAATTTTAATTGTTTTGAGTCCAAGTCCATCTCTTAAAGCTGCAGTAGATAGAATTGGAGCAGATATGATTAAAAAAGTGGCAAAAAATGGCATCTGCAAGATTTCACAGACCGGAGGAAAACAACCAATCAGAGCCGAGCTGGAGCCTGCCGTCTCTGAGCAGCTGTCAATCACTCGTGAACTCCGATCAAACGATCAAACCAGGCAGCGCTGATCAAATATGAATCAATATTCTGTTACTGTAATGCCTATTTCTCACCTCAAATGTTTTCAGAAACATCTTGTAGTGTACTATTTAGCTGTAAAATGAGAAAGTTTGTGACCCGGCAGCCATGTTGAGATCTGTCGAGGAAATACCAAGCACCGCCCACCAGCTCTCTCTCTGAAATGACCTGTGATTGGCCAAAGTCTCCCGTCACAGGCTAGATTTTTTAAAGCCTGAAAACAGAGCCATGAGGAGGTGCAGAAGTCCAGTTTTGAATTACAATATGCTGAAAGGTTATTATGACATTTTTGCCCAATGATGCCAAACTCTTTCTGCCTACTGAAGCTTTAAACACAGAGCCCTGGAATGGACATGGAGGGAGGGAAAAAAATCGAAGGTTGGAAATAAATCCACAAAAGAACATTTGTGGTCTGATAAACAGTAAATTCATCAAATTCAGTGCCGCACATATCGCTACTGCAGCTGTCATAAGGACCTTGAATGGAACAGTTTTTGGGCCCAGAGTGCACAAAAGCATCAAAGCTTTTGAATTGAACTGAAAAAAGAAAGCCTTTTTTGATTGATTGAGAGAAGATTTTTGTAGTTTCTGATTCTGTGGATGGAAATGGAAAGCGGCGTTGGTTGAACAACCAATAGTTTCCGAACGTGTGGGAATATCCGGCTGCTCTGGCCAGAAACCTGCTATCCCAATGAGGCCGAACGCTTTCTTCCAAGCCGCTGAGCTCTGTATCACACTCAGCATGCAGAGAAAGAGAGAGCACGCTAACTAATTCCACCCGAGACCAGTGCAACTCTTACTCGGATAACACAGGAGATTGATTATTGAACCGAGCTCCTGCCACATACCTCGCTCTATGCTGGGTCATGCATTTCCAGCTGATGGCTTTAACCTCAGTGTCAATGGTGAAGTGAGAAAACGAGATAGAGTTAAACGGCGGCATGGATTGGTGGGGCGAGTGATTACTGTATATGGATGAGTTAAACGTGCGGAGGCACTGACAGTGAAAGTGGGGTTTCCCTCCCACTGTTAGACGAGGGTTGAATCGTACAGCACAAAATAAATCTAATGACCTCTTGTCGCAATGAAATATCTGGCGTTGCCTCCACAACCTCCACTCCCATGATTTGCAGCACCACAAGGTCACGACGGTGATATATCTGCCAGCCAGCTTTACTGGTTTACTGCCAACACGTTCTTTTCCAAAGCATCATTCAGAGGTAGAGCCGCAAAGCAGCTGTAAGACAGATAGGGCGATAAACCTGATGTCCCCTGTCTTTGTCGACAAAATGACAGAGATGTGCACTTTGATATAGCGGACATTTGAAGAGGGTCTGTTCACTGAAATGTATGGATAAAAGACAAACTCTGACGCCCTTCCTCTGGAAAGTGAAATCTGACATGGCCATTAGATGTTTATATTTCTTCATGGTGTAAATTTTGGTTTGACGGGATCACTCAATAAAAGGTCAGGGGATCACCAGAATCATTTGTAATCATCCACCAGGGACCACAACCATATTTCATGTCGATCTTGACAGTGGTTGTTGAGATATTTTGCTTCGGCCCAGTGCTGGACCAAAGTTCATCGCCGTCTTTAAAGAATAACTACATTTCATGAAACCTTGGGCCTCATTTTGTTTTACTTTTGGTCACCAGGTGTTTTGAAGTGGGGTTGTATGAGGTCCTTATCCATAGTCAGTGTATTACCTACAGTAGATGACGGTCGGCACGCCGCCAGTTTAGAGAAGCAGACAGGAGTTACCGCATGGGAGCAAAGCAATGTACTGCTGTGGACGAGGCTGGCAGCAAAACATATTTTAGCCACCTAAAAGAAAGGCTCACCTAAAAAAATCAATATCAGTTTAAGGGTACGCTATATTTAGAATATTTCGCCACTTTATCTTGCCATCAGACATCCCTTTCCTTCTCCTTTCCGACAGGGAACTGAACTGTTCCTTTCCTTTCCAGAGCCCTTCTTTTAGGAGGATAAAATACTTTTTGCTGCCGGCCCCGTCCACAGGAGTACATTGCTTTGCTCCTGTGCGGTAACTCCTGTCTGCTTCTCCAAACTGGGGGCGTGCCAACGGTCATCTCCTTTAGATAATACATTGACTATGGATAAAGACCTCATACAACCCCACTTCAAAACACCAGGACTATCCCTTTAAGCTGCCAGTATGCCGCGATCGGCCAGCTGTGCGGAGGTGTTTGAACTTATATCTCTAGGCCTCTTTGTTCATTATTTACACAGCTATTTCTGCCACTTCTCATCTGAAAAATCAAGTGCAACACTAAGAATGTCTTCCAAGAGAGACTGTCTGAAAGTGTGCGTTGTCCTCCACATATTCAAACAATATCGCCTTTAAGTGTTGCAGTTCAGATCAGGTATAAACACTGATGATTTACGACTGGTAACTAATTCTTTTTGGGCATAACCTGACCCTTACTGCTTTAGTTTACATGATGAAGTTAAATATCAACTGAAATTCTTTTTTTTTTATCGTATAGAATAAAAAGTTGACACCCCAAAGACAGTTTTCTCCCAGTTTCACAATTAAAGCAGGTTGCAGTCATAGACATTCAGAATTTTATCCACACTCACGTCTGCATTTTAAGTCCATCTCATGGTGAAGGAAAGACAGCATATCCAATTAAAACCAAACAGATGACAAGTGCATCAGTGTGCCGCCGTGAAACTAAATCAACTAGCATGCATAAAAAGCAGCTGGTGTGTCTAACTGCAGTCCAGCACCGTCCTTGTTGAGCCCGGCGGCTGGCTTCTTGAAAAAAACCTGGCCATTACTTAAAAGGTTGGCACTGGCAGAGTGTTCTTTTAATATGCTTTTGATCCTGCGCCCCTCAAGAAAGTCTTTACAATTCTAAAAGTGGGCAAATGGTGATGTCTGTCCTCCTCTTAATGAGTGCACCACAGACATTATTCTCTTATGAATATTGCTCTCAGGCTGCCTGACCTGTGCAAAATAACGGCGTGGTACTCAGTCATAGAGTGATGGTAATGAGCGAATTTAATCACAGCTTTCGGCCTTTCACAAAACACGTGATGTAAATTTTAAAATGAGCCGCTGCCATAGTCTTGGAGGACTTTAAGTGGAAAACCACAAAACTGAAATGAACTGAAATCCCATTCTGATTGCCTCTGGATGCCCAATCAATATGTGTAAGTACGACTCCATGAACCCCCCCCCCAGAGCCAGAAGATCTAGAGGCAAATCTCTGAGATGTGTCATGCTGATGTAAAAAACAATGAATACAGATTTACATATTAAAAACTTATAGTCGGGGCTTTTTTTTTGGTTTTAGTTGCCAGTTCATGCAGATGTAACCCCACATTCTTCAAGGTTAACTTGTATCAGTCAGTCTGGTCTGTGGGTACTAAGCAAGCAACAATTTCTCTTTTGGTAATCTTCTTAGATCGATCACCAACACACCAAGACAGAATAACACACCCGACTACTCCCTATATAAAACCATAGACTATAGAACATAAAAATAGACGTAGTCACCGTGATGTCACCCATTGGTTTGTGGACTGCCGTTTTGAAGCCTCGAGTTCGGCATTTTGGCCATCGCCATCTTGGTTTCTTGCAACCAGAAGTGACACAAGTGGGTGGAGCTAAGAACTTCCTAAATCAGGCATTTTTAAGCAACCAAAAACATTACAATTAACTTTCATGAACTGAAAAGGGAAAGGGTTAAAGTTGTTAGACAAAAACACGGACAACTCTCAGACTGGACAACGCCGTGGTAGCGACCTGTCAATCACAAGATAGCCATGCACTAAAGCATGCCCTGCTTTATGGTCTATTTGACTCTAAATGGGACCATAATTTACTAAATGAACATCATGCTGTATTGAAGAAGACTTGAAACTAGCGATTGAGACCATAAACTCATGTTTACAATGTTTACTGAGGTAATAAATCAAGTGAGAAGTAGGATCTTTTTCTTATAGACGTCTATACAATCTGACTTCTTTTTGCAACCAGAGGAGTTGCCCCCTGCTGGCTGTTAGAAAGAATGCAAGTTTAAAGCACTTCAGCATTGGCTTCACTTTTCAGACCCCAGAGCTTCCCACTGTATAAAGGAGACAAACAGTTTATTGAGCAGCAAACTGAGATTTCAGACACACCATCACTGACAGGAGTCGCACAACGGTAATTTTCTCATAGTATAAAATGTGAGGCATTGCATTTTGGGATTGTTAGCAGAATGTAGTTTCTATGCCATGGACACTATTTTTTGTTGCATTGTGGGAATTTTTGAGGGCACTATATAGAGCAGAAATGTCCTACTCCGAATTCCGACACTCAAGGTAATGGTGAAGCGCTCACATTTTTCTTATGCAATTATTAATTTATCAGTGACCTTTTAGGTGCCCTCATTTCCAAATAAAGTGGTTTAAATAATCTGGTTTCCAGACTGCATTGTATTAATGTTGCTCTTCACATCTCAGCAATTACTTTGTCGAGTACAATATTATCATAATGATGCCCAAAACTACAAAAATTAAGGCTAAAGTTATACAATAATCTGGACACGTCCTTTAGTATTGCATACGTTTACTGTCCTCATTAATGTTGTGTAATTAAGTCATGACAATGACCGAGGTTATACAAATGTAAAGTCAGGTTTAAGCAGGTGTGCATACTATTAGTCAATAGAGCTGTATCAGAAACATATATAGTGTAATTTATTGCAGTAAATATTTTAGAAATACAGCCTCACACTGTACCAACACAGATGTGCATTGCATTCACTTAAGAAAAGAAATCGTCATCGCATAATTATGAGATCTGTATGAAATCAGCAATCAATTAAATTGCAAGATTAGGATGTCATGATTATGATATCTGTTGTGATTCATTGTTTTGGATTTATTCACGAGATGATAAAATAACATTAAGCTACGGAAAAAGATAAGGAAGCCAGAATTATGAGATAAGGTCCCTAATTTGATCTTGGTCCAGTTTGCAGAAGTTAGTGTGCTTCTATATGTGTATTTATGAGGTAACAGTATTGAGCCTAAAGTCAATACATCATTGACGCACAGAGTTATAAACAAGCACCTGTGGTGCTTTTTTGTTAATTGGGCCTTAAATCAAAGGCGTTACAGTGAATAAAGCTACATATCTAGAGGGTGGAGAAGTAGAATGATTCAACAGCCGACAATAAATAGACGCCATAAAAGTGGCAGAAAAGCGCGAGGCTCGAGCCAATTTGAATGATGGGAGCAACATGAGAACAGGGACTCTTGGAGCGAGCCGTGACAGTTCACACTTATTTTGCTTCAGAGTGTTGTATTTCAAGATAATTTCCACCTCTCTCCCTCCAGCTCATCAGCACATTTGCATATCCTATTGCAAAAGTTTGGCAGCCACTGACAGCCTTCTAATTCTGCTGTGAAACATCTCTGTCTGAATCAAATGTGTGTTTTCTTCATGCTGAGCGCTGGCACAGCGCGCAGTAAGTGGGAGACTCTTATATCACCAAATAACACTGCCATTGACTCATATGAAGAATGATCAATACCAGTCAAGCAATTCTGAAGATTAAAACAGAACAACACTGTATTGAGTTCAGTGTCTTGTAGGAAGCCGGCAGCGTGCAGGTGGTCAATATGAGCTTGTCGTCATTAACAGAACAGATTAAAATAAAGAGGCTTCGTTTTCAGCTCTGACACACAAAAGATTGACCCAATAAATTCAGTACAATTATTAAAGGTGCAATTAGTAATATTTTACCGGCTCTTTGCACAAAATGGACATAATTTATCAGTGGCTTTTAATGCAAGTGCTGCCAGGGAAGAGTTTCTGATTACCTCAATTGCTGTTACGATTTCAATTTTTCCAAGGGGGCTGGCCTGGCCTGGCTTGGCTCTGTTTATTCTGGTCCACACTCTCAGGCCCTCCAAGCTATCCATCCTGTTGGTCTCAGGTGCACAAGCAGCTGGGTATTGCTTAAGCCTTTGAAAAATGGAGGGAGCTTCAGGCTCTTGTGATGTGGAGTGGGTTTTATAGTATATCAGCTGCACAGGTAACCAAACAATATAAGAAATCATTCGCATAAGCTGGTTTGCTAAAGTTTCCTGTTGATATTGCAAACACCAGTTTGCCACAGAATTGTATTTACAAAGATTTTACAAACACCCAGTGGTACTCTTGTGTTTTGTCCTGCTATGTATGTATGTATGTACAGAAATTGAAGATGAAACGTTCTACGCTAGCATTTTAACTTCAGCTTTGATTCCTAGCTCAAACAACGTGGCACCTCCTCACTTTGTACTCGGTGGAGTTGTGGATACTTGGCACTGCAAGCTTGTAATTTGTAGCTAAGGTGACAACTTAATTGAGAAACCTGGATAAATGAGTAGAGAGACCAAGAGGACACTGAGTGGTTTGATGACTATGAAAATGATGTGAATCATATGCTACAGTGGAGCCTTCGCAGTCATCTCTACACTTCCCGAGAGAGCTTAATGCACTGAAACTTAAAGGTTCCATATTTTGGAAAGGGAGATTTCCATGTCTGTCTTTGATTATAAAGCAGGTCTATTCAGTATGAATACTGTGAAAGTATCAAAACACTCAATCCACAGAGAAAAGCACACAGCTCGTATTCAGAAACTGTGCCTTTAAACAAGCTGACCGGACTTCTGTAACGTTGTGATGTCATAACGATAGAGTCACTGGTAGAAGTGCCGCTAAACTCTGTGCAGTTGACACACACAGTGAGCTACAGTGACGCCGTGCAGACAGCAACATTTTTCGAGATGGGTTCTTAAAGAGACAGGCGCTAAAACGGAGCGTTTCAGACAGAGCGTGAATACAGGTTCTGTATATTCAGACAGACAGTATGAGAAAAATAATGTGATTTTTGATCATTAAAGCATGTATATTTGTTCTAGTAGAAACCAAAAATACAAGTATGAACCTGAAAATGAGCATGATATTTCTACTTCAAATCCTATACAATGAAAAATATGAGATAGAAAATTACATAATTATTTAATGAACTGCAAGTACAAAAACTCCAAGCAAATACAGATATGTTGAAAGTTGAACACAACGCAATAGGAGTTTCCGGGCGATACTAAAAACTCATGAACTGTATTGTGTGATTTGAAGCCAGCCGTTGCATGTCTCCGGAGGGTTACTCAAGTTTGTAGAATTTAATTGAACTGATTGATGGTCTCTATTGCATCACTTAAATGTTAATGCCTGCCTACAAATACCCACATTCTACTCTAAATGTGCTTTATTTGAATATAAAAAAACAATAAAACATGTTTTTTTTGTGGTGCATATTGAAATATTTTTGTAACTGATCTAGTGAACTGTCTGTCTGCCGTGTTGACTAATTATGTAAATTACTTTTTTAGTTCATCAGAAGTTCAGCGAGAGTTGGCAGGGGAGGATGAGACAATTTGAGAAATCACTAATTTTACATAACCCTCACCGTCACTGGGATGAAACATGACTCATTCATGATGCCAGGATAAATACCCCTGCTCTCAGATCAGTCTCGCATTTGTTCATCTTCTCAGTAGATTGATTTTTGTGTGTCATATTGCAGATATTTTGAGCAAAATAATCAACATCTGCCAGCATGAATGCTCAGCTAACAACAGCTAGATATATAATTTTTTATATAAGACTCCAAACTTTAAAATGGTCAACAGGACAAAGATACGTGTACCATGTGTAACTATAATTATAATCTAGGGAGTTATTGTTGTAGACCATGATTGTGATTGATTGTCCCATAGAGGAACCATATCATTCACAGCAGGTGGCGTGTTTATCGTTGCTTTGTTTCAGAGTGAGTCCGCAGATTCACAACTCATTCATAAAGTACGTGTCTGTGCCGAGTCAGTTGACTCTAAATTTAGGTCCAATGCAGCCGTGTAATTTAAACAAATGGTACAAGGCGCCATCAATTGAGCATCATGGGAGCTTGAAAAGTCATGTATTTACTCCAATATTTCACTTTTCTGCTGCACTCAATCAACCCGCTCCCAGCGCTGTGGGAGAACGAGTGAGTGAGGAAATTGAAGGCAAAGGCTGTTATATGTTAGAATCTCCACACCACACTTCCTGATTTATTTTGTTTGCTCTCCCTCGACTCTTTTCCCTCGCTTACCTCTCCTTTCCCGCTCACTCATTCTCCCTCTCTCAATGTCTTTCTCGCTCTCCCTTCACAATTATCTCTTATAGCCTGTGAGGTGATTAATGGGTTTCATTTGACGTCCTCTCCTACCCTTCGCCGAGCACCAACAAATAAAACCAGGGCCCAACACACAAATTGTCCCTCAGAAGAGCCGTAAAACTGGGGGAAATACGGGGGCTGCAAAGACAATGAAGCAGAGAGATCTGGCCTTTGGAAAGAAAAACATTTGCTGAGGAACGGCCTGGAACGATTTCCTCCGTAGCCTCTCTCCCCAGAGAAATCCCCCTACTGCTAATCTACAGTTATTGCTACTGCCGACGGCAGTCTCCAAATTAAAGAAGGGAGGGGGATAAAAAACACTTAGACCTTATCGTCCCTCCACTAGTCGATGTTATAAACACTTTTCTTTTTCTGAGTTACAGAGAGGTGTTATTTGTCTTGTCATTGGCTTAAAATTTCTGAATGAGAAAAAAGTAGCGTTTATTGACTCAGAGTCATAGACTAGATGGACGAGACGTCTCCACTTCCTCCCACTGTACAAAAGCGAAGCCATCTTGAGATTGTGATATCATTTGGAGCCAGAGTCTGCGCAGTAGTTATCGGGGGACTGGAGCCACGGTATCGAGGTCCCGCCAACACACTCACCCGAACCAATCAGCAGACAAGCTTGCTAGCCACCTAACTGCTATGTTAGTACCACTAAGCTGTTTGGCTAGAAAGAGACAATAACAGCATAAAAATCTCTATAACTACATTTATAATCAAAGTGACACATGTTCTATAACACAGACGTGTGACGTTTATGGAAAGTTAAAGTTACATCTCCTCTCTTGTACATTTCCCAAGTCTCAACTCCATGACAACTTCACTCAAAGCAGCTGTCAATCATGACGTCTCATCCCCTTTTCTAGCATCAAATAACTCATTAAAACCAAACTTATCAGAAAAATTAACACTTGAACATACATCAGTGTGATAAGAACTTCTTGAAATGACAGAAACCATCTTTGGGAAAAATGTATTTGACGTGTACTTTGACTTTTAGTTTAGCCCATGTCCCATCCACTAACATGGAGGGGGGTGGATTAATGACCTATACTGCAGCCAGCCACCAGGGGGGGATCAAGATGTTTTGGCTTCACTTTTGAGGAGCTGTCATGTCATCCATCTAGTTTATGCTCAGAGTCAATTATTTTTTTGATCATTGGTAAATGGTTGCTGAAGGAGCATTTTAAAGCTTGGCCGCCACCTCGGCCAGTTACTGGGGCCATAAAAATCCAAATATGGGCAAAGAGAAGTTCTGAATTGTTGCGCACTTGAAGGTCAATTTGGGAAATACTTTCTGAGGCTGACTCCTGGCGCAGGGACAAGACATGGATACAGTTTCCATTCAGAGACAACGCACCAGATGGTGCGAGCTTGACGGTAACGGAGGAGGATCAGCTCATCAAACTATCCACTGACAGTAGCCTTCATACAGAAACATGTTTGAAACTAGACCACTCATACAGCTCTGGATCTCTTGCCGGAAAGACTTCCCACAATTGACAGTAAAAGCCTTTTGATGAGCCTTTTGCCTTTTGCAACAGTGTCTCTTTGCAAAGGTGGATTTTCCTCCCTCACCTACCTGAAAAGTAAATACAGGTTAAGACTGCAGCCTGAGGCTGATATGGCCCTCGGCCTGACAACCTCCATCCGCCTTAAGACAGACAGGTTGTTGTGCCACTCACAGGATCACCAAGGTAGCCATCCACAGATACAGTTAAGCTTAAAGATTCACTGTGCCTAAATATATGAATCTGTCAACCTAATATTGTATGCACCATAAAAAGGTATGTTTATATATGGCACTTTAGGCATACATGTCATTGTAGGTCCAGTTTAATGCAACTCAATTTTACACAATATTTGTAGTAGAGGGTCTCTGTTCCATTTGTCTTTCAGCTAAGGAGTCCTACAGGCACCATCACTGGGTCAAATTTGGATTCGGCCAATACTTTTATCATTTATAACTAAATACTTACAAACTGATGACATTTCATATCTTCATTCAGACAGACTGTAGGTTTACAGGATGGACAGATCTCTGACGGGGACGAAAAGAAAAACAGACGATGCTTCCGAGACGAACAAGACAACGTGCTCGGCTGACGGTAATCAAAAGAAAATATGACAAAGTAGCGCTGTACCCAATAGTCCAAAGCTTCATTCATATCGTAGACATTCAAATTATTATTATTAATAAATAATAACAGAAACATTACCTTCCACCTTCTCTTCCCCTCTCTCTCACAAACACACTTACACAATCCATATTTGTTGGCGTTTAGCCTTTCAAAAACTGTACTTTCACTGTGGTCAAAAACTGTTTACTCTCCTGCATGCAACGGGGCTATCCATTGCAGCAGTCTAACAGCACCATAAATTACATTTATATAACCACAATAACCTCAAATAATATTTTTCCCTTTTCTTACAGCCATAAAGTTATGAATTATGGGTGACCTTCATGATTACATGTGGTGAATTCTGAGTTGACTCTCCAGAAATTTTGCAGGAAGTCTGCATGTGGCCACCTAGAGACTTTATGACTTGTGGATTTGGAAGGCCTTTGGCACTATGGACATCACAGATGTGCACCCCTCAAGTCCACGAATCTGCAAGTGAAGGACAAGTCTGCACATTTTGAAGCCCCTGTGAATTTGGGGGTAGCAACAACCACCACGGCTGACTTTGATGATATAAACAAACCTACTCCGAAACATACTTCCATTCCATATGTACATCACATACTGCCATCGACCACACTTCATTTATAGTCACACTGAAGAGCATTTTACTTACTGCCTTTCTTCTCCAGCATATCCAACAGTTTTATTCCAAAGTTGTTCTATAGAAATGCAGGATCAGCGTCTAATGTAACTGATATAAATATCTGATCATAAAGTATTTCTTTCCCTGTACATTGTAAGACTGAGGTGGGCCTTTCATTCTTGCTCTAGGCCATTTTCAGCTGTCTTATCCATGAGGCATGGTGGGAAATGCCAGCCAATGACATTCAGCTCAGTAAAGGGTACATCAGTCCATCTGCTATGCAGTTCGCAGCTGCCTGACCACTTACCAAACCCTGTCTGGGCATCATTACCGTATGTTCAGCGTCCTTCCGACAACTGGACCCTATGTGAGACAAATGCAAAGGGAGCCCCGAGGTCGTCCAGGAGTGGAAGCACCGGAGAGGGAAAGGACAAAACTAATGTTACTGTGTGCCTCGCCTCACTCACTGCTACCGCACTGCTGCGGTGATGTAAGTGTCCTAGCACGCCATATCATCATCATCAGTACATACATACAGCATGACATTTAAACCATAACCAAAGGCTTTCATAATGTCTTTTTATCCCTGCACGGATGATCATATGCCATTATCATGCAAACGGGACACACGCAGCCTCCTTAAAGTTTGCAGATATTCAGTTGCCAATTAGCAAATGGTAAAATATAACCCACACACCCGGCCACAGCAAAGGTATTCAGCAGAAGTGGATCTCCAATCAGCAAAGTGCCTGGGTACACCACAGTGTTTTGCATTAACAAGGAAACCAAAGCAATGTGTAAGTAAGGGAAGGTATAAATCATTCAAATCACCTGTCTTGAAAGAAGGAATTTATCGCAGAGTGTGGAATGGGAAGGTGGTGGCGGCGGCGGCGGCGTGGGGTTGTCTTAGTGAGCTTTACAAGTCTCTCAATAAACATATGAATAATTTTGGGAGAGTCGTTAGAAACCGCCCTCACTCTTGATCCTAAATCGATGCATTGAGGATAAATGAAATGCCACGGAGAGGGGAATGAGTTAGCGGAGAAAGAAGGGAGCTGAACTGAGGCAATATTACAAGGTGATTAAAACTGTGTGTCTGTGAATTGCTACGCTGGGAGGCTGGCGAACAATGAGGAACAGGGGTGTTAAAGAAAAAGGCAGGAGGCTATCTTTTAGCCCTGATTTGTTGAGGAAGCTCTTCTTTTTCCAGAATGTGCCAATTTCAGCTTTTACATTTTAGTATTTGTAAAGCGTCTGGTAAAAAAAAAATTGTTCTACATGCTGGTGTACTCATGCGTCAGCACAATCCTGACTCTAACTGGTTCCTTTGAACATAATACTCAAACTCTTTTTAGGCGTTTATCCAAATTTCCCAGCCCCTTAGTACACAAAGCTTAGTGATGTACGAAGTGAGTATTAATGCTAAACGGAGCCATACAAACAGGCCATATATATAGCTTCTATGCTTGCATACTGTATATGCTCCGGCTTAATCATAAGTTGCTATTAAGTGCTGTCATTGTTCTGTCAGGATTGTGACGCTCCATATTGAGAGGAAGTGTGTTTGGCTCCTGCTTTACACTGGATTAAACTAATCTGATTTGAGCCTGTGATGAATCTTATTGGATTTGTGCAGCAACGCCATAACCCGCTGAGGCAGGGGAGTACTAAAGAGGAAAATAGGTGTGGAGATGAGGGGCAAGACGAGATCAAAAAAATAACACAACCTTAAAAGCCCCCCTGTTGAAACCCAGAATGACTGAATGTGCGTTAAATCTGCATTTACTCATGAGACAGAACCAGGGCATTGGGACAGAAAAAAGCAAATTATTATGTTCGTACAGCAAATTCCTTTGAATTGCAGATGAAAGCAAGTAAAACCTATTAGCTGCCTCATAATATGCTGGTGGCACACAAGCTCTTATCAAAACACACTATAATTCAGCCCCCGGCAGACAATAGTAGTGGTATGGTATGGCCGGATATGTTCCAGGGATGATTGCTGCTTTTGCTTCAAGGGTCCTGTACCTTCCAAATGTCATATTTGCGTATAGCGTGAGACGAGAAAAGAAAAGTTCATAGCCAGAGTGTCTTTAATCCATTGGCTGACATTTTTTTTTTTGCTCAGCAGCGGAGTGATTTACACCATCCCGGTAGTACAGCCGGAGGAGTAATACCATCAATTTGAACTGATTCAGTTTCAGTGACAAACCTCTCACACTGGGTAAACCCATTCCCTCTGATCACCTCACTGCTTAAGTGACCAGCAGTAGAGAGATTGTGGGTTTGTAGCACACAGAGTGTCCCAAAGTGGCATCATGACAACAAAATACGACAATACTTGATACCATGGAGGCTCCAATAGATGTCAAGAACTATGAAAAGTTGTAATTTGATGTCAGTGAAATGAATTTGGTCCATGTTGACTTTAATAACTGAAAATAGAAGTTCAGAAACAGCAGCTGAAACCTCCAAACTATCGAGGATGGCTTAATACCCGAGCGGAAACAGCATCTTACGAGCGCCTCATTTATGAGATAAACAATAAATTGTCTAGCTTGACATATCTTTGTGTCAAAAACATAAAGTCACAGTCTTTTGGTTCTGACGAGTGGTATCTGTTCGGGTTAAAGGGGTGGGAGTAATTACAAATATGGTCTGTGAATTATATTCGTATTAGTTATTTATTTTCATATTCTGCTTTATTAACTCTTTTGTAAACCAGCCTTAAACACACAGTATGTACTCTGTATCCATCCCATTTGGGTGAATTAATGTGGGGGTGGGACCACAGGGATAAAAGTAGGTGTTGGGAATCGTGTGTGTGAATTTATTTATATTCATGTATTTATATTTATTTATAAATTATTATTTGTTCAATTATTTATTTTTATTAACTATATATTTTATTTTATTATCTTATATTATTTTGTTATTTATTTATTTTGTTTTATTTTTCTATTTTATTATTATTATTATTATTATTATTATTATTATTATTATTATTAATAAAAATTTTCAATTTACAGCTGCTATCTGTTATTATATGTATATATTATTCTATTTGTTATGGTTTAGGTTGTTGTCATTTTTCATAAGGAAACAATAAAAAAGCAAATATATATATTTAAAAAAAAAAAAAAAAAACAGCAGCTGAGAAAGCAAACACACCACAAGGTCAAATAAGTGTCTGTTCTGGAGCTTTCGATCATATCACATGATCCTTATCAGCGGTTCGGTGAGAAGACCTTAAAATTAGTGCTTCAAAAGACATTTCCAATTCCATGACAACTGGAAAAACTTCTAACTGCTGATGAAGATCATATGATATGAATGAAAGCTCTGGAACTGCTACTAAATGGACCTTGTGGTGAGATTGTTATCTCCAGTTTACAAATTTTAACCTGGTTTTAGATATGTTTCGACTAATCAAAACGTCAGTGCTGGGTGAGCCAGTGGCTATCTAAGACCCACTTAGAGAAATAGGAGGCTGACATGTGATTGTCCTCCGCCTCCAACCAGCTATGATGCTGTTACAATGTGACTTGTTTGCCTACAAGTATGCCCAGGTACCTTTTTACATATAAATTGTTCCCTGTGCAGCTTTAAAGATCCATTTCTAAGATATGCAAAAACTTCTTAAAGCTTTAGTAGCTACAAATGTATTTTCTTTAATGTTGGATATATCTCTCTATAGTCTGAAGCGTTTTCTGGAAGTTAAAGCCAGTCCTTTATCGGCTTTCCTCCCAGAACGCCAACTACTATGGTACTCTGTGGTCTGTCCACTCCTGCTCCCTCCCTCCCTCTCTATAGATATCTCATCTTAATAACAAAGCCAACCATGTGTGATATTGGCTGTGCTGGCTTTCCAATGGCCACGATCCATCCACTTGCACTCCAGCAGTATTTTTGCTTCACCAATAGTGAGGAAACTGTGGTTATTCTGGCTCAAATTTTCTTACAAGAGGACATCATTTTTTTCCCCAGGTCACAGAAGTGACTGGAAATAAATCAAATTGCCCCGTTGGTCATGCTGGTCATCGTCTTTGTCTCTCTAGATGGCGGTGAAGAGCTCGTCTTCCTTACCCGTGTTCTGTCTCGCCAAATTCTCTAGAATAAAAATCAAGATGATTGTGGAACCTGCTGGACTTTATTAAAGAGGACCTATTGTGCTTATTATCAGGTGAATATTTGTATTTTGTGTTTCTACTAAAACATGTTTACATGCTTTAATGTTCAAAAAATGCTTTATTTTTTTCATATGGCTGTGCTGCAGCACCTCTTTTCACCCTCTGTTCAAGCTCCTGCCCCGCCCCTCTCGAAAAGCCCAGTCTATCCTGATTGGTCAGCTGGCCCACTGTTGTGATTGGGCAACCGAACCGAACTTTTCAGACTCTGCTTTTGCTCCGCTCTAACTAGCTTTGTTTGACGGGGTGCCAAACTAGCGGCTAGGCAGGTGTTATGCAAATATGTTACTTGGTGACATCACCATGTTACGGAAGAAAAGGCGGGACTTCAAGCGAGGTGTTTCAGGCAGTTCAGGAACAGTGTTTCTGTGGGGGAGAGTGACTCCCTTTGGCGTGGACTTTGGGCTTTGTAACTTTGCAGATCTTTTGGTAACACTTCATTTTACAGGTCCGCAAATTGCATGGTAATTAGGTGATAATTAGCAAGTAACCTATTTAAAATTTCTTTGGAATTACTGCCAAATTACCCCAATATTTACCTCAAAATTGTATCGAAAATTACTTCATTATAAACATTTATTATATTACGCTATTTCCCAATTGCTGTTAATTTATTTAATACATTTCCAGGAAAAGAATACAAAATTAATTGATATGCTTTATTTCCATGTCTGCTGGTAAATAGATGATAATTAGAAAATAACTTCTTTGATATTTCTAAAAAAAACTCCCTGAATCATGACATTAGCTACCAGGTTACATTGGTTTAGATAATAAGTCACACAATGGTGAGATTTTTGCCTGATCAGAAGTGTCTTCTATTAGTTTTGGTTTTCCACCTCCGATGAAGAGCAGCGCACAGCCACTTCTCAAGCCTACGGGCACTATTTTAACAATTATATGCAATTTTAGCATATAAATATTAAATAATGTTTAAAAATAAAGTAATTTTGGACACATTTTTAGATAAATATTGGGGTAATTTGGCAGCAATTCCAAAGAAATCTCAATTAGGTTTACTTGCTAATTATCACCTAATTACCATGAAATTTGCGGACCTGTAAAATTAAGTGTTACCGATCTTTTAGATGCACAAAAGACTATATAACACACTAAAAGAAAGAAAAAGCACAAAAGCATAATAGGTCCTCTTTAAAGAAGAAATATGTCTTTCACATATTTGGTTAGTCTAGCTCAAGCTCCCGATGAAGGCTGACGTTATAAGCTCAGAAGTGTTTCATACTCCTCCAGGTAACATAACCGGGCCAATTAAATGAGAGACCCTACTGTCTGAGCTGAATTAGCTCTGGGCATCCAGACTCCAGCTTGCAGCTACATGTACTGTGCAGACATCATCCTCCCTCCAGGCTTTCATCCATTGTCTCTGTACAGCAGTGTTGCCATTTGTTACAACAACTTTTTTTCCACCTGTACACGGGGAAAAAATGCACTGCACACGTGTGACCTGAGAAAAAGGAACAAAGTATTTCTCTGCCATTCCGTCAGCGCCGTCGACCAATCAATTAGAGCATTCTTTCCTCCGCGGCGCAGTTTCTGCTTTTAAAATATGCCCTGTGTGTGCCTCCTTTCTCTTGGTGTTATGCTTGTTTCCATAGCAATGACTCCCGTGCTCCCACACTCTCTACTTCCAGGTAGGCACTGCCGGGGTGACAATGCTTCACTGAAGAATTTCTCATCATTACAGCTCCTCTGCTAGACTAAAGAGAGATATTCTAGCAGTAAGTCAATTGTCCTTGAGTGTGCTCCAATAAATTCTCATTGATATCTCGTTGGGAGGCTCAGGCGTTAACATTCGACATGCCAGAGTGGCTTTATACTTCTGTTCCTGTGTGTTAAGCTGAATAAAAAGGGTTGAATAAGAGGAAACAGACTGGGGAAGATTCTTTTACTCTACACATGAGAAATATCAAGGAGAAATGAGAAAGATCGAATGCACTGTGATTTTTAGATTGTAGCGGGCTCAGTTTTAAAGCTAGAGTGAAGGCATCAAACTAGAAAACTAAAAGATTCCATTGGTACCAACCATGTCATACTAGCTTGTAGCGAAGGAGGCTAAATAACACTCCAAACGTTTTTTGCCGAGGAAAAACTGTCATGGACATTTTTAAAGGGGTCCCTTGACATCTGACTTCAAGTTATGTGAATGAAAATGGGTTCTATGGGTACCCACGAGTCTCCCCTTTACAGACATGACCACTTTATGATAATCACATGCAGTTTTGGGGCAAGTCATAGTCAAGTCTACACACTGACACACTGACAGCTGTTGTTGCCTGTTGGGCTGCAGTTTGCCATGTTATGATTACAGCATATTATTTTATGCTAAATGCAGTACCTGTGAGGGTTTCTGGACAATATTTGTCATTGTTTTGTGTTGTTAATTGATTTCCAATGATAAATATATGCATACGTTTGCATAAAGCAGCATATTTGTCAACTCCCATGTTGATAAGAGTATTAAATACTTGACAAATCTCTCTTTAAGGTACATTTTGAACACATTAAAAAAGGGCGATTAATCGTGATTATATATAATAATGGATTGACAGCCCTAGTTTCTATAAATAGTAATGCTTTCGTGTCATGATCATGTCATTTCAAACGCTTTCATTCTTATGTCACTGATTTTAACATTATGCTTAACCACTGGATCTTTTGGCATCCTCTGAATTTAGCCCCCACCTCTAACTCAAATTGAGCATTTCTTCAAGGTCAGCTCACCCACATTTCACATCACTGCACCCCCCCCCTCCTTCCACCGGCTCTGCTGACATTGCTCAAATTCTAACTGATTTATCTGGCTGCCTTTGTATGATTCAACAAAATGACAAAATATAAGAGGCAGCGCAGAGCCGCAGCAGGGGAGACGTGCTGCTACATATAACAGCCTCCAAAGCCTGCATTACAACAATAAGCTCTTGATAGGGTTTTTGGCAATGTGCCTCATTTTTTTTTTTGGACAATAAGTTCATGGGAAATGCTTGCAGTCAGAATGCACAGGGATAAGGGTCTTGCAGAAAGTCAATTAGCAAATCGAGCTTGATTTAATGTTCCCTCCACCATCTAATCATGCAAAACACTCAAGCGCTGTGGTGATTTATCGCGTGCCAATCTTTCCCACTTCCAGCGAGGACCGCACAGTGTGTGAAATGGATCGAGTCACTTTGTTGTTTCGTTTCTTCGCTTATTCCAGGCATATGTTTGTGGCCATCCATAGATGCCAAATGAAAGAACCCCAGTCTGTTTTCTTTGGAGAGCATATGCTAGTGGCGCAAAGACAAAAAAAAAATGTGCATCACTGTGTTTACTCAATCTCAACTTTTCCCTTTCCCATGTTTGCCTTTTTTTTCACTCATTATAATTAGCTTAATTCCATCTGAGGAGCCACCTTGCTAAAAATTTCGCCCGCATCATCAAATTTGCGACTCAAGGGTGTCAGTCGGAACGTGTTTGCCTCTCCGGCTTACGTGTGAAAAATGTGTGCGATTTCACCGCAGCTGTGTGAAAGCACATGAGAGAGTTGGAAGTAGTGTATCAAGCTGACAGTAGTTGTTACAGACAGACGGAGCAGGTGAACAGGTACATTTTTGTTAGTGTGCAATTCCTCCCCTCCTCCTTCAACATTCATCTTCAAGCTATCTGTCAAGACATAAACTGCCAGTTCTCTTTGAGGCGTCTCCTCCTGCTCTCTTGTGCAGCACCATAAAAATACACTTTGTTTTCCTTTCCACGCCAAACACTACATGTAAACTGGGGTGAATGGGAGCTGAGAATCTGATACGTGTCTTTGAATTGAGAAGATGTGACATTTCCCTGAAAATAGTTGAGCGGCGCTGGCCACCGGCCCAGTGGGCTGACAGGGAGTCTTTGTGTGTGTGTGTGTGTGTGTGTGTGTGTTTAATAAGAGACAGAATAAGTGCATGTCCAGCTTGTTGGGGAGTGTCGAGTATCACAGCTCTGGATGGCAGGAGATCAATGGAGGTGGCTCATGCACACACCCTAACGGCTCCGCTCACACTTTGTTCATCCTTTTATCTCCTCACTCGCAGACCCTGTGAGCAAATAATGCAGCGTATCCTCATACAACGGTTCCTATGATCTTATGTAAAGTTATTTTTCATTTTCCATGCGTTCTCCTACGTAGCAACACCAGCGATCAGTCCACCTGCACAAGCCCCTGTAGTGCAGAACTTGTTTAGTCCAACAACACAGGGCTTTCATCCAAGACACCACTGTTTGTATCCCATACATTAAGTTCCACTTTCACTTTACAATCAGCTGATCGTTCATATCCTGTGTTCACAATGTCAAGTCATACTTTCACTGTACAAACGCGGGTAATTTTAAGCCCAACCATTTTGTTTTTTCCCAAACCTAACTAAGTGGTTTTGTTGCCTAAACAAGTGTTTTTGTTTAATTCACAACATTAAACACGTTTACTGCGACCGAAAAGTGAAGCTGAGTATATGACGCGTTCGGATGAGAACGTGTTAAAATAATGGTCAAAATCGATGCATCAATGGCCGAGATATCCTGAGTTTTGGGTTAAGCTCCAAAAACACTGGCTCATACACTTCCCATAATGCAACTTTAATTCAAGATCCCAGGAACTTGGACTGTGAGGCGCTTTTGATGTAGTGGCCACCGACAGTATTGTGTGACACATGACGCACACACATCACAAAATCCTCCAAATTACTCTATGTAAAATCAGATTTGATCTATCAGTCCAATCTAAATTTAAAATTCTTGCAGAGCCGTATCAGTGATTTATTATGTGTGCCGAGAGCAGCAGGAATTAAACTCCCTCAGCTAGAGAAAGAATCTCGTAAGCATGCTGTAACATGGAAAAACCAAGAAAGCCTAAAAAAATTTTTTTAGTGATTCCACCCAGTGAGCATTTTTGAAACACAGCACCAGTTCTCTTAATACATCTATGCATTCGTTAGCCCCTTTGTGCCGGGTAAAAGCCCACATACCTCAAACGCCACGGCCCAGTTTGTAACACAAGCTCTCCAATTTTCTCCAAAACTGACAAAACTCATCCAGAGCCACTGTAGACATTTCCTATTCAAAGGCTGAGTAGAACTCCTCATCACTAGTGAATGGATCTTCACATATAATCATCAACTTTTCATGATGAATCTCTATCTTCTCAGCAGAATCTCCTTCTCTCCTCTCCTCCTCTGTGTGTTTTAATGTGTTTCCCGGACCCGGCTGGACCACACCTGTCCACTACAGATTCACCTGACTGCACAGACGACTCCCTGCACAGCTGTTCCTTGTTTGCTCATTAGCTCCTCAGTAGATCCAGAGACCGTCTCCCTCATCAGCCGGTTGTGTAACTAATGCAGCGCTTGAGCTGTTCCTGTTTATCATATCAGACTCACTGACGGCCGGTTCCTGCACCTTGTTTGATCCATTGACTCCCCATTATAACCCATGTAAGGCCAGCGACACACAACAAATCCTTATAGAAATTTAAAATGATCCCTGGTCTATTGAACATAACTTTTAATATTTCTATGACTTTACTGTTTGTGCACCTCTTTTGCGTGTCATTTTTACGCCACGCAACAAAACTTACGGTAACGGACGCAGTTATGTTCAGGCAACAAAACCACTTAGTTAGATTTCGGAAAAGCATCATGGTCGGCCTTAAAATAAGTAGGTAAAATATGTACAGAAACAATATAACAGAAGTACGGAAAACACGTCACAAACATTACTTTAAAATAACTCAACAACACCGGTCTCCTAGTTGAAAGTCCTGTGTTTGTTGGACCCATCCACATCCTCTCCTGCCCACCATAAGTAGTCTTTCTCACTTTATATTCTACTTCACTATCTCCCATAGCATATTTATGTGTTTACATTGCTGTCAGTAAATACTACATAGCATACAAATGACACGTCAAAAACAAGAATGGGATTCCAATTACACCCAAAATGACTTGTGAATTACGGTGTCATTCAAACTCCATTTAATGCGACCGGGCTGGCAGAAGACAGTTGTAGTTTTTGGTGTATTTGATTTGATGGTGTTAACCGAGAGGGAGCTGCCTCTCGAATTGTTCTCTGACGGGACTATAGAAGTAAATGGAAATATACGAGTGAATAGGAGCCAAGAGGCATTGCTTAGAGGGAGCATTAGAAGTAAAATATTCAACATGAAGCCGTCTCCCTGACTAGACTGTCAGTAAGCTCCATTACAGAACAGTGAGTGGGCAGTAGACGATGCAGGTAATTCCTCCTGTCAGTGGATGTAAAGGTAGCAGTCTCATGTTTCAGCACTTGAAAGCTGCTTTCATGTTAACTATCCTTATTTACTAATTAGCTGTTATGTTAACAGACAACTCAGTGGATGATAAAGTGGAGTAGACAGAGTCAGCTCTGCTCAGTCGTGGCTAAGAGCCAACTCTGATTCCCAAAATTGCACAAGCTCTCCACTCTGTAGGGCTCAATTCCACATCATTAATAACCGAGAGATGAAGACCATCTACCTGATCCATACAGTAACAGCCCAATGATAAAGATTTAACATATGTAGCAACTCATCTCAACAATTATCTTCAGAGTTTCTTCCATTGTTTCTTACTGAAACATGGATTTTCAGTACAAATGTCATGTGTTGGAAAGAAAAGAAAAAAAAAAACACATGATCCCTTGAAAGTTGCTGTTCATCGCAGCTGCCACTGAAATGCTCATCCAAATGATGTTGCCATAGTAACACATCAGCTATCTCAGTCACATGCTCCACATTTTTTTTGGTGCTTGAGATATGGTGATTGTCAGATTTCCATGACACGCTGTATGGTTGCCATGGTAAATATCAAGAGTGTAGCAGCAGGTATCACCCGTCTATCAGTCCAAGTTAAGGACTCTTTTACCTGAACAGCCCTCTGCTTATCCTCCCCCCTTTAAACATGATGGTGTGCTACTCAACACAAATCAATGAGGCCATTATTCAGTGTGACACCTCCTACAAAATAATACAGTAAATCAAATTAAATGGAACCCTAGAAAGGTCATCTGTTACACTAGCACCAACTCTCCTTCTTTATGTATTTGTTTTCATCAGCGCTTTGGAGAAATCGAGTGGTAAGCATAAATTTCTCAGGAATTATACAAGCCAGCCTCCACCAGAGACATAATAATACACAATAGACCCACAACAAACTTTTAAGATCACCTGTTTCTACAAATACACAGTGGCTGTAAAATACATCCTCACAGAGTACATTATTGTCAGTCTGAATTTGAACTCACACCTACAAAAGGGACCTGTGCGTTACCAAACAAAACAATGGTCAAATTAAGGCCCTATGTAACTTTTGTAACACTCTTCTGTAACCAAACGCACCCCTCCTCAGTACTCTCATGGGTTTTGCTGCCACATGCAGCCTCACTGGCTTATTGTGGTTAATGTTAGCTAACTTAATATCATAATGTAACTGATATTACAGAGTAATTTTGCTGAATTGACCTATGACCACAGACTGTATATAAGAAGTGGACGTAGTCACCGTGACGTCACCTATCGGTTTGTGGGTTGCCGTGAGTTCTGCATTTTAGCCGTTGCCATCTTGTTTTTTTGCAACCAGAAGTGATGCAAGAGGGTGGAGCTAAGTACAACCGAATGCTGAATAAGGCATTTTAGGCGACCAAAAAAGTCATAATTAACCTCCATGAACTGAAAACATAATGTGAAAATGTTAAAGTTCTAAGACGAAAACACAGACAACTCCCAGACCGGACAACGCTGTGATAACGACCTGTCAATCCCAAGGTAGCCCCACCCTAAAGCATACCCTGCTTTATGGTCTATTTGACTCTAAAAGGGACCATAATTTACTAAATGAACATCATACTGTATTGAAGAAGACTTAAAACTAGTAATTGACACCATAAACTCATATTTATAATGTTTACTGAGGTAATAAATCAAGTGAGAAGTAGGGTCATTTTCTCATAGACTTCTATACAATCAGACTTCTTTTTGCAACCAGAGGATTCGCCCCCTGCTGGCTATTAGAGTGAATGCAGATTTAACACATGCATTGGCTTCACTTTTCAGACCCGGAGGTTGCCAGCTGACTATGGCTGTTATCTATTAGTATTCTTCCCATCATTGACAACTGTTGGCATTGTGGTCTATAAGGCTAAATAAAACGTCAATGTTGTAAATGTCCTACATTTGATCTTATTTTCACTCCACAATACAACTTTGGCTTTAGAAACTTTTGAGGAAAGTAAATCTATCTGAATAAGATGTCTTTCAACCCCTGGTCTTACACTACCATTTTGAGATTTATAAAGAAAAAGTTGCTTCTAAAAACACAGCGACTCCCATGATAGTAAATATTTTGCTCGCATTGTTTTTGGGCTTCAGGGACATATGTCCGCCAGCCTATTCTGATTGGTGCCACTTTACCCACAAGTAGCATGAAGCTGACACTAACAAATTCCCATATTGCAGCCTTTGCAATATATATTTTGTCTGTGCTTGTGATTTCAGTTTGAAATTCCCACAAGCAATGACTTTGAAATCTGGGAACCTGAGAATAAATTCTGCTTCATAACTTTTGGCAAGAGACCCATCACGGGGGGTAGACTCATTTCGGTGTGCTGCGAGAGGATTTGTGGGATACGCTGCATGTAGTTATTTCATGCATATTTGTCTCTTGTTCTTTAAAAATACAGTTTGAATTATACGGGCCATCTGGCTTTGAGAAAAATGTTCAGAAATACAGGCTAACCCGTCCATAAGAAGAAGTGGATGTCCGCTTTAAAGCATGAGCACTGTACAGAGTGATCTTATAAATATGTAGCTAAACCGTGTATTAATAGCCGGTTAAATGGGTCTCTGCATACACAAACAGAGTCGATAGCTCCTGTGTAATCAAGCAAAGGCAAAACTTGAAAAGCTGCCAAAACACCGGATTAAGTGATTTTGATAATGGAAGCATATGGGCAGACCTGTTATAGTGCTATCACTTGACAAGAATGAACTCAATTACAATAAAATTTTATATTCTCAGTATACGTATGCTCAATTAGCCCAGTGATGTAACAGCAGACTGCATAGTTTAGCATGACATTGGAAAAGCTCCCTGCTTATCAACAATCATTGTTAAAACAATCAGTAATTTCCAAAATATGTACAGTTTAAACCTAATATGCCTATAAAAACCAGCCCGTTCGCATGAAAAGGTATATAAATGCCATAATAATGCGCAAGGCGTTTAGCGTGCAATAAGTTCCCCCATTTTTGATTTCTGCGTCTTTTGTATGCCATGTGTTGACTGCAATGTAAGCACAACCACGTATAAAGGCTAAGGTAAGAGTTAATGATGTAGTATAAAAAGCGAGAAAGACCACTTATGGCGAGCGGGTGGGGAGTTGGATAGGCCCAATAAACACTGTTATTTAACCAGGAGGCCCGTGTTTGAGACCTTTTTTAACCGGTGTTTTGTTTTGTATGTTACTTTTTGTTGACGTTTGTGACGTGTTTCCCGTAGCTGTTTTCGTACGTATTTTACTTAGTTTACTTACTTACTTTAAACCCAACCATGACATTTTCTCTTACCCTAACTAAGTGGTTTTCTTGCCTAAACCTAACTGCGGACGTTTGCGCGGCGTACAAATGACACGTGAAAACGCTAAAATGTATACTTATGACACGCGGAATGTCTGTCGTGGTATTTATACGCCTTCCAGTGAGACCGGGTTGGTAAAAACGTACCCAGTATCAACACATTAACATTTATTGTGTTGAATGCACTCTACATGTTTTAGTCACATCAACGCAGTGTGGCCACTTGGACCAAAACCATATATGTTGAAAACATAACATTACACAGTATAACAGTGCTGCAGCGGCTCTGTAACTGGAGATTAGAAAAACTAGCACTGCTCTGTGAGTGTAATTGCATTTTAAACATTTAAACATCTCCTAATGTATCTGTTAATTATGGAGCCATTTGGTATAGATGCTCTTTACTGTGTGTGTGTCTATAGATAATGGTAAACACTGTCTCCATTTAGGAAGTTGTATTGATTATTTGTTTGGTAGTCTGCAAGAGAACACCTGCTTTAGCTCACGGTTCTCTACAGTTCTTCTTCTTCTTCTTCCTTTGTATACATTAAATGTACTGGTATAAACCGTTATTAATGAATAAATAATGAAGTAAATTAATAGCAGGTTGTCTTGTTTTCTCCCCCCTGACTGTGTGCTAACCAGTGCTATCCTATAACTGGAAGGACAGTCCCTGATCCTTAAAGCTGCACTGATCAATATGGATTAAATGACTATGTTTAATGTAAGAGATGTCAATCATAGTGGCAAACCCAAAAACAATTTTCACCTGACTGAGATTCCCCTCAATTCTATGGAGTTTTTTCTAGCCCCTTTTTCTAATTGTTTTGATTTTTGATTTTAACACACAGAGCAGCGGCGAAGTGCGGCCTGCAGTGAGCTGCCATGCAATGTTTATGGAAAGCTGCGGCGGCCACTCTGAGTTCAGCGAGCTGCGGCCGTTTGATTGTGTGGCGAAGTGCAGGAAAAAAAAGATGCAGCTTTAAAACACCAGTGAAGCTGTAGCAACCACACTCTGACCCGTGGGTTAAAATAAGCACACTAAAATACATTTAGAGATTGTATATCAACCTGACAATGGATGGACATTACTATTAATAAATAAATAAATAATAAATAAATGAATAAATGTTATTACATGAATGAATCAATGTATTATACTGTTTATTCTGTTTAGCTGTAAAATTAGAAAGTTTGCTCCAAGTGGTGGGCGGTGCTTGGTTTTGGCTCGACAAACTCTCTCACGTTAGGAGGAGGCAGAGGAACATGATTTTTTTCACTGATTATTTGTTTCGTGCACTACTGTTATATATAGATACAGTGACCGTTTTATAAAAATAACTTTTTATCATATTTGCTGAAAGTTACCAACCGCAGCTTTAAAGTCTCAGACAGCTGCATCTCCAACGGTAGAAAACAGGTAAGAAAAATGGGTTTTAAAAGACAGGCCAGAAGAATAGTTTCATGATAACCTGGCAATAACTGAAATGCTGCTCAGTGAGAACCATGTAAAGTCACAAAATCCACTTTCTGTAACCCCAGCAAGACCACAGCCACAAACACCCAACACTTAAAACTGTACCTACAACTGCTGTTGAGAATGACTCAATCCAGTTTAGCATACACAGCAATACTCAAATCCCCCTTCCTTTTAATTCGCACTCTCGTGGTGGGGTGTTAATGGCTTACACAACAGATGTTTAGTATGCTGCGTTTAGGTCCATGTGAGCTGAAGCCACCCACAGTCTTAGACATGCATAACAACCTGCAACTCTGTCTCTGAGGGAAAAAAATAAGCATGTTCACACTGTATCACACTTATGTTGCTCGCATGATCCAACAGAAACAAACGTGCGTGAGTACGAGTACACCCACATTCGCGCAACACGGGGAGACATTGACAACATGCAAAACAGTGAGTGTGGGAGAGAGAGAGAGTGTGAATACGAGGGGGATAGATGGAGGAAGTGACAGAGGGATAGAGAGCGACGACAGCTTCCATCTGCTGGGGAGCGACTGATGGTTTCCTCAGACAGAGGTATCCACTTGGATCACTATGTATGTATACTCACTAATGCAGTAATGAGGGTATTTGACAGAAGTGTGCTTTATAGTGACAATTAGTAGGGGAGGAAAGTTGCCTCATCATGTGTGGAGCAGTCAATTTTATAAACAGCTGCAATTCATCTGATTGGGAGGAGGGCGTCTGTGTTCATTACCACAGTATACGCTGATCAAGGCGGTCCTGAAGACTGTGAGTTACAGAACCACACCTGAGGCAAAGGGAAGCTCATTTTCACAGCTTCAAAATCTCTCTAGTTGAGAATTTGTGCAAAGTCCAAACACAACAAGCATGAAAAATTCAGTCCTGTATTTTATTTTTATTTTTCCAGGAAAGGCTAGAGCAGTCGCAAAGGCTAACACAGGTGTGATGTGTTCATTGGTTTGACACTTTGACCCTCAGGTGTGCACGAAAGGCTGCCACATTCTCTATTTTTCTCACGCAAGAGTTGATCTTGTCATAGGTAATATTTTCACCTATCTCGCCGTGCGGTCACATCAGCACATTGATTCTAATGTAATGGGATTTTGCCTACCGCTGACATCTTGTAGTACATGTGTGTAAAAAGCCTCCAGGATGACAGCTTAATGCTGTATTCATCTCATATGGGAACGACGGTAGAAAAGCACCTTTCATTTCAGCATTCAGCTCGTAAATATTACGAGAAAACACAGTTAACCTCAGATTAGGGAGTTACTGTGTCACTACTCTGAAGCTCAGGGTGATGCGATGGATCCTGACGTCCGAGACTTCCTGGATTCTGACGTCACTACCCATCCATCTAAAGTATCAATAATGTATTTATACACTGCATACAGTATTATCTTTTTCCATCCCACAGTAAATTTTATGTTCACGACTCTTGGCAGGGCATGACTTTTTGGATAAAGAGCAGCTAAAAATATTGAGTAAAGATCTTTGAAGCATCTTCAAGACTTCAGGAAATAAAAATCTGTATTCTGCAAACATTTTGAAATATGTTTTTTAATCCCCATCATCATGGCTCTAGGGATGATAATGTTGGAGATTCAGTGCAAAAGTTCATGTTCCCCAGATGAATCCTAATGAGTGTGGTGATCTCCTGATTTTCCCTCTAATGTCAACGTGAGGTTGACATTTTTTTTTTTAGAGTGAAATGTCTCGACAACTAATCAGTAGTCAAGTCAATTTCATTTATGTAGCACGATATCACAAATCTGCCTCAAAGGGCTTTAAAGTCTGTACAGCATACGACACTCTCTGTCAACATTTTTGGCTCTTTTGTTATTTTTCTTCTACCATGGTTTTAGTTATGCCACATACAAAAACGTTGGAGAGCTTATTTTTTGGCTTACCAGTTGATGCTGGTGTTAGCTGTCTGAATTGTTGCCGGTAGTTAGCACGAGTCCAAAGTGTGCGTGCTCTGGGACGGTTGGGACTGTATTTTTTTTATAATTCCTACTTTGTTACAAAAAACAGACAAAGACAAGACAAAGGCTTTTCCTAAATTGAATAAGGCGCAATGTGAAGTCAGTTAATGTTTACTCAGGTGGCAGCAAGTCAGCATGGGATCAACATGGGAGTGGACAAATATGCTGCTTTATGCAAATGTGTGTATATATTTATTATTCAAAATCAATTAACAACACAAGACAATGACAAATATTGTCCAGAAACCCTCACAGGTACTGCATTTAGCATAAAAAATATGCTCAAATCATAACATGGCAAATTCAAGCCCCACAGGCAACAACAGCTGTCAGTGTGTCAGTGTGCTGACTTGACTATGACTTGCCCCAAACTGCATGTGATTATTATAAAGTGGGCATTTCTGTAAAGGGGAGACTCGTGGGTACCCATAGAACCCATTTTCAATTACATATCTGGAGGTCAGAGGTCAAGGGACCCCTTTGAAAATGGCCATGACAGTTTTTCCTCGACAAAATTTAGTGTAAGTTTGAAGCGTTATATAGCCTCCTTCACGACAAGCTAGCATGACATGGTTGGTACCAATGGATTCCTTAGTTTCATATGATAGCAGCTTCACTCTATAGCTTTAAAGTAGGGATGCACCGATACCGGACCGGATATCGGGCTGATACTGACTCAAATAGCTGGATCGGGTATCGGTGACAATGGGGCCGATCTATTCAATACAATTTTACGTTCATATACTATATCCATTGTTTACTATAATTTTAATGATCCTGTTCGTGTGGCTACGCTGTTCATACAAGACTCCAACACAAACTACACGGAAGCACCAAAACCGCAAAGTTATATCTAGTGACGTCCGTCTTGCAAAACAGTGTTGGCCACGGTCAAGGACGCGGGGGAGACCGTAGCTTTGGTCTCTGCTGTACTCTGCTCCTCTGCTCCTCTGCCTGCCTGCTTGCCTTCACTCAGCTCGCTCCACCTCACATGCATGCGCGCACACTACACACTGCAGAAGACTTAGTTTAGCTCTGAGAATATCTAGTGAATGTACAGTGGACGTTTGTGCAGAAATAACTGCTGCAGCTCCTCCAGACCAACAGAGGTTTCCCGTGTCTTGTGAAGTGACAGGTCTCCGCAACGAGTTACGTTATCGTCTCCGACCGGGTGCCGGTATCTCCCTCCGACCGCGGTCGGGAGGCTGAAGCAGGAAAAGCCAACACTAGAATCAGCAGTGATTCATCGAAAGACTGCCGTCTAGTCAGCTAACATTACTGCCAAGCAGCTGAAATATAGAGTGATATTGTCGTTTTAGCTGACGTGTGTCACCTCACTGTTTTGAGGGATGCTCGTTCATGTCTATTTAGAGCGAGCAAGCGCGAGCACGACGCTGACTTTCGTTGACTTAACGGCCACAGGTGTCGCTGTTAACAAGCATTTCTGATTCTAACCAAAAGTCCCCTTTAAGTTTTGACAATTTTTTTGCTGCATTAAAAATGTACACACTTGAATTGTAATTCCTGTTAATTTTGATTAAGATTTTTTTTACCTAATTGCTGGTGGATGATTTATAATTCTAATAATACAGAACAATTAAATAATGTTTTATATATATGTAGTTATTGGTAACATTTTGTTTATGAAGGTATAGGAAAGCAATGTGTAAACCAACCCAAACCCCAGGTATCGCTATCGGAACTGAAAAAGTCGGATCGGTGCATCCTTAAACAAAAGTGTCACCACTGACCCCGCTCTCCCCTACTGTACTGCACAGTGCTGAAGCCTATAATAATCTGCCTCACTCTACTCGTGAGTGTGTGATTGACGGTGAGACACTCCACCCCATGTGACGTGACGGTGAGAGAGAACACTCCAGCACATGACATATTTGGCTTTAAAATGACGTCACGGCAGCGTGGCGCTCAGCGGGCAGGTCGTTCGTCAGTCTGAGAGAAGAAGAAGAAGAAGAAGAAGAAGAAGAGAAGCAGCAGCAGCAGGAGACGGAGACGGAGCAGCCTCCTCCTCCTCCTCCTCCTCATCCTCCTCTCTAACGACTCTCATTCCCCCTCTCTCTCTCTCTCCAACTCCTCGGAAACAACTCTCTCCACAACCTCTCCAGGATTCTCCTCCATCGTTTCCCCTCTTCTCTTCCTTTTTTTTCAGTTGTGCACCTCTTTCTTTTTTTTATTAGATTTTATTACTTTGTCTATAATAACCCCCTCCGCTCTGCTCGACACCCCCCCCAGAGATGTGAGCAGATAATGAGGACCCCCTGCAGGCGGTGACTTCAGTCTCCTCCAGAGCTCCACATCATCATCACCACCACCACCACCGAGCATCTTCTTCTTCTTCCTCCAGCTCCCTAATTTTTTTGTGGACGTTTATCCGCCTTTCAACAATGTAGGAGAAGATGCGCTGTCATTCCACAGCGACGAGGAACTACAAGCCTTGTGTGTTTTTTTTTCCTGCACCTTTTCCATCTGTCTCCAGGGTGGGAGGATATGAAAGATTTCCGTGAAGGCAAAGTTTGAGGCTACCTCTAGTCGGTTTCCCGCTCCTCACCTGTCCGCCTGCACGCGCAGAACACCTCTCACCGTTATAGAACAATAGACAACTTAAAAGACACCTGACTGTTGTTGTTGTTGTGGTGGGATTTTGGAGGAATTTTGATGTGCGCAACGTTGAATATGTTGGATATGGCTTAAATAATGGTTGCGTTCATGACAGCCGGAGTAAGGTCCGTCACTTGAGTGTTTTTTTTAAACCAGCTATTGTCGACTTTGGTGGAGGAAAACCCATCTAAATGGGAGGATACCTGGAGGACTGAGTCGGATTCAGGCAGTCGAGACAAAATGTGGATAAAACGGAGTGTTGCGCGCAGGTAAGACATTTTTTTATTCCACGAAATATTAAATCACACTGCAATTTTTTGCAAAAGGCTTGTGGGAAACCGAAATATGTAGGTGTTGTGGTGATGTTCGACATAGTTTTTTTTTTAATCTACGCCACTGCAAGTTATCAGAGTCTGCAGGAATTGATGAGATGTGCCAATATATATATAAAAAAACAACATGTCTTGCACCAAACTTCTTTAAATAAACCGACTGTTTCCCTGCTGTATATGGATGGATGTGTTTTGTGATGTTTTAAAGGGAGAATATGATCGAAAAATTGCACATCCTGTACGCTGGGGGTCGCCAACAGTACGGCACAAGCAACACACACACACGTGCACACTCACAAACACGCACACACGAGCGCGCTTAAAAAAACACACGTGTACAGCAGACGCACGCGCATACACAGCTTCACGGTTAGGCACCTCCTCACCTGTGAGAACACACACACACACACACACAAATGCATGAGCTCTTATAGAGACACAAAATGAAGAAATGAAGGTAATTGGTAGGTGAAAAGATGCATTATGGGATACATTTTGCTTTTGATAAATATGGAAGTATAGTGGGTGTATGTATGAGAGGATGACATGTAGACTGCCTGAATGGGGGTTTACCTCATTCATCCCAACAAAAACATCCACTCACATTTTGCTTCATGTCTCCTTCTGTTCTTATATTATACAATGAAATATTTTCAATAAAAGTATATATCCCCCAAACTGAAGCAGTGTGCAGACCAGTTCTATACTCACTCACTCAGTCTGGAAGTCTGCAAACAAAAGCCGAAATTGAGCTCATTCATTTGCCGTAAAATAGGTTTAGAGGTAATGACACGCTGTGAAATGAGCCCCAACCTGCCAGCGGTGGGATTCTCTTGCCACCTGCTGGATCTCATTCCCACCGGTGGCTCTAATTCCTGCCCATTTTCAGCCGCTCGTTCATTTATTATGCATGACACACACACTCACATACACACACACACACACACTGTACATCTTATAGGGCTGACCTCGCAGGGTAATGGCAGTAAACGCCGTAAACAGAACAGTTGTATAAGATGAGATGAAATGCATTCATGTTCCATATCTTTAGATGGATCGGTCAGAGGCACAGAGAAAACCAATTTACGTCCTCAGAAATTTCCCTGTCGTTCGCTGACATAATGTGGAATGTCAAACTGGGATGTGGGATGAACTGCTGGAATTTGTAGTAATTTACCATGTTCCAGTTGTTTGTCATCACAGGCTAAACAATTGTATTGTCTGTGATTGTCATTTATTATCAGATAGTGATGGAAATGTGTGGGATAAAGCCTTCCTTACTGCTCTCCAGTATGTGTTGTGTTTAACATTATTAGTTTGGTTTGATAACCACAAAGAGAAATGGGCAGTGAGCATGTGCAGAGAACGCTTCTGTGTACCTGTTGGAACAGACAAAGAACAGACCACCTACAGAAACTTGATATGTGGGCGTACAGTAAATGCAACCGCACTGACTTTAGCAAACCTAGAGAGAAGGATGGATGGATTGATTCCTCAGTAGATTAAAGCCAAGGATTTTGAAGACTTACTGTAGTTACTCTTTATGTAATCTGGGCAGACACCTTGTGGACTTGGGCTGGCTGATAATTCAGTATCATCGTTCATAGACTTTCAGTGTTAATGGTATGATGATGGTATCATGTTATCATTTCACAAAAGTGTGTCATTTTAAACTAATCACTCCAAGCAAATTTTAATAAAAAACAAGTTTAAAAATGTGCAGTTTAATTGAAGATCAACTTGTTTATTTTATGAGTGATTTCTTCATATATTTACCATAAAGTGATATTTACAGTATATACTGATTAGGGCTGTCAATCGATTAAAATATTTAATCGCGATTAATGTCATGATTGTCCATAGTTAATCGCGATTAATCTCATGATCGTCCATAGTTAATCGCGATTAATCTCATGATCGTCCATAGTTAATCGCGATTAATCTCATGATTGTCCATAGTTAATCGTGATTAATCGCAAATTAATCACACATTTTTTGGGAGATTTGTCAAGTATTTAATACTCTTATCAACATGTGAGTGGACAAATATGCTTGCTTTCTGCAAATTGTATATATATATTTATTATTGGAAAATCAATTAACAACACAAAACAATGACAAATATTGTCTAGAACCCCTCACAGGTACTGCATTTAGCATTAAAAGATGCTCAAATCATAACATGGCAAACTCAAGTCCAACAGACAACGACAGCTGTCAGTGTGTCAGTGTGCTGACTTGACTATGACTTGACCAAAACTGCATGTGATTATCATAAAGTGAGCATGTCTGTAAAGAGGAGACTTTTGGGTACCCATAGAACCCATTTTCATTCACATATCTAGATGTCAGAGGTCAAGGGACCCATTTGGACCAATGGATTTCTTAGGTTTTCTAGTTTCCTATAATGTCAGTATGTTCACTCTAGCTTTAAAACTGAGACCGGTACAACCTCCGGAAGATCGATTGCATTAAAGAAATTAGTGGCGTTAAAACAAATTTGCATTAACGCGTTACTATCGAGTTAACTTTGACAGCCCTAATTGATATAGAAATATATTCCATAGTGTGATGACTATTTAATTTAATTTAATGCCCAGCCCACCTGTAGAGTAACTGTAGCCACTTATGCTGTAGCTAATGGAGTTTCTAAAAACATATTTTAAAGATACTAAAAAATTCCCATCATAATTTGGCACTTCAAAGTTGACGTCTTCAACTTGTTTCTTTTTTTCCAACTGTCCAAAGATATTCATTTTGCAATGAAAAGGTGCAAATCCTCATATTTGTGAAGCAGGAATTGTGTCTCACTTTTGCTGAAATTACTTTAATCAGTGGTCAAAATTGTGGTTGACTCATTTTCTGTCAATTGACTCAACTTATGGTTTCAGCACTTGAAATACATTAGTTGTGTTACTGTGGAGCATCAAAAACTAAGTAAAAATCTAGTTATTGAATCATTAATATCATTGGAAAGTGCTTTATCCTAATTAAAACACACACCACTGAAACTTTGGCAATGGAGGTTTGTTCATTGGCTTGAATAGTGTGTGAAGTTAAATTCTCCCTATAGCATTAACTACCAAAGCATAAAACTATTACTCAGGGTGCTAATGGAAAGGAGAACAAAGTGCCAGTAGGAAGATGCATTACACCAACAGGTCCTATTAGCCTGAATAAAAGCACATGCTGCATTGCCACATAATTGTGACACTTTTCAGTCAAAGTAATGGATTTTTCAAGGTTCTCAAAGAAGATGAATTTAGTTCATGTAATGGTACAGGATTATAACAAGCTCAAACCAGAGAGTGTCTCTCTTGAGGGTTAACCAGCAGGGACTCATCTCTCCAGACTCGGCATCTCTGGGCTCAATCTTTCATGAACGTCACACAGTTTTTAGGTTCCCCATGGCGAGCTCTCATACCGCTGAGGCACTGGAGATGCAATCAGGGCTCGGCACATTGCAGCTGCAAAATATTACTAGTGGAGACACCAGTTGCCTTTAAGGAGGGCTTCACTTCCAGTCTCCACTTGTCTACGATAAGATATGTTAGCCTACTGTAAGTACAGGTGACTGTGTTACACGTGTCTAGCTTTTTCTGGCCTGCATATATTCTTGTAATTAATGGGGATAGGGTAACTGTGATTAGAGACTGTATATAAGAAGTGGACGTAGTCCCATTGGTTTGTGGACTGCCGTTTTGAAGCCTTGAGTTCCACATTTTGGCCATCACCATCTTGGTTTTTGCAACCAGAAATGACACATGACCACGCGTCTGAATTCAACACTGATTGAATGAATTGATGAAGATGAGTATTTCACATTCAAACATATATTAAGTGCTGAAATAATTGTCCCCCATCATGATAAAAACACTTATGGTGCATGCATAAGCACATACATGTGCATGTGCATGAACGTGCGGTACACTTAAGGGTCCCTGTCGGAGGGGTTTGAAAATATGGTCACCCTACGCAGAAGGCTAAACTATTACAGAGATGGAGAGAAAATGCTGCTAATAGTTTAGTCTTCTGCTAATCGTAGCAGAAGCCGTGAGCTGGTTCACTATAAGCAACATTTTCTCTCCATCTGTGAAACGCTTTGCTGATATTGTAAGACTCTTTTTGATAAGTCCATCTTAACACTAACACTTGCGGTCCTTGAGAGTCAGTGACTGTACATATTCAGAAAAACTCATATTTTCTTCGGCTATTGTTAAAAAAAACAAGCCAACAAAACTTGCCGGGCAGCGTTAGCCTACATGTTCAGAGAATTATTCTGCCTCCACCTACACTCCACCCACAGAAATACATCATCATATTTACTAACAGAAAAAGGGTCTATACAGTAAGAAAAAGAGAGAAGGCGGCTTTAATGAATCGTGAGCTGTAAGAGCTCCGAGATTATGCGTGGATTTATGTGTATTGATATTCCTGGTGATCATGTATTTAGTATTCTGTGTATTCTCCCTGATCAAAAAAAGAAAAACTACTTTGTATCTGAGTAATAGTCTAATTGTGATTAATATCACTGGCTTAATGAAACAGGGTTCCTAATGTATTATGCTCTACACTGAGATGTTTGCTGCAGTGAGAAACAATTGCTCTTGCACAACACCATTAGTCTAAAGCCACTTAGGTTGTATGACCAGTCGTCGTCCTCTAGCTCCACCGAGAACTCCAGGGCTAAGCGTGGCATTACTGTGGAAGAGGCCATCAGATATTCAGATGTTCCCGTGATTTAGGTGCCATCTTAATAGCCTCTATGAGGGTTATTAACTGGGCCTCTCTGGAGCGTGATTAACCTAATTTGCAGTGAAATGGGCTGTGTTGCTTCTCTGAGATCCTATCCTCTGGAGATGTGTGTGCGTCTCTGTGTGTGTGAGTGTGTGTCGTAAACACCCTGTGCTCAGCAGTCTGTTAAATCCAGAAGGACCAGAACAGGTGAAATAGTGTAAGAGACAAAATAGACGTGGATGCTGGTTGGAAATATAACCAAGAGAGAAGGAAGAGAGAAACTTGCTGTTGCTAAGGAGGACGGGGGTGAACCATAAATGTTTCATCATAGACTGGTGTAGCAATTAGTAAGGAGACAGGATTGGACCATACAGACCATTGTAAAGTACATTTTCCTATGGCACATAAATGCATCGTGGATGCTTAAAGGGTGAGTCCATTATTTTAGATTTTTTTTTCATTCTGCTGCTTCCCAGTGGTGTTCCTACGTATTCAAATTATAACATTCAAATTTTGGTCAAAGTATGTTTTAGTCTGTTTTAGTCTGTATGTTTTAGTTTTAATCACCAGTGAAAATATCCGTAAACTGCAGCCCTACTTGCTGTATTTAGCTCAGTTTACTTTCAAACTCATGTATTTTCTATGAGCTATTTAGGCCAACAATGACACTGCTTTCTTCTTAAACGTTCAGATCTCATGAAATTCCCGTCCAACTTCCCAACACAGTGCCGGCAGCCTTCAGCTTTATTGGCTTTAATGACCAGCTTATCCAGTTTGGGCAACATGAGAAAGAGTGTTTCTATTGCACCGAAGCACATCCATCCCACAGAGTGAGGGAACTAACAGCACAGAGCTCATACTTGATCCATGTAGTGAGCTTTTGCTGGATCAATACTGCCTCTACAAAGCATCAGATTTATCTGTCATGGCCCTTCCCACTAACTGGCCTCCTCCAGGGTGGGGGGGCGCCTCTCAGCGGGCCACTTTCCACTAAAATACTTCATAAATGAACAAAAGAACCCCCCCAACACACACACTTTATTTTGTCCCCAGCGACTCAGTGGAAAATGATGTGGTTTGAGAAATAGGCCGAAATAAAAACTTTAACAGTGAGGGGCTGAGTTGATTGGGGATATTGTCCTGTTTTTCTTATCCTTTTCCACCCTATTCCCATGCTCTTTACAGCCCTGCTTATCTGTCTGAGCATGTGGGTCATGTACACTGCTGTGGAGGACGTTGTGCAGCAGGAGTAATTAATGGGATGATGCAACACCCCTGGTTGTTGCATCTCAGACCCCTTCAAACCAGACACACACACACACACACACACACACACACATATAGGCTGTTTTTAGAATTGCATACTCACGTTCTATTAATACTAAATATGACGTAAAGTTGAATATATTATGCGTTCCAACTGCATAGTGGATTTTGTGTACAGGAGAAATGCCCAGAC
This sequence comes from Sebastes umbrosus, assembly GCF_015220745.1. NCBI lineage: Eukaryota > Metazoa > Chordata > Actinopteri > Perciformes > Sebastidae > Sebastes > Sebastes umbrosus. The sequence goes on from NC_051274.1 coordinate 25,636,958, forward strand.
GTATACTAGATTAGCAAGATTATCTGAGTATGCGGCATGAGTTTACTGGACATACTTAACTGCCCAACAATGCATTACATTTCTTCAGACTGAGCCAGGCCAAAAGCTGTTAAAATGTCACATTATTAAGATTTAATACGTTTTCAGGCGAGAAATTAATTGGTCAGTTTATCAAAATAACGTCAGTTTGGAAATTTGCTGCAATGTTTTCGGACATGTGACAGAGCCGCTGGCTGGGTCAGACTGGGTCAGTCTGCAGGCTATATATAGATGGACGACATGACAGCTCTGCAAAAGTGAAGCCAAAACATCTCGATCGCCCCCGTGTGGCTGGCTGCAGTATAGGTCATAAGTCCCGCCCCCTCCATGTTAGTGGATGGGACATGGGCCAAACGAAAAAGTCAAAGTACACGTCAAATGCTTTTTTCCCAAAGATGGTTTCTGTCATTTTCGGTAGTTCTTACTGATGTATGTTCAAGTTTTCATTTTTCTGATAAGTCTAGTTTTAATTAGTTATTTGATGCTATAAAAAGGAGGTGAAACGTCATGATTGACAGCTTCTCTGAGTGAAGTAGTCACAGCCGGAGGCTCGAGAATTGTACGAGAGGAAATGTAACTTTAACTTTCCATAATTGTCACAAGTCTGTGTAATAGAACATGTGTCAGTTTAATCATAAATATAGTTATAGAGATATTATGGTGAGTTGTTGTGTCTTTTTTAGCCAAACAGCTACCGTGGTGCTAACGTAGCAGCTAGGTGGCTCGAGATAGCAAGCTGCGACCTTGCTCGGCTTGTGATTGGCTCAGGTGGGTGTTTGGGCGGGACCTTGTCACCTCGGCTACAGCCCCCACCATCAATACTGCGCAGACTCTGGTTCCAAGATGGCAGCTCCCGAAATCGGGATATTTTGACTTCACTTTTGTACAGTGGGAGGAAGTAGAGATGTGTTGTCTATTTATATATACAGTCTATAGTTCAGACAGGCCATCAGTCATGTCATGTGATACAGTCATGTGACTGCATCACACAGTGCATACTTCAGTGTTACTGCTGGTAATGGCATACTTAATCTTTCATTTAGTAGGCAGAATGCAGTAGTACATACTAATCAAGTATGTAGGAGGCAATACGTTATGCAATTTTGAACACAGCCTTACGCAGTCCGCCCACCCCACCCATTTTATGTTTTTTGTTTGTTTTCCACTATGAATGATGTTCCAAACTCAGCAAAGCAAAAAAGTCTCTTACACTACAACCATAGTCGCAGCTGCCGCAGCTCAGCCTCACAGGCATGGCTGGGGTCTGCTGTGTGTTTGTGTGTGTGTGTGTGTGTGTGTGTGTGTGTGTGTGTGTGTGTGTGTGTCTGTGTGTGTGCTGCACAGTACCAAAACATTTGGAAGATTTCATAGAATATTTGCCTCCCAGAGGCCTGCTGCACAGAAGCAATCCATAAATCTCTGGAACTCTTTGGAGAGCCAACTGTGGTATTTATCTCCCTAATACAGGATATCTACCGAGGAGAGCTTAACTCCTACAACCTCAGAGCCGGTATTTTTCAAAGCTACACAACCACATGCAGCTGATATTCTGAAAAACACAACCAACGCATAGAGATAATTCCAAACAGTGCCTTTTTATTTAAAAGATGTGACAAGGTGAAATGTATTACAGAAGTCCTGTGGAAGACAGATAGATAACTGCACCGCAGCTCACTGGCATTCTCCATCATAAAAGGTCAAAACAGAAGATTGTCTATCTACAAAGATGATTCTCAGCTTTCCCCCACCAATGTTTTTGACCTCTGGAGAAGTCACTTAGTTTGTTTACACATTCAAAGTATCCTGGATAATACTCATGTCCTAATAAAGGTTATACATGTTGCTTATGGATAGCTAGGCACTCTAAATCCTGAATGTTAAATTCTGATTTCCCAGAGTCAAAATAAGAGTTTAAATGGGTCATTGTAAAGGGGATCATGTTTGTTAGGGATGTTCCTAACGTCAAGTTTCCATGACATTTAAATGGAAGTTTAAACTTAGACTAGTTGACTAGCCTAAAAGTAAGAAATCACATTTTTCAATAACCACATCGTATTTTAAATGCTGCTGAAATCCATGTCCCCAGTGTCCTCTCCGGTCACCTGGTTAGGAATGCGCCTCAAGAACCCGGTGTGTGGTGTAAAATTTGACAAAACGCCAGCGGGGAATGTGGTCTAAGAGGAGTCATGGTTTGGCATCGCTTATACCATTAGTATCTTAGCGAGAAAGTTTGATTCATTGAGCTAGCTGGCATTACGCCGGAATTCACACCAAAGCAGCTGCGAAGTGCAGCCTGCGGCGAGCTGCCATGCAATGTCTATGAAAAGCTGCTGCGACCACTCCCAAGCTCAGCAAGCTGTCACAATTTGATTCTGTGATGGAGTGCAGCCAAATTAAAGTCTGTTAAAGCGGTGAAGTGCGGCCAGAGAGGACCCGCAGCCAATCAGTAAACAGATCCTGTGACTCCTGTGACATGTTGACCTGTGTTACAAAGAATTTTGTCCCACCTGAAACACATGAACACGCCTGTAAAATAGGCGTTGGTGTAATGGATACCAAACTTGTGACCTTAGTGATGCTGAGTGAATGAACCCTTAGATGATGGTTCTATGAATGTCATTTACAATCTCCACAGGTTGTCCGGTAAGAACATGAATATGATGACGATGTATCAATTAGTCCAGGTCACACACACACTCTCTTTGAGATACCACTCATTTATTGATTGAAGATGGTTTTTAAATCCTTTTGTGAATAGTGTGGATAGTGAGGATAGTGGTTATTTCTCATGGACGCACAGGAAAAGACCATATCAATAATAAATAGAAAAGAGTCCAGAAAGGTGCAACACTGATACTGAGCTGAGTTGGAGGAAAATGAGGCTTGCGATCTGCGCAGAAGGTGATTGGAATAACAGCACTCTCTGATCATGTGAAGACCATGCGCCAAGCCACAGGCTATTGGTCCGTGCATGTGATCAATGCATGGGCTGGTGAGGGGATGCTTTTGGTTAAACTGCTGCACCTTCTGAACAGCCGCCCCCAACTTTGTGGAGAAAAGTTGAATCAGTTGAAGGTCAGCCAGGAATGTCTTTTGGCAGTGCTGGGAGTCTGATAAGTCGAGCAACAGGTCGTGTGTATGTCTTGTCTTTGACTTGGATCTGGGCAGTCCGCACTCTGCCATCAGCACCAGGAAGGACTGCTGTAACCTTTCCGACTGGCCATAGTGCACGCGGAAGTTGCTGGTCAATGACAAGGGCGATTGTACCGACAGTTAGATCATCCTTTTCTTGTTGCCATTTGGAGCGAGTCTGGAGAGATGGCAGATAGTTCCGGATGAAGTGGATCCAGAATTGATCGATCAGGGCTTGACACTGCCTCCATCTACGACGGCTGAGGAGCTCTGTGTCTGGGTAAACGACCTGTGGTGTTGATGGATCAGGCCGCCCCATCAGCAGCATATTAGGAGTGATTGGATCTGGGTCTGCGACATCTGATGAGGTGTAGCCAAGGGGCTTGGAGTTGACAATACCCTCGACTTCGATGAGAATTGTTCTCAAGACCTCCTCCGTGACCGTCTGAGATCCCAGGGTGGTGTGTAGAGCGGATTTAATGGAGCGGATCTCACGCTCCCAGGAACCACCAAAATGTGGTGCATATGGGGGGTTGAACTGGAAGTGAATCTGCTGACTGGCGAGTTGTGACTGTAGAGATGGGGTAAGTGATTCGAAAGCCTCTTTGAGTTCAGAGCTACCGCCTTTGAAGTTTGTGCCTTGGTCAGATAGCAGCTCGAAGGGTTTTCCTCGTCTGGCAATGAAGCGACGGAGTGCCATCAGAAAGGAGTCCGTATCCATACTGGCTAGCAGATCAATGTGCACGGCATGGGTTGTTAGGCACTTGAATACTATGCCCCATCGTTTCTCTGTGCGCCGTCCAATCTTGATGAGGTAAGGTCCAAAACAGTCCATGCCCGTTGAATAGAATGCTGGGCAGTGGAGCCGTAAGCTGGAGGGTGGAAGGTCGGCCATTTTGGGGATGACTGGCTTACTGCGCCATTTCCGGCATTCAGGACAGTTGTACTGGTGTTTGCGGACTGCCTCTCTCCCACGAAGGATCCAGAATCGTCTGCGTAGTTCAGCAAAGACTCTCTCAGATCCTGGGTGGGCAAGCCGGTTGTCAAAGTCCTGGATGATGAGTTTGGTGATGTGATGATGAGGGTCCAGTACAACTGGATGCAGAGTATCTTGGCAGAGGTCATCACATCTACGGAGCCGCCCCCCCACGCGGATCAACAGGGTATCTTGATCATATTCAGGATCCAAGGTGAGTAGTCTGCTGCTTGATGGTACTGATTTCTGGGATGACAGGAGGGTGACTTCTTCTGGAAAAGAGTCTCTCTGTACCTGTCTGAAGAGGGCCAGTTCAGCTTTCTTGTAGTCATCGGCCGTTGGGTTTGAGGCCGTGGCCGCCCCATGACATGCTTGGACCGAAGCTTCAAGCAATTCACTGAAGCTGTTGAAGGTACTGGCGTCCACCGCACATGGATCAGGCGTCACAGAGAGATGGCCACAGAAGTTGGCTTTACGCAGTTCAACTGGATCATCAGGTGAGGAGATGTCTGGAGATGCAGGCCAGGATGATTCATTTTCCCACAAGAATGGAGGTCCGTGGCTCCAGCGGTTGTGGCCAAGGAGCTGCGACAGAGTCAGACCTCGGGTTATGTCATCAGCGGGATTGTCTCTTGTGTTAACATACTGCCAGGGACTACCCTCCGTCAGCTCCTGGATGTCCGCAACTCTGGTGCCAACAAATACCTTATAGCGGCAAGATTGTGATTGCAGCCAATTTAGGACTGTGGTGGAGTCAGTCCAATAGATGATGCTGGAGATGTTCAGGGTAAGCTCCTTTTGCAGGACAGTAGCAAGCTGGGCACCAATGTGTGCAGCGCAGAGTTCCAGCCTTGGGATGGATTGCTGACGGACTGGGGCAACTCGGGATCTTGCTGCTAGGAATGCCACTTGGATTTCACCTGTATGGTCCACTGTCCGAAGGTAGGCTACGGCCCCGTATGCTTTCTCTGATGCATCTGAAAAGATGTGTATGCTTTGGGTGCAGGCGGAGAAGTCTGTCTCTGGATGAGTGTAACATCTGGGAAGAGAGATGGTAGGGAGCTGATGAAGTTCACTCTCCCAGGCATGCCACAGCTGGAGTAGGTCATCCGGCAGCTGTGGGTCATCCCAATCTCTTCTCTTACTCCAGAGACGCTGCACCAGCATTTTAGCTCGGGTGGTGTAGGGAATGAGCAGGCCAAGGGGGTCGTACTGTCTGGCTAGGACCCGATAGATGCTGCGCATAGTCGGTTCAGGGTGCTCAGTGTGGCGAAGCTGGTAGGTGATGGTGTCTGACGTACAGTGCCACAGCAGCCCCAGAGTCCGCTCTGGTGGATCAGTCCCATCTGTTGATAGCCAGAGTTCACTACTCTCCGATAGTGATCCTGGCGGCATGTGACTGACGATGTCTGGAGCATTGGTAGCCCACTGGCGTAGTTCGAACCCACCTGAGAGTAGGAGCTGCTGTAGCTTGTTGACAAGTTGCTTGGCTTCTGGTACTGAGGGGAAGCTCTGAAGGAGGTTGTCAACGTAGAAGCAGTGCTCCATTGAGTGGCGGATATCTTCACCTGGGCTACTGTGATCCAGGACATGTCTCTGGAGAGCAAAGGTGGCACAACAGGGACTGCACGTTGTTCCAAATGGCAGCACCTGCCATTCATAGATGTCGGGTGATGTGCTTGAATCCATGTCTCTCCAGAGGAATCGGAGGAAGGGTTTGTCCTCAGGCAAGAGGTGGACCTGGTGAAACATCCCCTTTATATCGCTGCTCACTGCGATGGGATACTCCCTGAAGCGGAGCAGCACGCCGAGTAGAGTTGATCCCAAAGTGGGTCCTGGAAGGAGATGTTCATTGAGGCTGGCACCATGACGCGTGTATGAACAATTAAACACAATGCGATCTTTACCATTATGTTGGACCATAAGGTGAGGTAGGTACCAGGAGTTGGTGCTGGCTTGTGTTTCAGCAGGAGTGATTTTTCTGACGTAGCCCGCATCCAACAGCTTCTTAATCTCACGGTTGTAGATATCTGCTCTAGCAGAGTCCTTAGATAGGCGTTTTTCAGTCCCACGTAGGTGACCCAGCACTGACTCTTTTGGCGAATGGAGAGGAGGGACGTCTTCCTTCCATAGTAGGGGGGTAGCATACCTTTCAACGCCATCCACTTCCACTCTGATGGTCTTCTCTTCTAGCATCCTGACCGCTGCCGTGTCTTGTTTTGACCGTGTGATGAGCTTCTCATTCCGGTAAGGTAGAACATCCATCTGCCAGAGTTTAGTCACATGACCGAGAAGTTCGGCAGATGGACTCTGGGTGTTGGTGAGCAGGCACTGAGGAGTAGAGGACTGGTGCAGAAGGACTTTGGCAGGGCCTTGAAGTGTCCAACCAAGTCGTGTCTTGAGTGCTGCTGGTCCACCTGGAGGCCCTAAGTGCACGGGCTCGACTGGAATGACGAGATGAGGATAGTCTGAACCAATGAGCAGCAGCGGTTGTGCCTGACTGAATGAGTGGAGAGGCAGGCCTCTGAGGTGACGGTAAGTCTTCTGCAGGGCATCGATGGGATGAGAATGCTTGGAGAGACCGAGTTCTGTTGCAGTGAATGCTCTGTGGACACGGAACCGTTTCTGGGGGTTAACTGCGGAGGACACAGAGAAGGAGACTGACTTTCCTGACACAGTCCTGATGTCTTGACGGATGGTTCTGAGTGCCAGGTCCTCACGCTGTCCCTGAAGTCCCAGCTCTTGGGCAGCACTGTGGAGCAGGATTGTGCGCTCAGACCCGTCGTCAAGGATGGCATATGTCTCGATCCTCCTTTTGCCATTGTAGAGGAATACCTTAACCATCTTCAGAAGCACGCAGCTACTTCGCCAAGCGGGATCTAGGTAGTACGTCACTGGCTGAATCGTTTCTGGGGCTGGCATCTCTGGTCTTACAGATGTTGATGAGTTAACATCATGTAGTACTTCCAGGTGAGTCTGATTGCACTGCTGACATTTGGCCTTGAGGTAGCACTGAGCTGCTAGGTGATCCCTTCCACATCTCCAACACCGTTTACCGGATTTGATCCAGGCTATCTTCTGTTCCTTTGTGAGCTTCTTGACTTCTGAGCACTGGTTGAAGTAATGCTGAATGTTGTCACAGAAAGGGCAATACTTCTTGGGCTTCTCTGGTTTGTTAACCTGAGACCGTACTTGTGTAGGAGGCTCTGATTCCTTTTTAGGGGGTTCATATCCAAGCAGGACGGTCGTGGAGCGTGCTGCTGGCTTCTGCTTAGCCATAACACCTCTCTGACGATCTGGTCGTCCCTGTTGTGGAGGCCGTGATTGTTGGTTCTGTACGTCATCATCTTGAATACGGACTTCGTACTCTAGCCACTCAGCAAAGTCCAGCAAAGTTGGGATGGGTGTGCGAAGGGGATTGATGTAGCGCTTGAATTGTGCTCTCAGGTCATGTGGCAGCTTTGACAGCAAACGTGCGATGTGCGACCCGCACTCCAATTCTGATCTCCCTTCTTTTCCCAGCTGGTCAAGCATTCCAACTAGGGCCCTCACCTTCAGTGCAAACAGGCGAAATCCTCTGCTGTCACCGCTTTTGACTGTAGGCTCATCTAGGACCTCAGTGATGCGCTGCAGAGCCAATTTGTGAGGCTGGCCATACAGCTCTATCAGAGAGGCCATAGTCTTACTGTAGGGTTCCCTGCTGTTACTGTAGGAGTCGGCGATCAGAAGGGCGTCTTCCAGCTTAAGATGGTCGACGAGGATCTGGAATTTGAAGCGTTCCGTAGCATCGTCAGGCAGAATATTGTCAAGTGCTATCTTCAAGCGGGCGAACTGACGAGGATCATCATCAGTGAAGTATGGAATGTGAGGCATTGGTCCACGATACGTTTTCTCCTGACGAGGTGGAGATTGTGGCTGATTGTAGCTTCTCCATTCCCTTGAATCAGCAGGTGGCAAGTGAGGAGAGTCACCTGACAGATAATGAGAGCGAGCAGGTGGTCCGCGAGGAAGAGTGTATGGTTCTGCATATTCTGGTGTGGGTTCTCTGAGCGAGTGTGACCCTGCGGCGTAGTCCGGCTTAATAGTCATATTCCGGAGATGATCGTTCAGCTCAGTAACAAACTGAGGTCGAGGATGCAGTTGAGGGTGCATCCTCAGGAGTGAATCCTGAGCTGTTTCGCTGACTGGGGGTAGGTATGACGCTGGCGGTGGTGGCGGAGGGAATGACTCCCCAACTTGATGTACATACAGTGGCAGAGGTGACTCAGGCCACGGCAGATCTCGCAGGTCATCCTCTGGTTGGTTGAAAGGCTGTCTAGTAGGCTGCAGCGGGGTAGATGCATAGCCTGGAGCAGGGGTCTGTGTGACAGAGATGCCGATGTCCTCGAACTTGGGGAGATGCCTTTGACTGGGAACCTCATAGAATGAAGTGGGAGGTTGAGGGGGAGCTAATGGTCGCGGCGTGAGAACGCTGAGGAGGGATTGCATCTCTCGCCTGAGCTGGTTGTTGTCCTCCCTCATGTCTCTCAGTTCTGACAAGACCACTTCTGGAACGAGGTTCTGGGGAGTCCGTCCATCAGAAGTGACTTTAGTTGCATCGTGGTATCTGCTATCTCCCTCGGCGGAGTGGTCATAGAGTGTGTGTGACTGAGGTAGCCGTCGTCTTGGAAGACTCACCAGGAAGTCGTCGAGATATCGTGGTGGACGAACATCACGGCGAGGACGAGCGTTACCATCGGGGAATGCCATAATGCTGTGGAAACTGTAAATCCGGCTCGAAGGACCATGTAAAATAGGCGTTGGTGTAATGGATACCAAACTTGTGACCTTAGTGATGCTGAGTGAATGAACCCTTAGATGATGGTTCTATGAATGTCATTTACAATCTCCACAGGTTGTCCGGTAAGAACATGAATATGATGACGATGTATCAATTAGTCCAGGTCACACACACACTCTCTTTGAGATACCACTCATTTATTGATTGAAGATGGTTTTTAAATCCTTTTGTGAATAGTGTGGATAGTGAGGATAGTGGTTATTTCTCATGGACGCACAGGAAAAGACCATATCAATAATAAATAGAAAAGAGTCCAGAAAGGTGCAACACTGATACTGAGCTGAGTTGGAGGAAAATGAGGCTTGCGATCTGCGCAGAAGGTGATTGGAATAACAGCACTCTCTGATCATGTGAAGACCATGCGCCAAGCCACAGGCTATTGGTCCGTGCATGTGATCAATGCATGGGCTGGTGAGGGGATGCTTTTGGTTAAACTGCTGCACCTTCTGAACAACGCCTCCCGGCTGCAGAAAAATTTAATTGTTGCGGCGAGTCGCACTTCGCCGCTTACTGATGTGAATTCGGCGTTAGCCCGTTTCATTGATTCATAGCACACTAGGTTGCGAGCTTTAGTCTATAGCATAGGTGCTACAAACGTAGTTTCAGTGTGCTGCTGGCCAATACAGTCAATCAGGAGAGAACCAGACTGACTGCTGAACCCAGACACTATTGGGAGAGGAGAAAAATGTGTGCATTAATATAATAATAAGTTTAACTGACTAGTATTTCTGGTGCTTACTAGCGAGGATAGCAACGTTTAACTGACTAGTCGCGCTCATCCCTGATGTTTAAATCAGAGTGGACGTGTGTGTCTCTCTTGTGTTTTGTTGTTGATTGGTGGGAGATGAGAGCAGTGCTCATGAACACCTGGCCAGTCTCAAAGCTTATCACACTCAGCAGCATATCACTTAGCTGGAGCAGGATCTACTGTAGGAGGATTAAGCCACCGTAATCAACAAATTAGAAACCCAACATAGTGGGAATAAGCGATTTGATTCCTGTGTATCTTGACAATAGAGTTTGCCTCCACAGAGCCATTTGCGTGTGTGTGTATGTGAGTGAGTGTGTGCGTGTGTGGGTGTGTGTGTATATACATGCTGGGTTGTATTTGCTGTGTCGCGTAGACTGAGAGCTTGAGCACACAGCCCTCCTCAGCTCCAACAAAGGCATTGCATATTCAACAGGCTGCAGATAGAGGCATCACAGCTGGTGCATGCATGTCAGTGGGAAACGATCAGAAAATAGGTAGCACTTAAATGTTGGTCATGAAGCCATAAATCAACATAAAACATCATAATTACAGGGTTATGAATTATAGTGACGCTGTTGAAGTATTTGGTATTTATTCTTGCAGACCCTGTCCATATGACATTTAAAAGTCTTATGAGCTATGGAATTCAGACTAAGTCCTTACAAGTGATGCATGAGCTCAGTAAATATAGTCAAATGGCTCATAATCACCCTTTTAACTGTGTTGTACTGGCTACATAATATTACATTCTCCTACCTCTTGTCTACAATGAACATTTATGAATGAATAATATGTTTTAATTTGAACTGGTCGTAATGTATTTGTGCAGACTAATAGACTTATGGCATATGCGATGTATTTCTCTCTATCAGCAAAAAAGGTATGACATGACAAAATTTGAATAATGTAAACAGAAATGACTACAAACAGTGAATTTGTCCATTAGTACATGGTGTTTTGTAAGTGATGTCCCTGAGCTTGGTACTCATGAGACGACTGAACACATCTTGTTTGAAGCATTGAGTATTTGATGTAAAGTTTTATCAGCCTATTTTATCTGTTGTTTGGGATTTATCCTATAATTATTGTTACTGTCAATTTGTATTGTATCTTATTTTCTTTTCCCTCCCTTTTACAATTTATTTTTTCTTTATCCTTTTTGCATCGGCAATGGGTTAGGGTTGGGTGGGAGGTGAACATACCCAAATATGGAGGGACAATCATTTACATTTGTGCTTCATTTGTACGTTTCTGTATACCCGATGTTACTTTTAATACAATATTACAAAACATTTTTTTAAAAACCAATGAACAAATACTGTATCCCCATAATAAATAACTGAAGAACATATTAATGAATAGATTTTACTAACAAGTATGTCTGTGTAGTCAAAGCCGGATATATCTTATTCCTGCCACTTAGCCATATTTGTGCTATTTTTGTCTAAAAACTATTGCACCAGATTGACATCTTCCTTCATTACTATGAACATAAAGGTACTGTACTTTATTCTTTAGTCAGTCCTACATATACAGCATCCTGCTGCCGTTAGTACTCACAATGTTTTCACAGCGTCATTTGATACGATTATTATCGTAAAACATATTGATTATAGCAGCTTCAAGTAATTATGAGTGTGATGGGATTTTATATAACACATTTTTATCCATGTCTGAATTGCTGCCAAAGTAACATCTGGTTATGAAAAATATTCATATGAAAAAAGCACAAGGTTTATCAGCCGTGAGCTTTCAGATATCAGGACCTAAACCTCCAGAATCTGCCACCCACATGATCTTCTCTCAGAAATAAAAAGGCTGTTGAAGCCTCATCCCTGAAAAGTGCTCTGCACAATGGGAGAAGAGAGAGTGGGAAAAAAAAGTGCCAAGCAAAGAGAAAAAAATGAGCAGAACTGGATTAAAATAACAATAGAGCATTTTGCTAATGGTCCATTTTGAGCTGCTGCCACAATATGATACTGTCTGTGAGAATTATGGTGGATAAGAAAGGTGCTGATGTCTCCAGAGGAGTCCTAATGCTTTGCATGCCATACCGTGTGAGAACGTTATTTGATAGCAGAAGTATTCTGACATTCAGTCATTCTTCCTCTCAAACACGTTAACCTTATTAACACGCATTAAAGCCTGCAGACAATTGTGATGAATTAGGCTCAGTGCTTTCCTTTAGTGAAGAATTTACCTTCGAGTCTGACAATTTGTGAAGCACTAGTTCAACAATGTGCTAAAGTTGGCCTTCAGTGTCATAACAGATCCTATTGTGTCCAGGACTGTGGGTGCCAGTTAAAATGAGTTTTAAATGGAACAATGGTGTCAGCCTTATAGCCTCATAATTCATAAAGATCCAATATGCAGCACCATTCATCAAGGTTGAATTCCTTTCAGCATTTTGTATACCTTGTGACATTTTCAATTTGCTTTATCATTAACAGTTTATTGAGTTTACTGGACTGGAATGGCAGCTCTGCCGTATTTTTCATATGAATAACACATTACTCGGAGAAGTTCAGCCGCTGTATATTTCCCTAAATGACAGTTGGGTGTTTCTTTCAAACTGAACGCACGGTTGCACTCTCTTGTGTGGATTTACTCACTCGTCTGGATTTTATTTCATTGTGCAAGTGGAGATGATTCCAGTCAATTTAGGTGTTGCCTCTCAAGAGACTCATAGATTACATTATACTGTAGCTCTGATCCTCCTGTCAGGTTTCAGTGATCAATGCGTTACAGTGTGGAAGGGTAATGAGGTGAGATCAGGATAACAGAATCAGTAAACACCTCGGTCAACCGTGAATAACATCACTTGTAGAGTTTTAACGTGGATATTCATTTGATCCGTGCACTTTTTGTGTGAGACAAATATTAGCATCGAGAGGTTATGAATGACAAAATAAGAGCATATTATCTCTCCATTGCATTTGTTTTATGTTGTACAAAGATGTCATTCAAATACGAACCTTAAAGTGCTGTTCACCTTATCACCTTAGTGGCCGCTCCAAAGCTTTGGAATAGCCCTCCACTTTTTATCAAATGTTCACCTTCAAACTTTAAGACATACTTATTTTCAATGGAATTTCGTTGCTCTTAGTGTATTTAATGCTTTAAAGGGACTATTTGTAACTTTCAGAAATGCTTGCCGTGAAATCAACAAAAGTCAGCGTCAAGCTCGCGCTTGCTCGCTCTAAATATACCTGAACGAGCATCGCTCAAAACAGTGAGGCGACACACGTCAGCTAAAACCACAATATCACTCTATATTTCATCTGCTTGGCAGTAATATTAGCTGACTAGATGAAGGTCTCTCCATGAACATGATTTAGATCTGATCCTAGTGTTGGCTTTTCCTGCCTCAGCGCAGGCAGAGACAGCGGGGCTCCTCTTGAGTCCTGTGTTTGTTTGACCCATCAACCACCCTGAACTCCTCCCTACGTGGACTTCCGTAAACTGTCATTAAAAACGTATTTGTTATACGTCAAAAACAAACATAATCCGCGACAATATACGTTTCCCTCGAAACGTGATTCACAATGTACTGTAGTTAATGGGAATGTAAATCTTAGGAAACATGGCTGAATAGTGCTGGATGAAAGGTTAGACAATAACCAAAGTTAACAGAATTTATCCTCTGGGCACCTTTAATGTCTCTACCAAGTTACATGACAATCCATCCAATAGTTGAGCAGATGTTTAAGTCTGGACTGACCTAACCAACAGACGCTAGTGTGGCCAAAAAGCTTTGCTTGGAGAAATGTCAGAGATACAAATTCAGATGCAGTGATCAGGTTTTTTACAAATACTGTAGAAGTCAAGTCCCCAGGTAAACAGATAAGAGAACGACAGTCATGAAACTTGCAAATAGCTGGTAAAAAAAAGTCATATCAATATTGTTTTTATGCTATAAATAATTCATCAACACCTCCAAGTGTGATTCTTTAAATAATGCAGAGCTTTTTCTGTCTACATTCATGTATTTGTTGTCCCCAGTGTCTAAAAGGAGGAGAACCACCTGAGAGACAGGTGTATTAAGAGGAGCTGAATGGTCAGGGAGTGTCTGTGTGTGTGTGTGTGTGTGTGTGTGTGTGTGTGTGTTAGTAAGTGTGTTTCTGGAGCTTGTAGAATTGAAGCTCTCACATACTCCCTCGCTCCCCCCCGAGAGTTTTGCTCGGTGCAAGCACGGAGCAATATAAGAGGCTCGCTTTTGCTCTATAATCTAAATGTCCCAAAAGTCCCCAGCCCCATCGTCTGCTTTACCCTACACACACACATACACACTGAAGATAAAGCAGCAGTGCAAAATTAAAACCGTAATATGGGAATAAATTCAGTTTGTGACAAGGGAGGTATTGTCACGCACATTAAAAGGTCTCCAGTGTATTTCCAAATGATGAAAAACTGATGCCCTATGGGTTAGGTCACATATTCACAATACACACAATAAACAAGTACACATGAAAACAATAATAGATATTGTTTTGATTTTATGTTGCCGTATTTTAACCCCTCCGATACAGCTCAAATTTCTGTTGCATGCTATAAGTTTATGGATAATTTGTATCATCTTAATGATTATTAGATCATTGTAAAGTTGTGTTAATAGTGCCTGTTCAGTTGCAGTGATCTCGCTGTCTTTATGATGTGCTGAAGTTCGTAGCAGTCCTTGACATTCTGGCTCATAAAAAAGGACACGATGATCCTTATTAGACTGGTTTAACTGTGGCAAGAAATTCATTCACTGCTGCAGTTTTTTGGCTTTAGAAGCTGTACCATCGGTAAATGTAAGATTGTTGGCAATCTCAATCCCAAGATATTTAAAGGCTGAAACTCTTTTTACCTCGTCCCCCATCAATCTCAGTCAGTGGCAACATTTTTTTGTTATATTTGTTGAAATTCTCATTACATCCCGACAGCAATCAATAAATCAAATGCTCTGACAAAAAAAGAACAAAATCCAGTATCTGTGTCCGTCGCAGGACTGTAATAAGCTCGTCCAATCATTTCATTTGGCCCAAATGAAATGATTGAACGGCCTACCTGCTTACCTGCGTGCACTCTGCCTCTGCACTCATTGCGTGTCATCAGAGTCTTCCACAAGCTGCTAGCTTGACAGCTGTGAGTACTAATAATAGCCATGTTCATTGTTTAAATTCATAATGATAATTTTGGGGGAGTGGCTTTGGAGGGAGGCCTGAAGGGATGGACTGTCAGTGTTTCTGACTTGGCGACTTTCTCGATAGAGTTAGGGAGTCTTGGAGCTAGTGCTGCCAGCTACTTTCATTGGAAAAGAGTTGGCAACACTGGATTGAGTTTTTTGGTTGGATAATTTTTCAAATCTAGCGTACTCTTGCTTGTTTGTCAACATTACCGACCCTAGCTTTAAAGTCAGTCACCATGTCCTGAGACAGTTTGTGATTCACTGATGGCTCAAAACATGGTACAAGAAGGTAAGGTGTGACACCCATGACATTCATACCACGCCCACCTGGAAAACATTTGATGGTTGGGGTTAACATTTGAGATAGGGCTAAGAAGTGGGGTAGGCAGTCCAACTCAGCACCCTTCACCTGAACTGCAGGTTGTAGCCGTACCTGTTTCTGTTGAGGTGAATACACGACAACTGTAATGGCGGGTTTAGACTGGGCGGGGAAGAGTCGTGATTTTTGGAGAAGTGCTGCCCGTGTCCTGTCGGCAGCCACCTAAATCCATCAGGCTGTTAACACAGGATGCGACGCGCCATGGAGCTCCGCGGCCGGCTCGCTATCTTCAGTGATACTTTCAGCATCTGATTCATTTTCTATGTGTGCCATGATAATCAACTATAAACAATATAAATTATATATATGATATATCTGATGAATGATAAAATATGCATCCCACGCACGCTTTTGACTTCCCTCCCCTCTCTCCCCGTTGTTCTCTCGGAGGGTCACTGCAGTTTGTGACTGTATTTTTTAAATTACGTACTTCTTCCACATATTTGTCAGTTGTGTCTAAACAGAGAGCAGGAGGACGAGCAGACACAGACACACGCACACACACATCTTCTGAACAGCCAGGCTTCTGCTCACGCGATGATTGACATAGCGCAGCGCTTTGCGGTGCTTCCATGTCCAGTGTGACTCTGGCGTAACATAGCACCCTTCTCACCCTCAGTACAACTCAGTCCTTCTGATTCCTGCTCAGAATCTGTCAGTCGCTCTCTCAAAACTCTAAAGAAGCAAGAGGTCTGGAAGAGAAGCCTGTCTCAGACAGAGCATGTATGCTACATGTTCACTCTTCAGCAAGGGTTTCTGTTCCCACTTCAAACCTATGTAATATATCACCACTAACCTTAGTATAGTATCTTTGCTTGTACTTGTACTGTGTCTCTTTTACAAAGAGAACAGTAATTAGTTTGCTTGTTTAGAGCTTGCCTACTTGAGGCTGTCTCAGCTTTACAGTACATCTCTGCTGAACTCCTCTTGAAAACAGTGATTATTCTGGGTCAGACTCTCTTAAAGCTACATGCTGGAATTAATGGAACTGGGAAGGGCAGAGAAGGACTGTTATCATGCCCTCTTTCTCAATATGCTGCAGCAAAAAAAAAACTGTTCCTTCACTAATCCCAGAGGGGTCAGAGTCATTTCCATAAGATGTACATTTATATTTTCTATAGGACTGCAAGGCAATTACCAGTATATTAGAGGCATTTCCAATAAGTGAGAGTGATGCGATTATTTGCTGTGCGTCAGCGTTGTGCTTCATGTTTTTTTAGAGGTCAGTTTAGTCTTTGGGGAGATTAAGTGGCATTTTCAGCTCCCTAAGGCTTCATGCACTTGTGACTTTACAGTGATGCTAATATGGCATGAACCCGCCTCTGTTGCTGAAAGCTGTTATCACAGTGTGACAGTGCGGGATGTCATTTATGTACCGTATATTCATCAGTCTCAGCTGACCAAGCAGGGATCTGTGGAGCAGAAGACGGATGTGTTCCCTGGACAGCCGAGAGGTGCTCTTACTGTAGACATGGACAGCTCACTTGGATATTTTCTGGGCTCAACAATGATATCATGTCAGGTTGTAAAACCACCATAGCATCATCCCCTTGTCATAGCCACATGTAGAGAGTGTGGGCCAGAATACAATGACATAGTGACATATTGTTCACAAGTATGAATATAGGGCTTGAAAATAATTAAATGTTTATCTTTTGGTGGAATCATATTGTGATGATGATATGAAAACTTTATGGTTCCAAGCTAATATAAATTAAAATCGTACTAAATTCGTTTTTAAGGCTTTTGATTTAGATGTCTGAAGAGTTTTTCTGTTGCAATGCATAACAGTGGAACACAGGACATCATTTAGCATCCAGTTGATCAAGGTCACGTCCATATATCGTACGCTAAGTTGATAACGTAAAAGTGATTGAGGTCATCTCCATAGACCGTACGATAAGTTGATAACATAATTATCGGGACTAGGGATGTCACAAGAAGTGATATTTCGGTACCAAGTTGATGCCAAAATCATCGTGACAGGCCTAGCACTAAGATATTGAAGCTAGTGGAACGGCGGCTGGCCCACAGGTGACCCCTACTATTATATATGCATACATATGACATCAGAAAAATATTAATATATTTTATATACTGTATATACCCCTCTGTCTCTCTCTCTCTCTCTTTCTCTTTCTCTGACATACTGGAGGGGCCATTGTTGTAATTTGATGAAGCAGTCAAATGCAGCTTGCTTTGCCAGTGGGGTCCAATCTGCACTCCTGTGTGCGCTGCCCTCACAGTGAGTCATCTGAAAGGAGAAGTGTCCTTGTTCTATGGCCTGGATGTTATCAGAGAGTTTCTACCCCCCAGAGGGGTAAGACTGCCACACAGCTCCTTCTCTCTTCTGTCTTTTCTTCCTCCATCTCTGTCCCTCTCTTAAGGTAATGCAAATGCATACACCATCCCCCCCCCCCGATCTCTATTTTAAGAGTCTTCTCCCCAGTGTGAACGGGCGGCGCTCGGGGCTGGCAGAATCAGGGAAGGTGGAATGAATGGAGACACATTGTGTGAGCTCTTACCAGCATGCCGTTGTCTTCAGTGTATTCTCAATCCATAATCCTTTAACATTGTTCAGTGTAGCAACACAGCTACTGGAGCTGCTAAATAGGATGCTTCAAAGTGTATGATTTTAAAGGAAGACAACCCACACATCCCTTGGAGGCTTTTGAGGAAAGTCATGGTAGTGTCATGTGTTTAGACAACTTGGCTATAAATAACGTCTTAATACAATGATCCACACAGGCACTGAATGCCAGAATCAATTCCAGCTGGAAACACATCTGATTATGCCGACACTTTCAAAGAAAAGATGAACATCACATTCTCTCAGATTGTCCCCCATACAGTGTGGTGTTAATCAACATAAGAGGGTTAGGATAACCTGCGTAGGATCACGACTAAGAAGCCTGTTTTATCTGATATAAAACAGATTACCAAGGAATGGAAACATGTTACTGTTTTCTGATTTTCATCGTGTTTTGCCCTTTTAAAATAAACTACAACTGTTTGGTATAGAGAGCAGGAATCTAATGTAAAAAGGAAACTCAACCACATCTAAACTTGGATAAGACTATTAGCAATGTAAACATAACCACTGTGAGATGCTGACTATGTAACCCTTATTGTGCTGAGACCAGCAGAAGAATGTGTTTGGTTAAGCCCAGAGTTTTTAGAAAGTGGTTATGATACAACAGCTCAACACAAAAGCATGAATCACAGGTGGAGAAGTTCCTTCAGGCTGTAGTTTGTTCTTGAAAGGGTTTTTTCTTGAAACGCGGTTAAGAGGAAATAATAATAAAAATATTTAACATGACCAGTGGCAACTTACCCACATGCATGTCCTCGCATTTTTATAAAGTACATCTAGACTGACAGCTGCAACTAAATACAGTGCAACTGCAGAATTCTTGTCTCTATCAGTGGCCGTATCAGTGGCAGTGATCTGCAGCTAGGTTGGGCCGATGAACGATGCCATCGTCCTTCACCGACGGCTGACAGTCATCGACCACTGAGACCAACATCGTGATTTAAAAGCCTCCCCCCTCCGTCCACTTCGCAGGATTTGCAGTGGCGCTAATGTCGCTTAAAAAGTCACAATTGTGATTTATCAACACTGCGCGGATTGATTTTTGGAATGCAACTGATGGCGGATAGTTACCATCATTTACTTCTCAACTGTGTTTGTGTTCAGTCTGTTTTACTGTAACTAATTGTCTCAAGCCCAACAGGCAACAACAGCTGTCAGTGTGTCAGTGTGCTGACTTGACTATGACTTGACCCAAAACTGCATGTGATTATCATAAAGTGGGCATGTCTGTAAAGGGGAGACTCATGGGTACCCATAGAACCCATTTTCATTCACATATCTTGAGGTCAGAGGTCAAGGGACCCCTTTGAAAATGGCCATGGCAATTGGCAAAATGGCTTTTCCAAAATTTAGTGTAAGTTTGCAATGTTTTTTTTTTAGGTTTTTTAGTTTCATATGCTACCAGTATCTTCACTCTATCTTTAAAACTGAGCCCGCTACAACCTAAAAATCACAAGTTGCATTAATGCATTAAAGAAATGAATGGGATTAAAACAAATTTACGTTAATGCGTTATCATCACGTGAACTTTGACAGCCCTAGTTTGGATTCAAAATTGTTATTAACTAATTAATATCATTACTGTATTTGTTCTTCCTCAGGACATTCATTCCACCTTTGTGGGGATTTTCAATGGCTGGACATCGGCTGAATTTTTATACAAAACCTGTTTCTTTTCATTTATTTTGAACAGACAGTAGTGCAAGTATCGAAGACAGGCAAAGTCCTCTTGGGGACTGAGGTAGCATTTTACCCTCTGGCAACTTCTGTAACACTTCTGTATTACACTGGACGAACACTGAACACTTTCCCAAAAGCCTCTCTTATGCTCTGAAATTGGTAATACAAAATAAATGGAATAATAAAAACTAACACATGTTCATCAGGAGTGTTTCCATTAGGATCCTGCAGGCAGGTCTGACAGCTCTGGCGTTTCATTTACGCATGCCATTGTGTGACTGATTTCCATGCTGACTAAAAGTTTGCGGGCGGATCTAACGCTTGTGAACTTTGGTTCCGCATTGCGTGCATCAATATACATACCCTGTATTCTACATGCGGCTGCATGCACCGAACTGAGACCTCCGTACCGCGACGGTTCGGCACAAATACAAGAACCATTACAGCTCTAAAGCCATCACTTACTTTACCTTTTACAAAGAGAGTAGTGATCTCTCAGCAGAGAGAACGTACACTGACTTTACTGAAACATGTCAGTGCTCTCGTCAATCTCATGCTGCAGCTAGACAGGAATATTCATTTTCTTTTGCATATATTCTTACCTGAATGAGGTAAAGGAAGTTTTTGGGGGAATCAAAGGATTCATCATAACATACTGACAGTTATTTTCTTTTCTGAGATATATTATGTGACCTTCAAAGACGCCTGTTGAGATCAAATGAAATAATGGATTAGTATTTAATGCATGTGTCTGTTGGCAACCTCGTATCTATTGATAAATAAATACGATTGTATAACGCAGCTAAAGAGTACCTCAACTACGACAGTGTTCAGTCTGTCTCTGACAAAAATTAGTGTCTGTAAAAGTGTAAAATTGGTTGTGATGAAACAAAAGAAACAGGTCAGCTGTAGTGAGGCAAAATATAAGATACTAGTCTTAGAGATTATCATCATTTAATATTTATTCTATATCCGTTATTACAATAATTCTTCCTGAAGTCTTCCCGGAGTCCACACAACACCAAAGAAATGAAATGACAAAAAGGAAACAAGTTAGTTGTTGAGCTGCAGTCCTGCTGTGTATTATATGCTCAGTATAAGTCTCATTTTAACCTCTTGCTGTGTCTCTTTGGACCCACCAGAGAAAACCACCCACTGCAGCTTCAAACTTCATGAACTGTAGCTGATGAACCTTTCCCCCTGTGGATCTTTTTTTTTTCCTTTCCAAGTGCCGTTTTTAGAAGTGTGTGGGAGAGACATGGGTACCATAGTTCAGCGTGTAAATGCTCTATCAATTGCTAGTGCTACCCTGAATAAAAACGCTGGTTATTTTTTGTGCTCTGAAATTGTTGACACAAGGCTGAATAGAGGCGCTTTTCCTGGGGCAGGAAAAACCCCACTGAGAGGTTAACAAAAAAAGAAGCAAACCACCGATTGAGACTAAATCCTGCCTGGAAGATAGCGCCTGCCATCACACCCAGCTTTTCATCCGAGGTGGAGTCACCTTCAAGGCGGCACCTTTCAATGGCTGTGTTGGCTGGAAAATGATGTGTAGTCCACGGCAGGGCTGTCGAGACCACGCTGATACAATTTCTATTGATGGCAGCCTGGGGACGCAGGGCGAGGGGACGGAGGAAGGCATGCCTTTCTCACCTCCCTCAGGTGGGAAGCCCATCTGCTGCTGAGGCCTCACTCCTCCAAACTCCCAAGAAGTTCTAATTAAGACCTACTTTGCACAAGTGATCACAGTGTGATGGAGACATAAGAAGTGGGCCAGAGAGATACAGTGCAGAACACAATAATGAGGTGCAATATCTGATTAGCTGCAGAGATAATAGTTTTGTTTTACTGGGTCTAACATGACGCAAAGGATGAGTTCAAAGAGTCAGATAATCCTTCATTAGCCGCTTGTACTCTCATGACAATCATTTATATACACCATAAGGAAGGCTCTAAATTTAGACATTTTAATAGCCCCTATGTGCAGTGCTACTTTAATGTATTCTGTACTGTTTTGCCACTTTTTGTTAAGCTTGACTTCTTATGATTACTAAAACATCGAGGCTCTGTGAAGCAGCATTTTAAAAAGGCTTCAGAAGAGCCTTTAAAGTTGGCCTCATTCACAGAGACGATATCCTGCCCTTTGTTTCTTTGCTTATCTATGCCCCACTGGCACATGGTTTGCAGAATCGCTGCGCATAATAGCCTACACAGCACTCAACTACTTTGATCTTTTCTGGGGGAAGAGCAGAATCATCAAGCACTGGGCATCGCTCGCCTTTTTCAAGATGCTTGACATGTTTCGAGCCTCAAGTATGTGATGAGCTTCCTCTTCTTGGAGATAAAATGGAGACTGTCACTGGATGAAATATGTCATATACTGTCTGATGAGACTACACCAGGGCTGCTCAATTGTGGCAAAAATAATTATTTTGGTCAATATTGAGATCACGATTATTTAACACGATTACTCCTCTTTCCAAGCCCTACACTACATTTAAATAATGCTGATTTGATCTGTATTTACGACTGCAAATCAATATTGTACTCTGGTTTCTCTATTCACTGACAATGTTTTAACCAAAATATATTAAGAATATTAATAACATAAGCTGGAAAATATGTGACAAAATATTCCTCTGAGCTCCCCTTATTAACTTTTTTGGAGCAATGCTCTTTGAACACCAGCCCAGAAATGGTCACAACCGGTGTTCATTTTGGCATCCTTATCCTTCATAGTTTTAGTCCAGCTTTAGTTGCCAAAAAGTCATTACATTTCAGTCAATCAAGTCTAGCCAAAATCAATTTTGTCATTTTAGTCAAACTTAATTCACATTAAATGTCATCTTATTATCATCATCTGATGAAAAACAAAAGGTTGAATAATTAAGAATGCAGCTTTGCAGTTACTCTGAGTCCATTAATGATGCGCGGTTCAGTCGCACCCACCGGTCCATTGTGAGAGCCAATCCGCCCACACAGCAGAAATATGCGTTAATCAACCACCCGAACAGTAGCACAATTGTCAGGACTGAAGTGTGAGATGTACTGAGCGCCGCTGCCGTCGCAGCGTGTGAGACAGAGAGAGGGGAAGAGAAGGTGGAAGGTGATGGAAATATAGAGATTTTGGTAAAGTTTAAATTTTTTAAGGTACATTTCCGTCTTTTTTTGTCAACAATATTGCATATTTGATATCATCACCGTTAGTGTTTAATGACGTTGGTGCCGTCTCGTCATCATATTTTCTTAGTCATCGTATAAAAAGGTTGTTGACGAACATATTTTCGTCAAAGGTTTGATGTTTGCATACCTACGGTGAATACATTGGTGTTCATCATTCAGTTTGTGTGCATGCATGGCCAACTGTCTATATAGTAAATGCCTCTACATGTATGACTCTGCTTAAATTAGCCCTTGCACACATAAAGGTCGGCCAACTTTGCATCATATCAATGCTGACTTACATAGGCCTACACATGATATGAGTCATGCATGTGATACAGTTGCTGACTGTGAACTAGGAGTGAACTATGAGTAAGATGATGTATAAGGCTTGGGTCGTCATTCATAGCAGCTAGTTTGTATTCAACATTGGTGATGCAGGGTATCTGTGTTGTATCTCACAAATCTAACACAGTATAGACAGCCTGTTGCTGCCACAAAGGTACATTCACATCAGTTTCAACTTCTCCATATGAGACCCCTTGAGCTGGTGCTACATGTGAAGCA
Organism: Sebastes umbrosus; assembly: GCF_015220745.1. Lineage (NCBI taxonomy): Eukaryota > Metazoa > Chordata > Actinopteri > Perciformes > Sebastidae > Sebastes > Sebastes umbrosus. Next base: position 25,660,247 of record NC_051274.1, read on the forward strand.
GAGGGCAGAGAATGTAATTACTTCATCTGGAGTGCCGTAGTCATTGTGCTGCTGAGTATGAGAACCCTCAAATGTGCTGTGGCTGAATTCACACATCATGAAAGAGTGAAAAACAATAGGCCTCCTTCACATGGTGCTTGAAGTTCTTTTTTAGTGAAACCTCTATACTGTTTTTGTCAATGGAGTCTGGTGGCTTTGAAGAGAAGATAGATATGTTTTACTTTTCAGTTCAGTTCCCCATCAGAAAGGGATGTCTGATGGCAAGATAAAGTGTTTAGAAATATTCTAAATATAGTGTACACTTAAACTGATAATGAGTCTTTTTAGGTGAGTCTTTCTTTTAGGTGGCTAAAATACATTTGCTGCCGGCCCCGTCCACAGCAGCACATTGCTTTGCTTCCATGTCTGTTTCTCCAAGCTGGGGGTGTGCCGACCGTCATCTACTGTAGGTAATACACCGACTATGGATAAGTAACTCATACAACCCCACTTCAATATACCCAAACTATCCCTTTAACTGCTTTGGTCTTAGGTTGGTTCGGACATAAAAAACAGAATGCCTCTCGGGTTCAGACAGAAATTTGCGACCCTAGCCGCACTCTACTTCCCATGTCAACAATCCGACGTGTGACGTCGACAACATCCTCTTATGCAAAGCAACCTGTATCTTCAAGGCCTAGCAGTGTGTGTGTGTGTGAACGGCCTTTTTCATTAACCGCTCTCACCCTTTGCTCAAGCATTTGATTCAGGATTATGCTGTGAATCTTTTTCACAGACTTCAAAGGCTGCTCTTCATTCATTTTGGTCTTTTGATGGCATTATGTTGGTTATGTGAGGTTTCCAGTTTCAAGGGCAGGTAAATTGTATTAAGTGCTGTGTGCAATGGATTACTCAGTCTAATGTTTGCACAGCAGTGTAGTGTGGGTTTTGAAGAGGAAAGTGACAGGAAATCTTAAAAAAATGTCCACTTTGGTTCCAGCATTAGCGAGACAGACGCTGTGTGCTTCAACTCTGCTGCCAAAGTCCCACTTTGTAAACCTTATTTTCAGTTTTTTCATGTGCAACTCTGCACTTTTTGGACATCCTTTTTGGCCATAGGCATGTTGTAAACACAATTGCAGAATGCTATTTATTCATGGCTAATTTTAAAATGCAATTTCACTGTAGAAATCATAGCTTGAGTCGTCGTACGCCAATGATATTTTAATAAAACTGGAAACCCTAATTATGTGCTGCAGACTGAAGCATGAAGATCATGTGTTTCATTTGGAGCGCCTGTCATGGCCTAATCCTAACCCCCGTGACAGTGGCATTTGTAGGAAGCTGCCGAATAAGTTGGAAGTAGATTTACTGAATATAGTACAGCTTAAACTGGCACCGAGGAGAGAGAGAGAGAGAAGTGAAGCTTGGTGAACCCTCCTCCAGCGCTTTTTTTCTATTTGGCCTGAGAAGCATAATCCAAATATATTGCTCCGAAATATCACATCTCACATACACTGTTACATCACTCGCTTTCTGTTGAAATTCTACATCGCTTGAGGTTGATGAAGGACAGCAGAGGTTGGCATCACACACACACACACACACACATACACACATACACACACCCACATATTCCCCTCAGCTCCGGCTATGATTGCAATATATATACTTAAACATCTGACAGGCATCCTAGTCCCTCCCTGGATCGATAGGTACAACAAACAATAGGAGATAACAGCAAACATGGCATATACAAAATATTGTGTTAGCGTCTGTGTGTATTTTGATGGCAGAGGCTCCAGGAGTGTGTGTACGTGCGATGCACAGAGATTTTGTTTTGCCTGGCGTGTCTGTGAGCAGACGCCCGGCCTGCCTCTTTGATCTGCTGTCTGTCATGTCCTGGTTAAAATCATCATTCCAGCAAGTCTTTTGCTGACCTTCAAACCCGAGTCCTCCAGGCCAGCAGACAGGCTAATTAGCGCTTCTCTCCATAACTTCACAAAGTAATTTCATTCCCTGTTTGTCTGGCTCTAGAATGGACTTGGCATACTGAGATCCAGGACTTGAAGGTAGCCTGTTAGGTCATTGAATCCTGCCCAAATAATGCATATAAAGTAGCTTACGGTCAACTTTAACTTCCCCCAGTATTCTAATAAACATGTGCATAGGAATGTGCCCTCCTCCACCAACATACCCGTATTTCAATTTCCCAGCTAAATGTGGTTCTTCCATGAAAATCCATCTGCCTGTGTGCCCCGCAGCGACTGCCTGTACAATCACAATGCTTTGTGATGATAAAAATGTGAGGCGGGGACAGTACGAGCTCAGAATCAGGAGATGTCACAATCTGCACTAAAGGGATTTCCTGCCATATTGTTGAGGCTTAACTATATTCTGAAGTTAGTAATGACGCCATGATGGAGCATGTGCTTGTAAAATAGGACACCAGGCACACATTCCCACCAGAAAGCAATCTGGCACGTTCACGCTGTGAATGCTGCACTTTATCTGCCATCTGTGCAGTATACTTCCAAATTATATTTTCATTATGTGGGATGTCAAAGGATATTAGTTGCTCTTAAATTATGACTACAGGTTTGCTCATTTTTATCTGCAGCATGTGCTGTTCTTTCTGGAATTATATGAACTTTGAACATGTAAGTACCAAGACTTACCATGTAGACTGGACAATACAAGTGGAAATATGCTACTGAATGCTGCCCTGTACTGGCTTATTTTAAATTAATTTGAGAAACAATAGCAGTAAGTGAATAACTGCTAATCAATCATTAGTTACTTACAGCTATGTATAAAGATTCTGAAAAAAAGAAAATGCATCATTGCATCAATAATTAAAGGGTGGTTGCATGCGAGTTCTTTTCTGTTTGCTTGTTTTTTTTTTCAATTGGAAACGCCCACTCAGCCGTTAGCAAATAGCAGTGAGACGTACGTTACCAAGGTAAGCTAATCAATATGGTGATGAATAATGGGAACACTAGCACCAGCTGAGTCAAAGTTAGCTGTGCTAAGTTTGTAAATAACTGAAAGGGTAAGTTAGAATTTTTTTAAGTATGGTTGTATGTATACTCCCGTGTTCTGCGAGGTAAAATTATGTTTTTGTGAATGTAGTCTGGTGGCTTTGAAGAGAGCGATATAACAGCTTCAATTCCCTGTCAGATACGGCTGTCCAACAGCGAGGTAAGGTGGCTGTGGAAGTTAAAAGCAGAAAAATGTACACTACATTTAATTTATTAACTGTACGCAATATTTAGAATATAATATTTTCACCGCTTTACCTCGACATCAGACAGCCCTCACCAAAGGGGAACTGATGCCGTTAAATCGCTGTCTTCAAAGCCACCACACGTCTGTTTGTATTCTTGTGTTCTTTCTGATCCGAACTTACGTGGCATCCACAGCAGTACATTGCTTTGCTTCCATAACGCTACTCCTGTCTGCTTCTCCAAACTGGGAGCATGCCGACCGCCATCTAAGTTACTGTATGTAACATTAATACACTGACTATCTAAGGGGACATATCATGAAAAACTCACTTTGCATGCACAGTGTTTCAGACAAAGGGTGAATACAGGTATATTCAGACAGACAGTATGAGAAATATAATGTGTTTTTTGAACATTAAAGCATGGAAACATGTTCTAGTAGAAACCCAAAATACAAGTATGAACCTGGAAAGGAGCATGATGTGTCCCATTTCATAAATGAAAGGATTTGTAAGTAAATGCTACTAGACTTTTAAAACAGTTTAATCTGTGTATACATTCATAAATATATGCATCACTTAAAGACACAATGTTGAAATGGAATTATTACTTGAAATATTTAAATGACAATTACATCATGTGGTTTATTAAGAGCTGTCCTAATTGTATAATGTGATATTTACAGTAATGTATCTAATGTATAATGTTAAGTGTCATGTTAATTAATCACCTCAAACTGGGTTTATGCTCATTAATTAACAAATAATTTAACACAAAGCAAGTCAATTAGGGGGCGAACAACAGTGACTATATAACAAATTAGAATATAAAAAAACAGATAAAAAGAGATTATGTAGATTAGAGGTTAACTGAAGAATGAGAAAGCTCATTCACCATTTACTCTGTATACATATTGAACAGAAAATTGATTGATCGGGTTTTATAAAACTGATGAAGTTTCGCCTAAAGACAGAACCAGCTGTCGTTGTATTAGCAAATAGATTAAGTGGCTCTGTTCTGGCCAGCAGTTTTAGTTTTTGGACACATTTTTGGACACATTATTCATCTTTTAATGATGGCTTAGGACAGTGGGCCTTGATTGATTGTGGTACTGAAGATGATGTTGGCACAGCTGTAAAAACTACCATAATTAACATTTTATGTCACTGCTTACTGCTGAGGAAAGACATGAAGATTTGCGTTTTTATTTTGAAGTTTTTAGCATCAAAGTTGTGCAAGCGACACTGAATGTTCTGTTGAGAATGAGTTAGGCCAGTGCAGTGTGACACCTAATGTATTCAGTATTAATGTTAACTATTTCTAATGAGAAAATGCCCCTTTCTCTAGAAAATCAGAACTCAGCTTCTCTTCAATGTCAATGATCTGTGGTCTTCATTCAGCTGTTCGCTACTCATTCATGAGTAAAGCAGCTCCACTTCTGTTGATACCAGAGGTGTGGACTCGAGTCACATGACCTGGACTCGAGTCACAAATTTGATGACTTGACAAAATAAAAAAAGACTTGCAACTCGATTTGGATTTTAACACAAGTGACCTCCAAATCGCATACAATGCACTACATACCCAATATGTGTACTATCGTTCAACATACTTTTCTGTGAATAAACAGCAGTATGTATCTTCTTCGGACGCACTGAATTGTGCGAGCCTCCTTGCCAGTTGGAGACTCGTTACCATGGTAAACCCGTGCCAACCTCATGAGGCCAAACAATGATTTGTGAGAATCATGAAGTCTAAAACAATTTTAAAAATATATTACGCCTATAGCAAAGTGAAATCTTATACTTACACTTAAAGTGAAACAGAAAAAACGGAAATAGTGTGCAATTCAAGTAATATTGGTTTCATACTAAGGTTTCGGACATACTAAAAATCTCCCATACTGTTTTAGTGTACTATATAGCATGTTAGTGTGGAATTTAGGATGCAACAAATGAATGGGAGACTGATTTTGTGGACCCACTGAATGTTTGTTTTCTTTTTTTTTATTGCCAAATTAGCTTTATTCTATTGTAGTGTTGTGAAACAGAAAATGTACCAATATACTCAGAACCCTCCCCTGGATGCTCTCAGTGTCATCTATAACAACTTCACAAGTTTTAGTTTTGGCAGTTTTGAGTTGTTTTAGACCATAGGAATAACACGTATGAACTCTGAAAATGGGTGTAGTTCCCCTTTAAAGCAAGGTGCTTAACAAACACGGCCATTAAACACTTTACAGCTCTTCTTTTCATCCTGCTCCAGATCACATAATTTATGATGAGTAACGCCGCTCTCCTCATCAGATATTGCATTAATGTGGCCTGGAGAGTTAAACTTGAGTCACCTGGAGTTGACTGGGGAAGTGCCAGGATCTCAGTCTGAGGTCACAGCCAAAACACTCACACGACAAGTTATTGCCCATATTTTTGACTGTCAATAATACGCTGACCTTGTCTCTGTTCTTTAATGACCACATCAGTCACCATTTATGGCTCAATTAAAATGCCATTCTAAATTATTTATCAGTTAGTGGTTTGCTGGTCCCTCCCAAGTCAAATGAAAGGTGGGGTGAATAATAAAAACATGGTTCAGAATCACTCCTAGTCAGTGCAAGCGTCTATAAAAATGTTGACTGAACATCACTTGAAAAGTCTAAAGTCCTATTGTTCTTTTACTAGTAGGCTGAATTATGCCTAAATTTAAATTTAGCCGCATGTCAATGATTGATGAGAACACAATTCAACATGTTTTATCTTGTCATAACTTCAAACAGCATTTTGTAATTACTCACTACACCATAAAACTCAGTGCTGTGACAGTGACATAAAAATATTTGGTGCAGAAAAATATGCCTTGAATGATAACTAACAAGTAATTTGTTTGAATTAACTCAAATGCACCCCACGAATCATAATCATAATCTATGTTGTTGAACCAGAGTCTGCCACTTTACTTAAGTGACAAGCTAATGTTACTGTCAGGCACTTACATTTTTACAAACACTTCAAACAGCCCAACGTGTCCTCATATAATGGTTTGTATGATATCTTACAAAACGTTATTCCTCATTTTTGTCACTCTTTAACTTGCATTCTTTCAAAAAAAAAAGAAAGTCTGCAAAAATAAGTCTGATTGTATAGAAGTCTATGAGAAAATGAGCCTACTTCTCACTTGATGTATTACCTCAGTAAACATTATAAACATGAGTTTATGGACTCAATCGCTAGTTTCAAGTCTTCTTCAATACAGCATGATGTTCATTTAGTAAATTATGGTCCCATTTAGAGTCAAATAGACCATAAAGCAGGGGATGCTTTAGGGCGTGGCTACCTTGTGATTGACAGGTTGCTACCACGGCTTTGTCCAGTCTGGGAGTTGTCCTTGTTTTCGTCTTACAACTTTAACCCTTTCACAGTGTATTTTCATTATTATTCAGCATTCGGTTGTACTTAGCTCCACCCTCTCATGTCACTTCTGGTTGCAAAAAAAAACCAAGATGGCCACGGCCAAAATGCCGAACTCGAGGCTCAAAACGGCAGTCTACAAACCAATGGGTGACATCACGGTGACTACGTCCACATCTTACATACAGTCTATAGGTTAAACTACTTGGCATTACTTAAGTACGGAAGTTACGTGACAAATAAATCAACGTCGACTTCTGGTTTCACACGGGAACGCCAGTCTCCTGGGCGAAAGTCTGGTGTTTTTTTACCCCCCCATCCACCCCGACCTCCTCCCTATGCAGCGTTTGTCGCTCTTTATACTTCCTGGTTTAAGATTACGTGGATTACATACAAATTGATTTTGTGAGGTATACGCAAATTACTGTGCATTACTTTCGTAGGTATAGCTACGAATGGTGTATGACAACAGCATGAACAGCCTTACCTTTATCCTCGTTTATACATCGTGCAAGCAAAGAGAACAAGAACAAACCCTAGTTCACTGACAGGATAACAGGGCATAGGATAACAAGGATAACAAGGATAACAAGGATAACAAGGGATCAGACGGATTGAATTTCTGATTCAAATTGACATCCAACAATATTTTAAATGTATATCAGAGCAGTTGTAATCCATCTAATCCCTTGGTGTGAACTTTCACTGGGTTTAATGCAATCTCTACTGTCTTTGTCCCACTTGCTGAACATTTACATTTGAACACAATAATGTAGATTTGCATGTGAGAAGAATCACTTGTGACTTGTATTGTAATCATAACTCACCCACATTTCCAACAGAGGTCCAGTTTGTCTTGTCAAATGTCACAACTACAGTATAGCTGGACGATAGTTAGAGACATAACTTGGTGATTATTTGAACGACGGACATCTTCGTGTCGCCTCGGACAGTCGATGAACCCATTCACACTTTTCCATCTATCACCGCCTCTGTGATGCTCCCAAAATGAGTCCTCCGTGTGGGCTTAAATTGGCCAAGGACAGCAGAGATGAAAGATAGCCCATAATGAGGTTTCTCCCTTAGGAATCAATGTGTAGCTTTGTCCCACGGGCCACTGAAGGTTGTCTGTAAAATCAGTCTACTGCAGGGTCCTGGCCTGAACAGCCAGCCTATCTATCACCTTGCCATCTTGTTGATGAACAGAAGGTTTACACAATAGCAGAGGACATTTTTGGACATAACTTTGCTTTTGAATACATTAATGCAGTGAAGGCTTCTGGGATATGCTTGTCATGCTGTGTCTTCTGCTGGCATTGCGTGTTACCTCTGTGATCATTGCGCTGCATAATCAAATTGCCCTTTGGGAATCAGATGACTTTGTGTCTGAGGCAGATAATGCAGAATATGATGATCAGCTAAACCAGGCCTGACCTTGTGTGTCGGTGTAATCATCCCCTGGATTGATATGAATCTGTAACATCAAGGATAAGTCCTCGCTGCTTTTGACAGCTGAGAGCGAAGAGTGCAAATCCATAATCTTTCACATGTTGTACAACATTTACTTTGTGTCTGACCTTTACACTGCAATTCAAGAGGTGCTCTGCGAAGCTAATTATTATCGAAGCCTAATTGAGTAAGAGTGGAAGAAGTTGGGGAGTAGAACTTTGCCAGGAGTATAAATGGAGGGTGAATACAGATGTGAATCTTTACAACTCGCCATTAACTTGACGGGAGGGGAACCTGATCTGTATGGTTTGAACATTTAGCGAACATATACTGAATCTAAAGCGTTTTCTCTCATTTACTTTCTCCCTTTTCTGCAGTCCGTCTGCTTTAAGGCCAGGCAGCTGTGTGGGGCACCGGGTGTGGATCCTGCTGGCCATGACCCACCTCACCCTGGACTTCTCTGTGTGCAGCCCCCTCAGTCAGGGTCTGGGGGTCAAACTCACGCCTAAGTCGGTGCCTCGCTCTCGACCTCGCTGGCAGCCGCTCTGGGACACGCCCAACAAGCTTCACTGGAGAACAGTGAGCCCGTTGGTCCGCCGGCTCCTAAACCCTATCCCTCCACCCCAAGACAACAGGGCAGGGATAGGGCTAAAGGTCAAGGGTCAGAAGCATCGAAAGCCAGCACATAAAGGACAAGCAGTGTGTAAGGAGTGCCGGTTGAGATACTCTCAAATGGAGACAGGTGATCCTTTGGCTGTAATAGCGGGAGCTCCGGCAGCTTTATCCAGCGGGAGCAGAGGAGACACAGTGAGGTTGTTACTCAGAGCCAGGAGGGAGCTCAAATATGAGGCCACTGACTATGAGTCTCAGGAGGGCCAGACTACCACAGTGGCTGGATTTATCGACTGGGCAACAGATGGCACAGATACAGATAGCATAGATGACGACGGCAAATCGGAGCTCAATATAACGCTGTCCACCAAGGTCTCAGCTCCCACAGTGGCCACAACCACTAGCACTACAACCTCCCAAAGGACGTTCACTGTGCTGACCACACCAGAGCCCAATAGGCTAAGCACCACCAAGGCCACTGTCGGCTTAGGGGAGACTGTCAAACCACCAAAGCCATATGGGGACACACCAGGTAAGAAAAATAAAACATCTAGTGTGAATTCTTTGGGTTAGTATGAGTAAGTAAGCTTAAGAAATCATTGTTTGAGTCGCCTTTTGTTTCACACTTACTGCAGACTCACACCATGTCTTCAATACCTGTGCCTTTGTTTTTGTTCTGCATGTTGTCATTTTAACAGAGACAATTAACAAATTAATTAAATCAGTACTGAAAACAAATAAGAAACCTGCATGGCACAGCAATGAACACCATGGATTTAGAGTAGCGTCTCAAGTCAACCTGAACTAATGCTCTGCAAAGACTTCAGTCATGTGATGAGGTATCTAAGGCGACGTTGACACTTGAAAAGTCTGTTATTATACCTAAAATGTGTACCAAATTCAGAAATGGGCCTTTATCAATGTATGCCAATGTACACACAGTATGACGAGCTCAAATGACCGAATCAGAAATGTTTAGAGCATCAAGAATGTTGCTCCATTGTGGAGGTTGGACAGACAAATAATGTCATTCTAAAATTCTGAAAATTCGATATGTAAGAGGAAACTTGAACAACCTAATAGGAGTTTAAAGGGCACACTGATTGCCTGTAGTGGAACCTTTAGCTTGGTTGTGCGTACCAACAAACACAGCTGGTGTGTGTTCTCATGTGGGAAGCCAGTGTGGGATCACATTCCTACCATTGTATCATAGACTTATGTATAGATTTATACTTTGTGGTTAGGGGTGCCTTCATGTGGGTGGGATCTTTGGGGGATAGTGTGAAAACATAGAAATAGAATAGGAGTAGAACGGACATTCCCATTCAATTCAACGTAGCACAATGGACAGAGCGGCGGACATTTTTATGTGTACCGTAGTGGGATAACTTCCGTATAAACTAAACCATCTTAAAGCTTATTATGGAATTTGCTTACTGAAGCTTTAAGTCGCATACTCACTGAGATGAGGTTTTGCAGTAATGACTAAAATGAGCAGTGGAGTAGTAAGTAAGGATAGAGATTAAATGAGTCAAATTTAACAACTTAATGCTTCATCCACACATTCTTGTCACAGCGTAGGAAAGCACATTGCTATCGCCAGATGAGTGACAACTTTGAACAGCGGGCTGGTGGCCAGCGGCAGCGCTGGGTCTAACGGTCCCTCCGCCTCACTCCTGCGACCACACACTTTACGGCCCCATTGACGTGTGTTGTCACCATAATAACAACAACATTTTTCTTTTGCACTTGTCAAATGACCACGAAAAACAGTTCAGTGTCCTTTCTACTCCTATTCTATTTCTATGGTTAAAAATCACTTTCTGGAAGGTAAAAAGCATCAACAGGGTCAAAGACAGTGATATATCGGGAAATCCAAATATGTGGGAAAATGGGGGTACATTGCCAAGAATGAATCAATATAAAAGAAACAATAATGTTAATAAGTTTTCTCCTACCTGATTTCTCTAATGAAATTGCAATCTATTTTTACCTTTTCACTGTAGCGCATGATTAATGATCCAGAGTAATGATCTACTTTTCATTGATGTAATAGTGCAGCTTTGGAGAAATAGCACCTGATTCACGGACTATGTCCTTGACCATACTGTGGCCCTCGTTCCTGAAGTACTGTACATGAGCATATGTGGTTTTTATGGACAGTCCCTCTGTGCTGTGAACACACAACCCTCCCAGCCAGACATATTGGATTTACCATTTCATTAAGTCCATGAGGAACACGACTTTTTAAATGGACCATACAGGTAGTAATAAAGCATAAGTCATGTTTAACAACTTGTGAAGCAAGCACTATGCTAATTGAAGCTTTCCCATTTGGTGCATTAATATAAATGTCATAAAATTAGGCAGCTAACAGTAAGGGTGATCACGAGTCCTTGGCCACCTCCTACTCAGTTACAATGAAAAATGTCTTAAAACTCAGAGGAATGTGAAAATGCACGTACAGCAGAAGTCCTGCTGATAGAAAATAGCCTTCACTGTGAAAAATAACAAAATATCTATTTTAGCTCAATTATACAGTCAAAATAAATTCACAAGATAATGCATCTGTGCTGTCTTAGCACTTTCATGTTTTCAATTATGTCGCTCCAAACACTTGACTCATGCTGTTTGGAGAAATGTGGTGAATATTTTGGGGGGTTTTGTGAAGCTGTCTAAGATGACCTTATCAACCTCTATAGTTTTGAGTGAAGCTAAGTTGCATCCAGCTGTTGTTGGTGGTCCTACATGCATACATTTGAACTTGGAACTAGGGGTGTTAATAATTATATATATATATACATGTATATACATGTATATATATATACATATATATACATATATATGTATATATAGATATATACATATAAATACACATATATATACATATATATACATATATATGTATATATAGATATATACATATAAATACACATATATATATATATATGTATATATACATATACATATATATATGTATATATATATGTATATGTATATATACATATATATATACATATATATATATATATGTATATATACATATACATATATATATGTATATATATATGTATATGTATATATACATATATATATACATATATATATATATGTATTAAGTAAGCCTGGGCCGCAGTTGTCGCTAACTTCGGGGCTAACCTCCTTCACTTTAATAAGCAGGTAGTAAGAAAGATACAGGAACTTGGCTTAGGTTTTTGAGGAGTTGTAGCATTTATTCACCGACAAACTGTACACACACTGCACTGCTACGTTCACAGCTATAACATTACTGCTAACTTCATACTCACCATCACACACACGGCGGGCTGCGGGGCTTGCATTACACTGATGGAAACCCTGACAGAGTACACCAGGCAGACACAGCTCCCTGATTGGTGAACTGGGGACTTAAGCATACACTGAGGTTTGCGATAAATAATGGATTCAACATGTTTATGCATCGGGTTATCGTTACAGCTGGGCAGCTTGTTAGGCACTTACACCACAGCACCCATGCATGCAAGGCACTAATCTTGTCGGTTAACGAGGGTTGGCTATCGGTCAGAAAAAAAAAATCTAAATTGGCATCCCTACTTGGAACGGTAATAATTTCCTTAGTAACTGTGTTATCCCATAATTATAGTATTCAGATAATAAATATAAACAGCATCAGGTCCTGAACTGGGACCACAAGCGAACCTGGATCTCACAGCTGATATGACTGTAGCCGCTCAGTGCTGCTCATGTTAAAGAGGAGAAACACTCAGCTCTTATGCGGACCAAAAATAACCATAAAAGTAGGTTTTAATGTCAGTGGTATAAATTAGGACTGTCAGTCGATTAAAATATGTAATCACAATTAATCCCATGATTGTCCATGATTGATCGCAAATTAATCACACATTTTGTATCCGTTCAAAATGTACCATAAAGGCAGATTTGTCAAGTATCTAATACTCTCATCAACATGGGAGTGGGCAAATATGCTGCTTTATGCAAATGTATGTATATATTTATTATTGGAAATCAATTAACAACACAAAACAATGACAAATATTGTCCAGAAACCCTCACAGGTACTGCATTTAGCATAACAAATATGCTCAAATCACAACATGTCACACTGCAGCCCAACAGGCAACAACAGCTGTCAGTGTGTCAGTGTGCTGACCTGACTATGACTTGCCCCAAAACTGCATGTGATTATCATAAAGTGGGCCTGTCTGTAAAGGGGAGACTCATGGGGACCCATAGAACCCCTTTTCCATTCACATATCTTAAGGTCAGAGGTTAAGGGACCCCTTTGAAAATGGCAAAATTTAGCATAAGGTGGGAGCGTTATTTAGCCTCCTTCGCAACAACTTAGAAATGGCAAGTTGCATTAATGCGTTAAAGAAATTATTGGCGTTAAAACTAATTTGCGTAAAACACATTATTGCGTAAACTTTGACAGCCCTAGTATAAATATATGGGTACTGAGGTGTGTACAGTGAGTGTGAAAGGAACTGGCAGTATGTAATCATCTCGTCAGTGACGTTGTGATCTCTCATTTTCTCTTGATTGGGAGGTGAGTTTGAGACCACCTTGTTATTCAAGATGATGGCTTGATACTGTATCCAGGAGGAAATCAGTCACCACTGTTAACTTGAAAGCTGATGAGAATGAAAAAATAGGTCTGATTTTCAGACTGGGTGGGTACATTACTGTATCAATAAGCAGACTGTGTCTCATCAGAGCAGATGAATAAAATCCCTTTTCAAAGCGAAGCTCGGGTGCTTAAGTGCTGCAGAAAACTTTCCTTTTGCCTTCACAACACATTAACCCGTGTCTGCCTCATATTGGCCCCAAGGCAAGACATAATTACCACACCGACAGCACGGCGCTGGATTAATGATGAAATGAAACTATTACCGAAGGAGAGGTGCCTCACTTTGTCTCTGTCTCTTATCTTTCCTGCTTTGTCTTTGGAGATGTTTATGGAAACATTACATTCAATCTAACAAACTTAGATAGGAAAAACTCACGTCGGGTGATAATCAGAGCTTACATAACAACTTAACTCACCTACATTTCTGCTCGTGTCTTCTGATTTATTACAGCATGGATTCAGTTCAATTGTAAAATACTTGGTCCCTTATGGAATCAATTAAGGGAAGTGGTTTTGCAAACAACTGAGGAAAGAGGACATACTGTACACAACTCATACTTATTATATAATATTCAATGTCTTTTTAACTGTGCAAAGAAAGGTATTTTCTGTCTTAACTATAATACCAGGGCCAGTGTATTCATGATAAGTGCCTCGAGTGAAACATGTAGTCAGAAGTTCTTTTTATTAACGCTGGTGCCATGTCGTGAAATAGCCTTCTGCTTCACATCAAGTCTTTAGATATGAAAGGGGCTTATAGAAGTCAGGCTAGGGCTTTTCTTTGGAACAGGGTAACAGATTAATAGTGTGTTTATAGTTATAAAATGTGTGCATTTGGCACCCAGCTGTTTGGTGGCTACTGTATGTGGCTTTCTTTCCATTGTTGTATGTTGTTATCATTCAGGCTTTCACTCACTGTTCCAACTTAACCATGACAACCATCTCAGGTGGATGATGTAAGATCTACTTATGTTCCTGGCAATGATTATACATTCGTGATCAAATACAAGCGGGACAGGGTGCAAAACATGCAACTCCATGAACCCCAGGTGATCTGCGCCATCAAAATCGCAGATCTTGATTCAAAATCATGCTCTTTAAATACTGTTGTAATTGCTCGCTATTTGATAAGTCCCAGTAACCAGAGTATCAGTGTGCATGTAAGCGGCTCTGTGTCTGTCTCATCCAGCGTCTCAAACAGAAACACCTCAGCTCAGAGTAAACCTCTGGGACGAACGCACCCAGCCACCCTGACATCACAGCTAATTGTAATCTAAAGGCACTGACATAGAAATGAGAGGTGGCTCATAACATGTTTGTATTATGTGCAGAACTTTGACCAACAATTACTATATTTATAGACATTATTATATAAAGAGTTTTTGTATTGTATCATATTTATTATTATTATTTGGTATTATATTTATTATTTTTACATGTTTATAAATATATATTATTATTATTTTAATCATATGTTATTTTATTATATTATTTATTATATTATATATTATATCATATTTTATTATCAACATATTTTTAATAATATTTCTTTTTTTTTAACTTTTTTATTATTATTTAGTTAATATAAATGTATTGTATTTGTATTTATATTTATAAAAAGAGTCAAAACTGCTTACTCTGGACAGGCAGTTAAAAATTCTTTGTATCTACTTATCCTCCTGTTCAGAATAGTGAGGATGGAGCCCACCCCATATTACCATACAAAATTACCTGGACATGACCTATTTCTTTTTCCTTATACAATTAAATCAGAGTATACTTTTTTGGAAAGAATAATGAAAACGATTAATTTCACATAACTGCTTCAGACACTGCAGCTCAGAAACTGTATATATCATTGCTAGTCAGGCTCTCGGGAACTGTGAGATTACAGCATGCACATTCAACCCCCAATAAACGGTCTGCATGAACTAAATCACCATGACTCATGAATACTGTAGGCAACCAGCACACAAACTCAAGCCATTAGTGTACTTTGTCTCAGCCAGGCATGTGTGTATCATGACCATAATCATCTCATGCTGTGTGTGTATCTGGGGGTGTGTGCACATCACTGTCAAACATGGAGGCAAGTGGTTGTTTGCAGAAGGAGGTAGAGAGCAGAGGAGGGAAGGAGTCCACAGTGCTGTATACGTAGTGAACAGCAGTCTGAATCTTCCAGTTTTAGCTCCACCGTGGTCCAATGTAATCATGAATACATCAAGTGATGATGATGCATCTCTGACAGCCTGTTGCATCTGGTTCACCATGAAGATAGTAAAGAAACACGGCAAGCATCAGAGCCCACTGGAGAAGTTTCCTGCCTCCTAAAATGAAATGTCTCCTCACATTAAGTCACATGTTCCACAGTAAACACATACACACTTTGGACTAACAGGCTGAATCTGATCATTCTGAGTCTCCTCATTAGATTACCAGTTTTTACAGAACTTGCAGAGCAATTTCGCCACGGCCAGATGGAGCTTTTTACAACCGACGTCATGATTACGTCACGGTGTTAGCTTGAGGTAAAATAAAGGAAAGACTGGAGGCAAACACGAATCACCTCAGGATAGTAGGCTTAAGTTACACATAGAAAATGTCATCTAACTGTGTTGTTGGGTACCAGAATTGAAAGAGTATAGCTCCAATTTGAAATTATATCGCATACCTTTGAGATGATAAACTGATTCGAGAGAGAGGGAAAACTTGCTGGCCAGCGTTAGCTAACGTGTTCAGACAATTATTCTGCCTCCAAATACGTTCCGCCCACAAAAATACGTTGTGTTGTGCTATGATGTTGATGTTCCAGGGACTGTGATAAATGCAAATGCAGATCCAACTGTTCTGATTGCATAAAAAAAGTCACCTTATTTTACTCTTGTATCCATATGGTGGTGTGTTCTTCATACTACGACAGTTTTCCAAAAATTAAATAAAAAACCCCGCAATATATCGCCTTGCTTACAGTATCCCAATAAATCACAATATATTGAATCGTAACCCCTGTATCATGATACGTATCGCATCGCTAGATTCTTGCCAATACACAGCCCTAATGTTTACCAACAGAGAAGGGGTCTATACTCACTCAAGTGTGTTGTAGTTTTGTTGGTACCTGTCAGGCATTTGTATCAATATTGCTGTGATTTAATGTTTTTTATGCCTTTAGAGTTGGACATTTATTTGCTTTTCCAGTGCAGATAATATCATTTTGTCTGGTAAAATGATGACAGATAATTTAGAAGGAACTCTGACTTGACTGTCAAGTATTCTGACTGTTGTGTTTGTATCAGTAAGTGTGAATAAGGTCAGCCAGTGTGTTTTGTTTTGGGGATGTAGGCAACATTAGAAGAAAACCTGCCATCATTGCACATTAAATATTTTATCGCGATAGCAACATGTTATAGAAAACTGTATTTCCCTATAATGCCTGATGAAGGTTCAGCTAGGATTGATTTAAACTAATGTGTTGAGTGGTCAGTCAGTGAGCAGAAATGAGGCCTTTACATCCACATGGACGAGCTCTGTGCTCGTTTCATTAGCTTTTCTTGTGTGACATTTTGCCAACCAGTTTGGTTTGGCTGGAAACCAACTAGGCCTACGTAATGACACAGAAAGTACATGACAGCTCACCACAGCTTGTCTGTGTTGCACTTATTGACTGCGGGCTATGTGTCTTTACTCCCACTCACTGTTGGCATTGATAGAGCAGGACAACAAAAGGGACCACTCTTTCTGTTACTGCGGAGAATCCAACAAGTTCACACCCTTTCCCAGGACAAAGATGTTAATGTTGCTTATAATCAGTAAAAAAGGCCTTTAGCAAATACCTTTAGTCCGCTTTCTGGCTAATTTAACTAGTTTGATTTCCTTTTTTCACTATTTTCATGCACAGTTTCCCAATTATCAGTGTCAGCTGTCAGCACATACTGTAGGTCTTAGCGGAAGTGTAATGCAGCCTTACTGTAGGTGGCTGTAATTCTGTAATCAGGCACTGACCCATGTTAAAATAACACAGCAGGCCGCTGGTCATAGTAGTAAGTAGCTATAGACAACCACCCTGGTGGTTAATAACTTAAATGTAATGCTTGTGCATATCTCAGTCAGTTTGGTTAAGAGTTTGTCTGGATGCCTCCTGTTGATCATGCTCTCACAGCACTCTGGCCATCCTACAGGAGGTGGGAGGAAGAGGAGGAGGAGGAGGAGGAGGAGGAGGAGGTGGGTGGGGGTTATAGCTGTGGTGCCTCCAGATGCTCACTGATTGTTCCCGGTGATTGTGCTGCTAGTAACTGCGACCCCCTTCTACTCTACGCAGATGGAGCTGTCAGCTCCATTATGGATACGAGATGATTAAAACTGCAGTCAGTAAAGCCACTGCTGATAACTTAGGTCTTGTTAGACGGTCTGAGAGTCGCGAGGTTAAATGTTATGGGCTTGTGTGGAGTGAGCAAAAGGTACCATGTGTTCCTGATAGATACTGTAGAGCAGCGCTGTTAAATTACAAATTCAATTGGGCCAGCATTTCAAACCAGGAAATGTCGATGGGCCAGACATTTTTAGCAGCATATTTAAAGATGCTCCATATGATAGATTAATATACATTAATATACTGTAGCAGCAAACAACTATTGTATATGTAAAAATATAGATGAGTAATGTCTGCCTGTGTGTTGTAATCAGAGCTTCTCTGTGCTTTGTTAACATAGCCGGGCTGGCCATGCATGCTTTTAGTGCATGTGAGCGTGCCCCACTGGCTTGCTCACAGCCGCTGCTCTGTACAGCGCTCAGACGGGGGTTACAGCTCATAAAGCCATTGTCGTGGAAGCGTAGCGCCCACCCTCCGGTTCCCTCAGGTAAACACAGTTAGCTCTGTCAGCATTGATGCCGTTGTTGGCACTGTTCGTGCTGTTAGCCCCGTTAGCTGCTGGCTCAGCTGTCGCCATGTTGAGAGTCGTGTGGAGGCAACAGATATGCCAAAAAATGCATATTGCCAAGAAATGAAAGTCAGTTGTCCGTTCAATTGCAACGTCAGCGCCCAGCAGCAAAGCTACGCTTCCGCCATTTTGGACTGAAAGCGACTACCGGACGCCAGTAAAACGTCCACCTAAAAAGTGCCACACAAAACAAAATTATTTCTATTCTATAGTCATATTCTACAGATATGGCCTGTGTTGAGCAATAAAATATTATAAATATAATAAGCGTTTTCAGTCCAAAATGGCGGCAGCAGCTGTCGTCAAAAAAAGTTTCATCTCTTTGCTTCTATGCTCTTTGGATATGCTCAGATTTTCTAATTTAGCACCTTTAAACCCTTTTTTTTTCATTAGCTTTTTGTTATGACAAATTTTAAACAAATGCAAATGAATGTAGTAAAAAATAGCAATGTTTATCATTTCACTTTTGAAATAAAAATGAAAAAAAACAACTATATTTTTGGTCACATAGGACCAGGCCCATCACGATGTGCAGAAACAATAAGAAACAGCTATCAATGCACAGAACCATAACAAAACAAACTTTACATCTCAGGGTTGACGGACATATTTTCAATAAAGCACTTCCCTATTTATGACCTTGACATTTTGAAAAGCTACTAAGGGTGGTCGGAACTGCGTCACATGAGAAAATGTTGATTTGTGAAAGACATGATTGACGTTGTCGCTACGTGATCTGTAGGCTACATCTGGCCCGATCAGTGCTGTGCATGTGCAACTGTCAACAGAGATGAGAAGGAAGCGAGATGGCTCACTCGTTAGCTACTTCCATACACTAAATCTGTAGTTTACATATTTCATCATATACCAGATTAATGTGTGATAGGCCACTCTGAGGTTGCTTCTAGGCCGGATGTGCCAATTGAACAGGCCCGCTGTAGAGCCCTACAGTTCTGTTCTGTAGTTTCCTGAAACAGACTCGATCAGTGGATGTTTAAAGTAAAGATGATATCCAGTGTAAGAGACAGCAAGTATTTAAAATAAATAGATCCATCCGGCAACAATTCACATCACAATGTCAAGTTTGTGAAGGAGGTGGAGGGTTAAATGAATGGAGTAAATAAGTTAAGTCTCCATCCACTGCAGAGCAAAGTGAGCACATGTAAAATGTATGTTAAGTGTCTCTGGGATCTATTTTTAAAGAAGCGAGCTCCGAGAACATTGTAATGCAGCATTTTGACCCGTGGTAGACCTGTAGAGGCGTACAATACAGCCTCTTCAACACTCAGAGACACAGAGAGAAACCACTTTCCCCAACCGTTGCCATGGCAATCCAATAAATTTGCCATTACTCTCTGTATTGACTCCCAATAAAGTGGGTAAAAATGAATCTCCTTTTCTCGAGCGTTAAATCTGGACTAAAATGCTGATGCCTGGTGACAGGCGTGCGGAGTCAAACCCGCCTTCCCCTGATTTACAGAAAAGTGAGCCAAGAGGGGATGAAGGGGGCCAGACTGAGCAGATGCTGTTTCACTCTCTTTCTCCGCTGCTCAGCTCTTTCTTCATGGCTTGACACATCTGCCTTAAGGAAGAGAAGTGCAGATGTTGACTGAGACATTGTTTTGGATACAGGAGATTGTTTGCGTCAATCAGAAGGGATAGGGCAGAATTTTAATATGACCCGTTATTTTTAACTAATTTGAGTTTATTATGTGCCTAAGTGCGTTATTATCACGTTAACTTTGACAGCCCTAGATGAAATATATGAACTACAAATAGTATTTTCACTCTAGCTTTAAAACTGAGCCCGCTACCTCAACATCTGAAAGATTGATTGCATTAATGCTTTATAGAAATCAGTGGCGTTAAAACGAATTTGCGTAACTTTGACAACCCTAATTTATTTATTCTAGCTTCAGAGAGATTTTCAGTTTTGTTGAAAAAAAGGTAATGCTGTTGCTTGACAGGAATGAAAGAGAGGACGATTGAGTATGCAGAAGATTTGCCAAAACAGTGCAGTTGCATGGCATGTTTCCCACTCCATTCACCTGCTAAACAATTCAGCTAAGCTTCGTTTGCTAAAAAATACCTCCTGTCTCCGACATGACAGTTCAGGATGGTTGATTGAAGCTGCCTCGGTAGCGATGCCATTTTACACCCACCTGAAAATTGCAGTCATTTCCACTCATCTGTTGTTAACAGGATGAGGTACTGTGTGTTCCTAACACGGGCAGGCACACAAGACAAGTGTATCCTCCTGTAAGGGATGCCATCATCCAAGCAATATACTTCACCGACCCCTTTTTTTGGGGCCGTTCTAGCATTTGCCATCCAGCCTGACTGAATTATGCAGCGATGCCTTTGACACTGAGAGAAAAGGCATGTAAGAGTAATTGTTTCGGATCTCTCCCTGTTCAACTTTCCCCTCGTCTCTCTCTCTCTCTGTCCCACTCTCTTTTCTCTCTCTCTCTCAGCTCCCTCTTCTTCTTCAATAAGTGTTTTAGATTGCTTGGTGACTCAGTGGAAATCAGCCCAGATTGACACTTTGACACCGACGTTAATTGGCAATTCCTAACTATCAGCACGCCGCCTTTGACGGAGGTCTTCGCCCAACCTGTCCTGCTCAGGTGTCTGGTTGTAGGACAGGCGATCTTATGGACGGGTCGTGCAGCGTATTAGCGTGTATTGAATATGCTTGTACAAATGTGCTTTGTGTTGTGTGGGAGTGAGGTGGCTCAACCTTTGTAAGCCACAGCTATGTGTTTTACAAATGAGGGGCCTTTCCCACATTTTTCAGGAGCTTTTAAGCCAGCGCTGCGTGGGTGTAGGCACCATTAGCCCTAAATGGCTCTTTGCAATGGATGCCTGATCGGGCTTACCGCTGCATACAGACGGTCCGGCGTACAAACACATTACTAAAACCTGACAATAACTCATACATACATGCATAGTAATTAAATAGAAATTCTCCTCTCATGATTTGTCCAGTATTTCCGTGTGGTGCCATTGTTACTCAGAGGACAAACCGCCTGCTGTTTAGATGTTGTCACATAATTCACCGTGTAAATTGCAGGCAGGCAAGTGAGGAATGCAGCAAGGTCAAAAACCGGCATATAAATGGTTGCACGCCAAGACTGAATTGTCTTTGGTTAATAGATGTTATGGGTGGCTGTAACATTATGTTCTTGTTTTTTTTCTTTTTTAACATGGAACATATGTTCACAAGTACATTATTTTCATATTCAATATGTTAATTTTTTATTGCAGGATGCTGACTGTCATGACAACTTGGCATGTCGCAGTAGTAAAAAAAAAAATCACAGGTGTAAATCATAATTTAATGATGGCTGAATTCCATTTAGCTGCTTCACTTTCAGGGTCCTGGTATTGTGTATACCCGCTCACTGTCACACTGTCATGACTGAAGGCCTTTACACACCGGGGTTTAACAAATACATGGCACAAAAATGTTAAATTCTCACATGCAAATATTTTGCATCAAAACCATTTATACCGGCAGGGACAAAAATTTGCGACGGTTGCAGCATTTTTTCAATAAAAGGTTTGTATAGACTCATGCAGGCAGAGGCCAAAACCGAGATCCTATTGACCCGCAGTTTCGGCAGTTGGTCTGAGGTACATTTTTATATAGCCGAAGCTACTGTAAGCTATTTTATTGTGTTTACTTTTAGCAATATGCTCTGAGTGAATTTGCCCCTGGTATACCGTTACGCAGTGTATGTGTCTAGGGCTTTTATTCGTGAAAGGTAGGAACGGAAGGAGTTTACCGTCTTAGTTCAGACTACAGAGCATCCGTCTTATTGTACGTTTTGAATATGTCCATTCCTCACAATGTGGTTGGACGATGCCTTTATTCGCGGTGTCAAAGCTCAGACAAATCGACCTCGTTCAGAAATAAAAACAACATCGCTTTTTCGTCAGGTAATATTCACATTCTGTGTGAAAGTACTCATGACAAAAACAACAGTTTGAAATGATATATTGTTCCTCCATGGCTTATTTTGGACTTGCAGTTGTGACAAATTGCAGCTTCATGTCTTCTTCACTCACGCTGTAGAACTTCTACACCAAGGACACGTTGTGTGTGTGTGACGTTACTGACTGTGCCACTGTGTGCCGACGTAAAACCATCATGTGGCATCAGCACGTGTGTGTCTGACCGTCAAAAAATTGGATGTATGAGGCTGCTGCTGAAAACCAGGCGGCCTTGATCGGCTGCTGTTTGACGGTTCATCTCTAGCTGTTGGTTTAGGAAGCGCTTGATTTATGCAGCAGAGTTTTCTGTGAGCGGAGCATGTACTATAAACGTCAATATCGCAATCGATCATGCTCATTTAATTGTCAGAAGCCAAAATCGTGATTGAGATTAATATTCGATTAATTGTGTAGCCCTAAGTCAAGGTTGAGCCCGATCTTGAGACCAAGACCGATCTAAAACACTAGTTGAGGGTGTTAAAACTAAAACGATTAGCTGGAAAGCTAAAGTAGAGCTGAGGGGAACTGCAGAGTCTGGTTTTAATTTTCTGGGTCTGTCACTATAAACGACACCTCTTCCATTACACATTTGATATTTTAAAGATTAGAAAAAGATTAATACACACATCTTTGCTCCCAGCCTGAAAATACTGAGCTAATGTGATGTGACAATGACAAAAAACATACTGAGGAGTTTTCAAAAGGTGCTACAACCCAGACATTACCCGCTAGTCACATTTATTCACCCCACACTGAGCATTTGTGTCAAAGCTGGGATTCTTTTATTAAAAACAGGTAGCAAGGAGCGATTTCATTTAACCGCCATGCTTTTCTTTGACGGGTTCATCAAACTGTCATGGCAACGAAGGCAAATAAAAATCTAATTTATTTCTTGCTGGGAGCATCGATGGGGGGCTCAAATCCTGCTGCCACAGAGGTCACAAGCTAGCTGTCCTCTCCTCTCTGTCCCTTCCTCTCTCCATCCATCTCCCTCTCAGCCTCTCTTTGTTTGGCTGTAATTTGACCAAACAAAACCTAACCGGGTATCTCTAAAGCAAGGTGACTGCCAAAGGTGATATTTCAACCTGACTGCCAGGGCACAATGAGTTTCAGATGGCCAGGCCAAATTTCCTTCCCTCTAACAGTCCTGGATGAAAATAGAACTGGCCTCTGCACTCAAATTTGTCAGCCATATCATTATATGCTCTATTATCCCCGCACCCTTAAACGAACTGCCCTGAAAATGAGGTTATAATGGATTTAATGTTGATGTTTGTGTTGCTGGACCTCATGTTCTCAGGTTCATTTGTTTCTTTAAAGAGCTGTACTAGGAAAGTGTACATATTTAGGCTTCAAATGGCAGCCTGAAGGAACTCTTAATGAGCTATTTAGACTTAAATACCCTGAGAGCGTGTAACATAGCATCAGCAAACTACACACAGCATGCTCGTGTTTACCAGGATTCCTCTGGTGGAAAATCACAGACTGGCCTGGCTG
Organism: Sebastes umbrosus; assembly: GCF_015220745.1. Classification (NCBI taxonomy): domain Eukaryota; kingdom Metazoa; phylum Chordata; class Actinopteri; order Perciformes; family Sebastidae; genus Sebastes; species Sebastes umbrosus. The sequence continues at coordinate 25,683,999 of NC_051274.1, forward strand.
CTAAACATGTGCAGTGTTGTGTTCACTGACGTAACATTCACAAATTGATTGTTGCAGGCACGTTACGACAGTTTGTATTATACTCACAAGTTTCCCTTTCATGGGCAGAGGAGTGTCCATTAGAAGTGGGGATAGAGCACGACTTAATGCAGTGCCATTATGTGATTTAATCAGTCCTGGTTTTACAGGACAAATTCGCCAAGTGCAGCTTTTAATTTGAAATTTCCTGACTGGGAAGTGCTCCCTTTCAGTCTGACATCGATGTAAAATGAAACAATTCTCAGCGGAGACCTCAGCTATTGATCAAGGTCAGGGGCGAGCTATATTATGCCTGAACTCGGACAGATGTTCATTTATAACCCAACGCTTTCAACTTAACAGCCTTGACGTCAGCCGGAGACGGGTAGAGAGGGAGACGAGGGAGGATGGGGAGGGGATATGAGGGAAATGCAAATGAATCGGCAGATAAGTTAATGTGCCTTTGCTGTGGCGAGGGACTGTGATTGCGCTGGGAAGGTAAGGCTTCCCAGAGCCAGCAGGAGATATCATTAATCCAAGGTTGACCTGGCCTGCCTTTTGCACGGCCCTGCCCGCGGAAGTTTATTATCCAAGAAGAGGCTGTCCAGGCAGCAGGCCGGCAGAGGAGAGGCCGCGTGTTTTTCCAAAATGACCGTGCTGCACTTCCTTTTGAGCCTTCCCGAAGACAAATTGGCTTGGATCAGCAGCCAGGCAGCTGGCTGATGGAGAGGTGAGATGTATAAAGCCCACGTGGGTATTTTCATCATGACGGCTTTTCTTTTTTGTTTTTTTTATTCCCCCCTCCTGCAGCATGTCACCTGCTGCAGTGTGTCATTGTGTCCCAGTCGCTCTCATGCTCTATCACTCACCCACACACACACGTACACAACACGCTAACCACACAGTACAGTTGAATAGGCTCACACTAATCCTCACTTTAGACATGTAGCGCACAGTTTTGTTTGTGGATTACTGTCCTCTGGCAAAAGTGAGAGATCAGCGCACACAGGAGTCTTAAAAATGTAAATAAGAACAATGCTTTTGTGCTGTAGTCACACAGAACAAAGGGAGCGAGCAGAGAACCTTTGGTCTGCTTTCATATCTGCAGGCTGGTTAAGATGCAACAGGATGCGTAGTGTAAAGAATAGCCATAATTGTATGGCTTTGCACTGTCCAAACAGCTTAGCAAAACAAGGCTGTAAACCAGATACCTCTCACAAAAGTGTGTGGAATTACGATGGCGTGGTTTTCATTCCTCTGGTTTGACTTGTGTTTGTAGAGGTTGGTGGGTTTATAATCCCTCTTGAATCAAACAGCAGTGGAAGTCACCAATCCTTTCAAGAGTTTATTCTCTATTGACCACTCAGTGCTTGTAAAATATAGAGGATCCAATCCGTACAAGTCGTCATTTTCTCAACCAGTGTCTCTGCTGTCCTTTTGATCGCCCTGTAATTGGGTTTTAATTTGTCCAATAATGATTTTCTATAACGGGGCAGACAAGTGCAAGTGGATCTTAAACAGCCCGGGCGTTATGAATATTAAGCTGATGACCTGTGGAGAAGTCCTGGCTGGAGTTACTTTTTCCCATATTATTGAAATATTGAAATCGATTAGCTTTCCAAGGAGGGCGACTATAGTTCCACTATTCAATATTTTTATATTTACAATGGACATACTTGCCAGCCTTGAGACCTTAAAAAAAGGATTTATAAATCAAGGTAAGGGGTCTGTTGGTCCTATCCCAGAATTTTTTTTTTTTTTGTTTCCTGCATTCTGGTGACTTTTAACGAATCAAAATAGCATAAGTACACTGCAACAGCATCTTTTTCTTAAATACTTTTAATTTTCCGTTTAATTATCAGGAAAGAATACAGAATAATTCACCCCTCTGGCATGAACTTGTGTGAATCTCTGGCATAAACTAATATTCATCAGTTTCCATCCATCCATTCATTTTTTTTGCCCCTGTTTGAGTATTTCTTTCTCTCTCCGTCTCCGTCTGAAACCCATTATTTCTAATGGCTTGCGCCACGCCACTAATGGCTCTTCGCTGAGTCCCGTGGCGAGGGCAGCTCAAACCGAGTTGTGTCGCGAGCAGCTCTCTTCTGCCAGGAAACGACATTTGGTGTAGCTGTATTGTTTCCTGGGTGGAAACAGTAGGGCTCTACAGTGCCAGAAACAGGTTGTGATAACGAAAAGGAAAAAAAAGGTGTAATAAAATTCATCATAAATTGGGAGAAATCGGGAGAATTGGGAGGCAACCAGGAGAGGGCAATGAAAAACGTGAGTCTCCCACGGAAATGGATCACATGATTATGTAATGTGAAAAGGGTTACAGAGAACTCGAAGAGATCTCCACCGTATCAGCTCTCCTCATCTCTACGGAGTATCTTAGCTTCTTTTAGCTCACTGCTTTGGTTGCAAACTCCTGTATGTCACTGAATACTATATGCCCAGCTCCAGACAGGCAAAGTTAATGACTAGCGGGTCAACATAGTAGAACATTTAGCAGCTAAAGAGACAGAAGTTTTTCTTAGGAGTAGGTAAAGACCAAAACAGAGCCAAAAAGAGAGTGAGTATTGGGTTCAGTCCAAAACTAGAGACCAGAGACACAACTCCAAATAAATATGTTTCTCTGTGACTGGACGTGTGACGTATGTTCGGCGCGACATTTCGCCATTTTTAAGGTGTCAGATGTTGTGTTTTGAGTCTGTTCCATTGCTCCCAAGTGTCCAATAAATGCAATTAATGCAGCCTTAAGAAGCCTGAAAGAAAAAAAAAATGTGTAAGACAAATTCTGTTTTGACAAGATGTGAGTTGCGCTAGCAGTGCTGTTGAATTTATTTTCTTATCTACAATTTTGCACTTCAACTTAACCACATTAAGTTTGATTTACATAAACAATGATTTATGATTGTCTTATTGCTCATGTATAATTTTCAGCAAATATGTGTTTCTGTTTTTTTGGTATTAAAACAGTTTTAAATTTCAATGTATAATACACACTAACAGCGTCTTAAATGTGCCTCTTTGAAGCTCTTAAGAACAGCATGAACACCTAATTTATCGCTCTGTCAAACCAGCTGTAATGCTTGTAAATGTGTGTATCGTCATCCCTCTACCCTGCATTAACATGCCTTCCTTTTCAAAGCCCTCAAACTACACCAGGACCACCTTTTGATCAAATATTTTATTTGATATAGCATATCAAACAATTTGCTCTCACTCAATGTTTAAATAAAAAGCCTTAGGGCAAAGAGAGTGTGGGTCTGCTGTTGGAAGAAAATAAAAATAAAACCGGGAATAATGACATAAGAATAATAAGTTTTATAAGTACTTAGAGGAAACTTGGACTTGGTTATCCATTACAGTTGGCTGTACTGTAATGGAATAATTCATTTCACTCTTGAATTATGAATAGCAGTGGATGACGGTGTCATCAATACTTACTGAAGAACGAAATGTCATCCTCTACTTTTCAACTGAGCTGCCCTTGATACATTGAGGGGTTTGTACAGTACAGAAAACACAAGAGCAGTGAAGTGCGAAACAATTTCCTCCACAAAAGTAATTTCTCTTGTGTTTATTTTCTTTCTTTCAGGTTTGGCAGTTCACCAGATAATCACAATCACTGTGTCTCTCATCATGGTTATCGCAGCCTTGATCACAACACTCGTCCTTAAAAACTGGTAGGAAAGATTCCTTTACTTTTTAAAGACATTGAAGCTCACACCTGTCAGAAATCCTTGCAGATGATTGAGGAGGGTATAAGGTATGATTTTATGTTTGTTTCCTGTCTTTGGTGCGTGTTTTTGTAGCTGTGCGCAGTCTGGAAATGGCCGCCACAATAGCCATCAGCGCAAGATCCACCAGCAGGAAGAAAGCTGCCAAAACCTGACAGACTTCACCCCGGCCCGGGTGCCCAGCAAGGTGGACATATTCACTGCCTACAATGACAGCCTGCAGTGCTCACATGAGTGCGTTCGGACTGCCGTTCCCATCTACACTGATGAGATGATCCAGCAGACGCCTGTCTACAAGACTGCTTACAACGGAAACAGGTACGCCAGCCCGGGGCTGTTTATAGCACGACGTGGATGCACACTGGAACATTTGTTCAGTCAGCCAGCGCTGGAAATCCACAACCACTTTATGCTCTTCAACGTGATGTCTCTGTCCACTACAGTTATTATCATTCATGTTATTAGAGTATGATGGCTGAAATTATGAAGCCCCATGCTGAATGGCAAAGTCAAATTGATTTAAATTGGGTTAAGGGATCAGTCTGTTTCCTAATAATAATGGTTTTATGAGCAGATAAATGTTCTAATAACTTGCACATGAAATTACAAAGTATTAAGAAATGATGAGCGAGAGTACATTGAAAGCTCTTCATGAAATGCTTGGATTCCTCACACTCTTCTCCTTGCGTGTGATGTTACTCTGAACCACAATCAGCTTCAGTCAGAGGTAGAGCTGCACATTCAACCAAAAATTCATCGAAATGGCAATATGGCTCACTGCAATTTTCAAATCGCAGGATGCGCGATATTTGTTAAAAGACCAGTGTGTAACATGTAGGGGGATATATTGGCAGAAATGGAATATAATATTAATAAATATGTTTTCATTAGTGTATAATCACCTGAAACTAAGAATCGTTGTGTTTTCGTTAGCTTAGAATGAGCCGTTTATATCGACATAGGGAGCGGGTCCTCTCTCCATGGAGTCCACCATGTTGCACAGCCATGTTTCTACAGTAGCCCAGAACGGACAAATCAACTCTGTTAACTTTTCCTGCTTGAGCCAGAGTCAATAACGTTACTCGCTCCCGTCGCCTCTGCTCTCTCTCTCTCTCGCTTCAACACTCACTTCCCACGTACTCACACACTCTACGCACTCTACTCTTACAACAACTAACTCTCGAAAGGGTCACCGTAGTTTTTCTACACACTTGGGAGAGGCTTCAGATGGTTGCAATCTGCAAACTCACCGCTAGATACTGCTCCTTTAAAGGCAAAATGTGTGTCAAAATCATGGTCAAAATACCATTTTAAATGAAATATTGTCACGCTGCAGAGATGTCCTGGCCTACACATTGTATTCTACAGACTTAAGAAAACACCTTTGTTTGTTACAGATCCCTGCGAAAATCACACCATAATCATTTTAATATATTTTTCACAGCCTTGTCTCCTAAATATTATGTTCCCATACACTGAGGGAAACATATTTTGTCATGGATTACATTTGTTTTTGACGTATCATAAAAATCTTTCTAATCATAGTCCACGTAGGGAGGTGGTCGGGGTGGTAGATGGGTCAAACAAGCACAGGACTTCCACCCGGGAGACCGCTGTTAGTGTCCCGTGTGAATCCAAAAGACACAATCAGTTATGTAATTTATGTCTGTAGCTTAAATAACGTAACAAACAAAGTCATTTTAAGCCAAACCATGATGTTTTTTAATAAACCAAGTAGATTTCTTGCAGTTTTTGTTTTGTTTCAATTTACAAAGTTAACAACGCGTTTAAATCTGTTTAAAACTGTGACCGTAATCCTGGAGAAAATATTGTACAGCTCTAGTCAGAGGCTTGTTTCTCAGCAAAGCCACATATAAATTGGTTGCATTTAATGCTGTCGTCCATCGCCTCATTCCTCGTCCATCTGCCCGACACCTGGCTCAGCGGCGAGCTCAAGCTGCACACAAAAAAAACTAAACCTACCAGTGATTTTTGTTGTTATGTAATGAGTCAATTTATAGATGTACTGTAGGCAACGGGATGTGAAGTTTATATATACACTTTGAAAACTGAACTTCAATACCCAGAAGTCATGTAATGTGATCCCAGCAAACTGCACACAACACATCCATGTTTACCAACCCAGCTAATATGAGCAGCTTTATACCAAAAGGGGAGGCAAGAGATGCAACACTGGTGAGTCATCGGTGTGTTTGCATTTCACTCTGAGTCTAAATCGCTTCTCTCTGCGGGTGAAGACGTGTCTCTCTTTGTGATATAAACTGGCAAGGCAAGTGTGTTTTACATAGAAATATGATAATATTATACCTTAGACTTTTATTTGAATGTAGTGTGACAATAAGCTTGGTAGAGTTTGGACAGTGTTTACTGTCTGAGTGCATAACAGTAAGAGTCATCTAAGCTGCAGGGCCAGCAAAGATGGTCACACTTACTCTGTGTATCCAAACCCTGTAACAGATTCATTATGCTGGCAGTGAGGGAAGGATCGTTCATCTGGTGTAAATAGTCCAGAGTGTCTGGATTGATTTATTTAAAGTCACTGGAGGACGGTTACATTTTTAGCAACAGCATTGCTGATTAATCTAGGATTTTACCAGTATGCTATTATCTTTGTCGTGTTTGTGTGTGACCAATGGTACAGCGTCGACAGCGGCATTAAAGGTTTGATTATTACAGTAGGTCTTATGCCCGGGACACACTGCCGGCCTGAACAGAACGTGTGCATCGTGGAAGCTTTTTATTTCGGCGCCCATGTTAACATGTTATGTTACATGTCCACAGGATCTATCCTTTCCACGCTTGCCATTCATTGCCTATGTAAGTAGCGGAGCAAAGCATTCTATTAACGTGGCGGCGTGTTTCGAGAGACGGACCATCGCGTTGGCCGCTCCTTATTTGCCTGAAGTTGAGGTCTAGGCTACTTTATACAAATCAGGGTCGTCTGGAAACTCACTAGAAACTTTTAAACTAAGCGTTGTCGATCTAAAATAAAGACAGATTTAACAACTGCATGGTTTATTTCTCGCATAAAATCCGTATGAAAGCTGTGCAGAGTGGCGGCCATGAGCTAGCCAGTGGGGCACGCTCACATGCACAAACATGTACATGCACACAGAGGGAGAGCGACTTCATTCTCTGCTCAGGTAGACATTACTCCTCTATATCTTTACATAGCAAATGGTTGTTTTTTGCTATATTAATGCTCTGGATATCGTATAGAGTACCTTTAAATGAAATGGTCATTATGAGGCAAACTCTACGTAGAAAGAAAGGGGTGACAGTAGCAGCCCAGCAGCAGCAGAAACGCTGTCTTTGTGGACAGAACACCACACGTGTGCGAGCCGCAGCAGTTCAGAGAGGCAGCCACCACGTGCCTCTGAGGAAAGCTATCAACATGCCTGCTCGGGTGTCACTTCAGAATATAAAAATGTAACCAATCAAACTGCCATCTGTCAGTATTAACGCTCTCCCCTCTTTATCCTGCAGGCCCTCCCCCACTGAAAGACAACTGATTCCTGTGGCCTTTGTGTCAGAGAAATGGTTCGAGATCTCCTGTTGACGAGCTGAAGGCCTTGTTCACAACCTGTGGGTGGAAGAAGACTTCCTCAATTCACGCTCTGGTGGGTATAATGCGCCACTATGTCCTCTCTCAAATCATCATCTGAGCCTCGGCCACCTCAACCCCCGTGGTGATGCTGCCCCACTTTGGGAACAGAAGGGAACTTGGCATATGCTTGTTAGTTGTGTGACATGATTACGCTCCTTTCCGTCTTCTGTGCTGTGATGAAAAAAGGGTTGAGAAATCCAGTTCATTGCAGAATCAGAGGTCTTTAGTTGAGATAATTATCAGTATCAATAAGCTATATGCTCACAATTTATGATTTCATCCCTCATATCTGAAACACATTCATATTTATGTCGCCACTCTCATTCTTACACCAATAGCATATTGTTCTGAACAGGAGTGAAGGAGCACTTTCACTAGACTTGTGACATATTTTTATGCATGGATAATATATGCCTTGCATTTGAAATTCAAAGCGTGAAAGTTAAACACATGCTCCGGCCCCACAGTGTTGCTGGAAGCCCGGGGGGAGGTGTAACGTCTGCTATTGACCCAGATTTTAAAAAGGAATAGATTGCCTGCAGGTAGCGTAGTGAGAGGACAGCGCCTCGCCGTTGTCTGGACACACATTAGTCTCCACACAGCATGTCCCCGATGCTGCAGCCTTAAAAGGCACAAGATCAGTTATTATTATACCGCAGACACTAATGCATTTCTTAGCCTTACAGTAGAGATTTCAAATACAGCAGCATTGCCATTTCATGTGGTTTTTCAGGTCAGAGCTGGATACCAATTCCCCCTAACGTATAATTAGGAAGCAGGCCTGTTTTGAATTTCCTTTCTGTGTAACTGTGTTTGTTTGTTTGTTTATTTGTTTTTGTGCTGGGCTACGAAGGATATATAATTGTGATTTTGTTCTCCACAGGCTCCAGTTGGAAACACACAAAACAGCTTCTTTTGTAAAATAGTGTGATCACTCTTTGGACACTGGTGAAGATATTTATTTTTCTAGAGATGACAAGCAGAGCAGCCACAACGCTGCCACTCCATATTTCCAGGAACGTACAGTCATTTAGATATAGATTATATATAGGTATATTTACAGGAAGCGTGGGACGAGACTGTGGACGTCACAGATGTCTCAAGGAAAAACATTTGACATTTGAAATAAAAAGGAGCTGCTGTGGGTGGAAGATGAACTGTATTTCTGAACAATGTGCCAATAATGCCACTATGTGCCACAACCTGGATAGAAGGAAGTTTCAACAACAACTGATGGACTAAACAAAGAGCGCTATATTAACCCTGTATCGACTCCAACTAGATTGTTTTTTTGTTTTGTTTTTTGTTTTTTAAAGAAATGTGAAAGATAAAAAATGCTACAAATGTATTTGTTTTGAAAATAGTTTTAAGAAATGTGTTACAAAAGAGTCTAAAAGATATTTATATGAAGCACTATTCTATTAGTTTGGGGAAGAGAGAAGATGGAGAAAAAAAAACTAAGGAAACGGTATATGCTTTAGTTAAAACATGGTTTCTATAGGTCCCATTTTAAAAACAGAATAGTTATGTCTATTTTTTTACACAGTAGAGTCTGCCACAGCCCTGACGGTGGAGGTCCCAAGCACTTGGGATTCAGCGCTGTTAATTAAATCCTCCCACCCGAGCTGAGATTATAACAAAGAAAACCATCTGAATACACCTGGTGCAAGCCAGTCCAACGCCCGCTCCGATTGCTATTATGTAAGATTAGTACCTGATTTGGCTTTATGGAAACACAAAGGTTTGTGTGGTGCAGGATTACTGCTGCAACGAATCCCATAGCAGCGAATTCACAAATGGATTGAGTAAGGATGACAGACTGCATGGAGCTGGACAGGACACTCATACTGCCTCAGGTCTGTCTAGCTCTCTTGCACACTTTATGTTGGTCTCAGTTTCAGCAGCTGTTTGGGGTAAATTCTAATGATTGGTTAGGATTTAGGTCTGAGCTGCAAACGCAAAAAAAATCAATTTGAATTCAAATCATTCATGGGATAATTTGCATAAATAGGAAAGAGATTGAAAAATTAATCCCTCCACAGACAGTAAATGAATATCCCCACGCAACTCCCAGATTCACTTTTGATAAATTATTAAAACCCACCAAAAAACTCTGAATTATAGTCTGAAAGTCGAGAAGAACATGAAGCAATTTGTTGAAGATGGAACATGAAATTATCCTCAACTAAGAATGAAGCTGTGAAAGAGGCCCTCAGGATCAGAACGATCTGCATCGTGTGTTTTAAATGCAAGCCGAATGTGTGGCAGCCGGAGTTAGTCGGCTCTCTCCAGAGCCAGATCCACTCGATACTTGAGGACAATATTTCTAGCATATCAGAATTTCAGCTATCACAGCCAGGAAGTCGGGGGGGGTTGTGCACAAATAGATTGTTTTAATTCGTGTTGATGGAAGCAGAGAGAAAATGCAGATTTATGAGAAAGAAGAGTTTCATTTTGTTCTTTCAAAGACCCCAAAAACACTCCCGTCAGTGTATTGTTGAAGTAAGGGGATTATGACAAGCCAATCAGCCGCTGCCAAATTGCTTTAAACTATCTCTCATGTCAAGGTGAGGGAACTCCGTGGTCAGGAGGAACGGTAAAGCCCCAGTAATTTTATTATCAATCTCGAGCTCTGAAAGAGGGATTATTGTGCTGCGAAGCTTTTGAGGAAGAAGCCGCCTATGAATCTACCTTTTATTGTGCTGTGGGTTTGTTCAAAGCACAAATACAATTCTGTAATTGTAAACGTTTTTTGGCTGCAGACAGCAATATGTACAGATTTAGAAGGTTGGTTTTATTGCGTGTCGACGGTGGATCTCCAGTAATTCTCTTAGGTCGCTTTCAGGCTTGTACTCGCTTCCTTTAAAAGGATTCAAGACAGCAGGTTGTCCCGGTGAGATCAGTATGTGTAAATGTGAGCCATTCAGGAAGACGGTCTGGGATAAACACTGTGGTGCAAAAACTCCCGCTTTTGCCCATTCACAACATGGAAACCACTCTCATGAATGACCCATACCAGTTCAGCCTCACGTGTGTGTGTCAGGCTGCGGAGTTGCTTCTTTGACATAACATATATTTTTTTGAATGAAGAGTGTTATCTTAATAGTCAGAGGGTTACGAAAACTTACTGTATATTATACACGTGTAAATGTATTTTCTATATATTTGCTTCTATTTGTGTACAGGTGTGTTCTATTTTTCAGGACCCGTCCCGTTTTCGGGAGGGTCTCAGCTAGGTCGGGGATAGTGTCTTTGTTTACATGTGTAACTACAGTATTTCTTTTAAAACACAAAACTAACCTTGTGCCAAGCTTCCTACCTGCACTTTCAAGCAGTACCTGTATTATATCTTTAGCTAACCAGTATAATACTTCAGTAGACGCTGCAATAGTTCAGAGGCCGGGGGAGTGATTTCCAGGTGGAATGTCTGAAAGTACTGAGTGGTTCGAAGAGGTGTTGTGATCATGTCTTGGGTTCTGCTGTGTTCATGGTTGGCTGGGAAACCAATGACTTTCTGTTCTTCAACATTTATGTTCTTCTACATGAATCCTAATATTGAGTGTTTCATCATAGGAATTAAAAAAAAAAAATAGTGTTAATCCAACAGTAGCTGCCAAGAAACCAACTAAACTTGATCTAGACTGGGTTGCATTCATTTGTCATATTTTGTATTTGTACATAGCCTACATATTGCTACAACTGCCCCATAAAATGTACGATTTGCCACATACTCATTGTAATGACTGCGGGAATTAAAGACTATTAGCATTTATGAGCGTTTGAAATAATCAGGGAAAGACGTCTATAGGAAAGGAAGATGGTGTGTTAAGTATTTATTGATGCAACTGCTAAATTGACCTGCTTAAAAATTGCCAAAAGTTACGCACAATGATGTGGAAAGCCACTCCCTTTTTTCATTTATCAGTTTTTAAAGAATAATTCTGGTTTATTTCAACTTTGGTCTTATTTGTAGTCTTTATAGCTGTTGGTCAGTCTGACTAAAATATATCTATTTAATGGATTGCCATGAAATTTGGTAGAGATATCCAACAGGATTTATCCGAATACTATAATATTTATTGAGAACCTTTCAAAAACAAAGTTACAAAGTGATTTACATCAAAAAACATGATAACAATGATTAACAATATTAAATCATTTAAATAGTAACAACAATCTACTGTTGTATATGACTTAGGTGATCTCTTGATTAGCATGCTAAAACACTAAACAAGGATGGTTTAACATTAAACGGAGTATACGTGCTAAACGTCAGCCTGTTACCATTGTCATTGTGAGCATTTAGCCTCTTAGGAATTTTGGCCAAAGCGACAACCAGACTATCAGTTATGACATTTTACACACAAAGTAGATTGCAGGGATCTGGGAACACAGCAACATCGCTAAAATTAAGTTTTAAAAGGGTAAAACAGAAGCACAAAACCCTGTGCGCATACTACACAACTACGGCAAGTACAGTCCGTTTACCTTTATTTGCTCTTCCAAATAAGTTTGGCTAATCTGATGTCGCTGTGTTCCAATGTTATTATTACTGACAGCAATGATGGCCAAAAAGAGGTAGGCCTAAGGAAATAAGACCCAAGTTTTACTGAACCCGAATTATCCTTTAAGCTTAAAGAGCCAGTGTGTAGGATTTAGCTGGATTTATTGGCAGGAATGGTATATAATATTCATAACTATGTTTTCATGAGTGTATAATCACCTAAAACTAAGATTTGTTGTGTTTTTGTTAGCTTAGAATGAGCCGTTTACATTTACATAAGGAGCGTGTCCTCTTCACAGAGTCCACCATATTGCTCCGCCATGTTTCTACAGTAGCCCAGAACGGACAAACCAAACACTGGCTCTAGAGAGAGAGCCTTTTTCGGTTACCTGAAGGCCACCGTAGTTTGCTGACACGCTTGGGAAGGGAGGGGTGGGCAGTGTAATATTCAGTTGGTTGCAGTCTGCAGCCTCACCACTAGATGTCCCTGAATCCTACACACTGCTCCTTTAAACACCGAAGATTGTGATGGATCTGTGCTGAAGTATCATGAAGTATTTCCCTATTACACCCACCACTTTTAGAAATCTGGGCTGATTTGCTGCGAACTGTTTCATCAAAGAAGGTACTTGTGGTTTCCAAGTTTCTGTACCAACACTGTACCTGATAATTGTAAAATGTCAATGTGACCTGACTGAAAACGGTTGAAATTTTATACCAAGCTAATAATAATGATTGTGTGCGGCTGATTTCTCAACCTACAAAACCTGATTATTGAATTAAGGGAAACTTTTGGACATTTGGAATTTCTTTCTGTGTGGAGAGGGTGCATGGTTTACATCAGTTGGCCTTGGAAAAGCTTGTTTGCATTGGTAGCATCCCTCATTAAAACACCAGGGAGCTGCCAGCTAAAAGCAATTCACTTTGCATTCCTTAAGGACTTTTAGGCCAGGAAAAATGTAACTCGCAGCGATATGATATACATATATTTGAAACCGGATATCTAGAGACATCAGCATACATCACCCTTGCTCCTTTTTGCCTCTGTCTGAAATCAAACTGATCTGTAAGGAAGTGCCTTACTGCTTTCTTGCCTTTTCAGTTTATATTTCAGGATGGCTGATGAGCGCGGTGTATTATAGCTAAGAGGGAGGAAAATGATTCCACTCCGCTGGTCAGATTTGATTCAGGAAACATTATTTGAGAGCAGCGCAGGCGAAGGCAGAGGGAACAGGGTGGAGGGGAGGGGAGGTGAGGGAGGGGGGCTTGTAGAAAAGTCTTAAACAGACACCAAAGACTTGACATGCCTTTTTTCACAGCGAATGAATATTTTGCGGCTCCCGTTTTCTGTCTCTTCAGCAGCCCACGAAACCTATGCTCCCCTCAGCACAAACAAGCTATCAATCAGCGGAGGTTTCCCTGTCAAGATGAAGGATGTGCTGCACGCTCATTTGCAGGGACTGTGATTCCTGTTTGCATGTCAGACAGGCAGAGTGGAACCTATTGACATATGTGTTTGAATTAAAACATCTCCTCCAAGGCCGAGGTGCGTTTATTTCCGCATCACCGGAAGCGTTCACGAGAGGAGAGGAATCGATGTATCGACTCTGTCTAATCACGGCCTTCGGGTGTCTGACTGTAGCGTAGAAACATGTTTCACAGCCGGCACTGAAGGTGACGTGGTGGTTGATTGTTATTTAAAATAAAAGTTGCTCAAACGGCAAGGTGAGACTAAGCAGGAAGAAGAAAATAGTTGGGTAACACTTCATTTTACAGGACGGCAAATTTCATGGTAATTAGGTGATAATTAGTAAGTAACCTATTTTAAATTTCTTTGGAATTACCGCCAAATTATCTCAATATTTACCTCAAAATGTATCCAAAATTACTTAATTATAAACATTATTTAATGGTTTTATGCTAAAATAGCATATAATCATTAAAATAGGGCCCTTAGGTTTGAGAAGTGGCTGTGCGCTGCTCTTCATCGGAGGTAGAAAACCAAAACTAATAGAAGACACTTCTGGTCAGGCACAAATCTCACCATTGTGTGACTTATTGTCTACACTAATGTAACCTGGTAGCTAATGTAATGATTCAGGGAGCTTTTTAAGAAATTTCGGAGAAGTTATTTGCTAATAAATTAAATGTATTGTTAAATGTATTAAATTAATTATTAAGTATTAAGTAATTTTCGATAAATTTTGAGGTAAATATTGGGGTAATTTGGCAGTAATTCCAAAGAAATTTCAACTTACTTGCTTATTGTCACCTAATTAACATGAAATTAGTAAAATGAATATTTGATCTAAAAACGAAAAGTTAAACACAGAGGTAAGGACGACGTTTCTCTTTAGAGACTGATATACTGAATCCATTTTTTAGCCGTCAGAAAACTGTAGCTCCTCACTCCGCTTCTCCTCATCGTTCCAGAAAATCACGTACTGTGCGCTTACTGTAAAGCGGAGGGCTCCGACTCTCCTCTCGGGTCATGTTTTTACTTTTCTATTCACAAGAGCTAAGGCACTGTCACCGCCAGTGCGTATCAATACAGTCAAAGACTTGAAAAAAAAGACAAAAAGAAAAAACAACACTTTGTTTGCGACATCTCAATTCTCCCATAATCCCCCTGCTAGACGGAGACTAGCTGCGTGACCCAAATCTGCCGTTGCGGCATTTGATTTGCATTGAGGGACTTTAGACGCTGTCAGGAAATCTGGAAAATAAACATCCATTACTTGTTCAAAAAAAGAAAAAAAAAAAAAGATAAACATCATACGAACAGTTTCAATTAGGGGCGAGGAAGTTGTATAGGATTTCTTTCTTCTTTTTTGGGGTGGAGGGCGGGCGGGTCTTTTCACACGTGGGCACACGGTGGTCTGTTCATCGAAGCTGACTTACAATCACAATCCATACCTACCATGAAGGAAGCTGACTCGAGTTGTGTTGTCGCCATAAAAATGAAGAGTTTGTACTTTGTGACTCTTAAACTTTTTATATTTGTGTTTAATATATCAATGAGTACCTCTGTTAACTTTTGTATAAGACCTATGACTATAGTATATACAAACACACACATACACACACACACACACACATACGACACACCTCCACTAAAGGGACTCCAGTCTGTCTCTGTGACGGCTAAATGTTGTATAACTTTTATTTTGTGTCTTATGAACCACATCTCTTCCTTTTGTAGTTATTGGTAAACGTTTCGATTTCCAGGTGACTTTGATTTGGTTACTCTTGTACTACTAAGCTCTGTATTTGCAAGCACTGTAAATGCGATTCTCATTGGATTCGTCCTCTGTACATTTAGTACTCTGATGTTGCTATTAATAAAATGTAAAACAACACGGGCCTGTGCTACAGGGAGTTTCTTTGAGCGAGTCCGAGGAGGGGAGGGCAGCGATCATGCAGGGCAAAACAGCACAAAATAAAAGATTTGAATATGAATTCACGCTGGGTTCTGTATGCGTCTGTCAAATCAAATGACATGCTAATTTTAAGGTTGCCATGCTTAGTTAGCATTTTAATCAGTAAATAATTATCTTGTACAATTTGATACACTCTTATTGCTGCCAACAAGCACCATGGTGCAGCGGCCTTTACACTGTGTGACACTGGATCAGGGTTCTTCCAACATCAAGAGAGTGGAAAGGCAATGAAAGAGGAATATTTAGTGTATTTAATATAAATAAGAAAACATGGGCAAAATAAATACAACTTAACAATTTAACTTTAATATTAAACTATATTTCAAACTCGAGATATGAAAAAGTTGTTTATGTCTCCTTTGATGGAGTCCTGTTGTTCTCAGCATGGAGAAAAAAGAGGTGAGAACAAAGAGTGCCGGATAAATAGCAAGTAGACCTGGTATCACAGTTATGACAATCATTTATTATGTATGAGTTATCAAATAATAAAGTTGGTATCATAAGAAAATTACAGCCCTAAAAAATAAACATGGGCCTCTTACAATATTATCAATATCTAAGTAAGAGATAATGTACAGGGCGTCTATCTCTTTCAGAGAGGACGGAGGGACCACCTCTGTGACGCTTTGCATCACCCTGAAGGGGTTTATTTCACAACAATGACCTGCTAGCTGTACATTATCCCGCTTATTACACAGCTACTTAATCAAGAAATCAATGAATTGATACAAAAATGGTCCTCAAGAGTCCCAGATCAGCCCTATTCCCAGTGGGCTACTTCTGGGTCTGAAAAGTGAAGCCAATGCTGAAGTGCCTTAAACTTGCATTCTCTCTAACAGCCAGCAGGAGGCGACTCCTCTGGTTGCAAAAAGAAGTCTGATTGTATAGAAGTCTATGAGAAAATGAGTCTACTTCTCACTTGATTTATTACCTCAGTAAACATTGTAAACATGAGTTTATGGTCTCAATCCCTAGTTTCAAGTCTTCTTCAATACAGCATGATGTTCATTTAGTAAATGATGGTCCCATTTAGAGTCAAATAGACCATAAAGCAGGGGATGCTTTAGGGCGTGGCTACCTTGTGATTGACAGGTCACTACCACGGCGTTGTCCGGTCTGGGAGTTAGTACTTAGCTCCACCTTCTCGTGTCACTTATGGTTGCAAACAAACAAGATGGCGATGGCCAAAGTGCCAAACTTGAAGCTTCAATACAGCAGTTCACAAACCAATGGGTGACGTCACGGTGACTACGTCCACTTCTTACATATAGTATCTGTTTGATCTCGTTGAGCAGAATGTTACCATAACCGACAGAAACGGTGGCCAAAACTATGAAACTATACACATGAGACTTTTGGTTTGGTAGTAGCAGTGCCCTTTAAGTAATGGTTATGATGGTCATGGTTCAATTGATACAGCAGCTTTAAAAAAAACTGTAAGAATTGTCTTTATGTTTACAATTTTATACATGGTCTTTGTAAGCACGTGTGTACAACGTGTCTTATAAAACACAAGACTACCCCAGGATATTAATCATATTATTATTATTATTAAATAAATATCATCAAGGGTATAAGCTGCTGTGCTTCTCTGCAAAGGTTCTCTGTTGTGGTCATTATGATGTAGGTATTGGCTCCAATGCACTATTTATTTCTTAACTGACAAAAATAACTCTGGCACCATGGTCCGCCTGAATAAACAGCTCCAAAATGAGCAGTGACATGTTGGTAGGGACAACCATAAGTGCTGCCATAGCTATTTTTCTACCTGATTAAGGTGTGAAATGTCTTCTCAGCTGGCTCTTCTTCCTATCTGGAGCAGTCAACCTTTAATAATAGCATTGATTAAAGCTTTGTGTGCACAGCCCCTCCGTTTGTTTAGTATTCGGTTCACAGTGGTTTTTCGCAGACTGGGTGGAGAATCCTGTTTAACATTCGCTCAAAGTTACATCCTGATCCCACCAGCTCACATTGAAAAGGCCACTAGCATCTCTAGTGCCGACTATATTTCTTTCATGTTGAGTTTCATTACTTTGTTTTTTTCTCATGGATCTATGGCAATGTTGGTCTGTCGGCTCACCACTTTTATCCAGACGGACATATCTCAGAAACTACTAGACGGATGACCGTTCATTCTTTGTACAGACATTCATGGTCCCCAGAGGAGGAATCCTACAGACTTTGGTGATCCTTTCACTTTTCCCCAGGCACCACCATAACGTTGACATTTATGGCTTTGCATGATATGTCTTGCCATGATTGCCATGAACAGATTGCCATGGAATTTGGTACAGATATTCATTATCCCCAGAGAATGATCTGTAATGACCGTGGAGATTCCCTGAAATTTCATCTTGCACAGTCATCTGGTCAAAATGTTAATTTGTCCAATACTTTGGTTTATGACTAAATACCAGCAAAACTAATGAATTTCCCATCAATCTCAGCTTGACTTTGTGTATAGTGCTAAATGTTAGCATGTTTAGCACATTTAGCTCAAGGAAACTGTATGAAATGTATATCCTAATGTAGTCTCATGTCCTAAAGCGTGTTTTACCTCAGTTTCCTGTTTTATACTATGTCTTAATGCATCTTTGCACAACTGCTAATGACTCATTGAAGCTATTATTTGTTTGTGGTTAACATTTATGTATCAACTTTTGTTTTGCGTGGTAATATCTGGAAGGATAATTGCGGTTTATTACAACTTTAATCATATTTTTGTAGATTTAGGTTTCATTACTATCGGTAATAATAACATTGTACTCACTAAAGTAATTGCTGAGATGTGGGAACACGGCAACATTGCTAAAAAGAAGTCGGACGGGCAAGTAACTACAGGAGTTAGATGATCTGAAGATTCGAATCTACGAAAACAAGATCCAACCACGATAACTAGAGACAATCTTGCGATGGGATCACACCAGCTGCTGCACACCAAATTGGGCCAGTGGCGTATAGTGGGGGTGCCAATAGCCACTTCCACACTCTCCCTACATCCTTCGCCCTTGCACGGACCACACCCATCGTCTAACTTGGCCTTCATTTTGATCTCAACTACACACCTGAAAGTTCTGTGACTGCATCTTGCATTGACAAGCTCTGTCCACAGACAGACAGACATATAAACACCTGGAAAAGTACTCAAAACCACTTTTGTTAGTTCCTGCTGCAGTAGGCGTCTGCAGGACCACAGTTTGCCATGATGACTCATACACTGATTCACAAGGTGAAAACAATGCCTGCATCACTGTCGCGGCAGGTAATTATTATCCCCACTAGACGTAAGCATGGGAGGAGATTATGTGTTTGTGCGTGCATCTGTCTGTCTGTCTGTCTGTCTGTATGTCCACGGCTAATCTCACCTACTACTGGACCCATCAGCCAAATACTTTTTGTGCTCATTTATGACTGTATGCTGAAGGACCTCTCGTGGTTGCAGTGAGTCACACTGTTTGAAAAACCTATTTAATGAACTGTTTTATACCGCCATAGACTGCTGACTCCTCACCACTCTGAACCGGCTGGTAGGGGCAACAATGGCTTCAGTTTGGAATCTTGTTTCTGCTAGGGATTAGGAATTGTTCCTGTCCGGATTTGCACGCCTTGGTAAGCCACACACGTCAGTCCAGTAGCATTCCTGATCTATTTTTTTCCATCAACACTGATGCATATAATCGCAGCTCAACGGGGCAGAGCTTAGTGTGTGTGGTTGAGCAAGAGAGTGAGAGACGGGGGCTGCACTCCGGGCAGACAGGTGTTGGCGATCGGAGCAGGGGGAACGGTTAGCAGTGAAGTTGTCTAGAGGCAGTAAATTTATAGTGTAGGTTACAGTTTGCCCGTGAATAAACACTGCAGCTCCTCAATACTCAAGAAGTTCCTGTGTCTTGCTTCCCAGCTGCTGTGCAAAAGTGCAGGAAGAGTCTGTGGGATTACAAATCCGTCTCTGGACAGAGCCGGAGAGCGGCACACTCGGCTCCGCCTAGGTTGCAAAACGTATATGAATCTGTTGCGTAAGATGTGCAAGTGAAAAACATGTCTGATACACTTGCGGTCTAGATTGGGGGTTGGACAAATGTGGTTTATATTTATTCATTCAAACATTACAGCAGTGGTCGTTACACCCGGCGGAGATCTTCCCCCTACTTAGTGCACTTTTCTAGTAGTGTTGTATAACTCACTTTAATGTGACATATTATATGCTATGGACTAGCTTTGTGAGGGAATCGCTAACACAGCAAATGGGTGTTCTGGCAAATACAAGTATTTTTGACCCAAGCGATGTGTTGTAAGTGGGAGTCAAAACTAACAAGAACTGTATAATTCATGCACTTTCAGCTGGTGTTTTTATGTGAAAGTATCATGTAAAAGAGGTGGAGTGGTTTCCCAGTAGACTTCCTCGGCGCTTTGGAGGATTAATATTTAATTTCAACTCAACAATAATTCTTATTCTGCATGAATGATGCAGTTTCACTTTGTTTTACTTGTTTTTACCTGGAAATATAACAACACACTTTTTCTACACTTACTACTAATTCCCATAATTTTGAAATGCTGGAACATGGATGTTGATATAGTTTCCCCAGGTTTTAGCAAAATGCTATAAAAACAAACAAATGGACGGAGACAGTTCCTAACTGCTTACACACACACACACACGCACTCAGCTGATTCCATCGATGAGACAATAAATGTTAATTTCCCCAAGCAGCCAGTTAGTGTTTTTCCATTTAACAACCTATCTTCTGATCGGAGGCATCTCTCTCGCTCTCTCGTGCCTTTCCTCTCTGTCTCTGGGTTGTCGTATTCTTTCTGTCTCGCCCTCGCTTTCGCTCATGCTGTCTGGGTGTTTTTGGGATCACCTGGAGATACAGTTCTCCTCTCCTGTTTGACGAATCGGCATGGGCAGAATGAGTCCTCCTCCGTGCTCCCTAAAGCCAGGCTGTGTCCTCAGGGAGACCTGGCAGGCCGCATTAGCATGAGGCCAGTTGGATCGGTCCGCAACGACTGTGACAGGCCTGAAGCCCCCCTTGCTCCTCATACATTAAATAGAATTATGCAGCCCAGCCTGCACAGACGGGCCCGATCAATGAGGTGGACGACACACGCCAACAGCTGCCAGGGAGATACTTTAGTGCGGTGAGATTAATCCCTGATGCAAACCTGCACCCGTCAAAGACTCTGCCACCACCAAGTTCAGACAGTGCAGTCAAAGTTGATTAGCTCCTTGGTTGTCTGGTGTGGAGTGGAGGGACCACTTCAGACTGCCAGCTGAAACATGTGTGGGCAGGGCTGAGAGGACGACCAGACCAGCCCGGTCTCAACAAATGGCGTATGAATGACACAGCAATTTATAAGTCATTTCATGTGCAATAACAACGCCTTTGTTGCTTTTGCCGTGTCATGTTAGCACCATGTCTGTACTGACTGCAATGCAAATGCATCCACATGTACATGTATATGCTATGCTCAGAGCTAGTGACGTAGAATAAAAAGTGAGAAAAACTGGTTATGGTGTGTGGGATACGAGGTGGATGGGTCCAACAAACACAGGACTTTACAACCCGTTTTCATTCCCAGGGCGTCAAATACGGCCGCCAGCGTTTGATACCGATGCACAAGGCACCCTTTAGCTTTGGTATGAGACACACCAAGCCTTCCATTAACTACAATGTAATCCCATCCGCGTTAATATTAAACGCACAGGGAAAGTGCTGTGGTGACGTAGTTTAAAGAGCAAAAAAGAGACACACAGGGCGAGCGGGAGGAGAAGTGGATCGGTCCAACAAACACAAGGCTTACATCCAGGAGACCGCCGTTTGTGTCCCGTGCGTTAAGTTTCAATTTCACGTTACAATCCACTGTTTGTTCGTGTCCCCTGTTCACAACGTTCATTTTCATTTTCACTGCACAAACGTAGAGGGCTAGTTTTAAGCCCAACCATGTTGTTTTTTCCTAAACCTAACTATAGTGGATTTGTTGCCTAAACCTAAGTAAGTGTTTGTTTAATTCACCACGTTAAGCACGTGTTTACTGCGACCGAAAAGTGACGCCGAGGGGTCTGACAAGTGTCAGTATGTCACGAGTTGGGATGAGAATGCGTTGGATGTTCGGTGTTCATGTCCCCAAGTGTTGTTGAGTTATTTTGAAGTTACGTTAGTGACGTTTGTGACGTGCTTTTCGTACTTACGTTACATTGTTTACATACGTGATTTACGTACTTACTTTAAGACCAACCATGATGTTTTTCCTAAACCTAACTAAGTGGTTTTGTTGCCTAAACCTAACTGCAGCCATTTCACTGTAAGGACATGGGGTTAAATGACACGTGAAAAACGCGGACTATATTTAAAATGTTGTTCTTTAAACTTATCTTTTTACATCTGGTGATTGCATTCACGCCTCAAAAAAGTTTCATAAGCTTCATAAAAGTGGTTTTCATTTGTGAAGATTATCTTGTTGAACAAAACGTGTAAGTATCATAAACATATAAACATAAAAATCCCATTGGCTTTTTGTTGAGGGAACCAGTGTGATGCTAACTTAACCGGGTTGGCCTACAAGAATATCTACATGTGTCAAGCCCTATGATAGTTTGTACCCTGACTCTTGCCCAGTGTGAGCTGTAGACACAGCCCTGACCTTAAATGTTTTGATCTGTTGTGTGTGTGGAAGCTGAAATCATATTTTCTGCTTTGCTGTCAATAAATAAAAAATGACTAGAGCATCAATAACTAGTTACTCTGCTAAGGTGAGCAAGAACTGATGAGTGTTGCATCAGCATCAAGGATGCACCTCTGCCCTTCCTCCCGTTTACAGATTTCACACCACAACAGATGTGTAATGGGGCTGAAGGTTATTGGGTATGGTATGTGGCACATTGATTAACACCTTCACAGGTATAACTACCAGCAAATCTGCCTTAAAGCCGTAAAGCTCATAGGCTCTCTTTCAAAATATATGTGGTATAAGAGCTTTCCCATGCAGTGAGGGCAAGGAGACACAGAGTTTAAACCGGAGGTTCTTGAGCTCATGGTAATCAACCCTGCCTCCAGTTAAATACATTTATACTCTACTAATTTGTTTTGCCAAATTCAATTTGGAGGAAACATTAATTGCTGCCAGGATAATGTTCACTGGCAACATTATTTCCAAAATACAACACAAATAATATAGGAGGGGAGCCTCGAATGCCGAACAGTGAGAAAAATCGAATATGCTAAATAGAGACTGTCCACTCAAGAAAAACGAGAGCATCAGTCGTTTCAGCAAGAATTACATTTGTTCAAGCTCAAGTAACAAAGCCCTCTAGTAGCCAAAGTAATTATGGCTCAGAGAGACACAATGTCCGCAGAGGCTGGATGGATGGGACAATAAAACTCCAGACTTGAACACGAGAGACCACTCATTTCAGAAATTCTAAACTTTAAAAAGCCAGTTAGGGACAAACTGTTATTGATACGTGATAAACATAAGAATGAGAGATAAAAAATCATTATATACTACCAAAACTAAAAATGGAATTCATTACAATAACTCCCTCAAGAATAGTACGGCAGTCAGATTGCTGATTGCAATATTTTAAGATTCAAATGTGTCGCACTATTGTATCGTCAGGAGGTTTGTAGAGTATTGATGTTGTATGTGAGCACATGTGTTTTTAATGTGGACTCTGGGAAGTTTAGCCAGTGAGCTAAAAGAGATCCAAATAAAAATCAAATCAAACGCGGGAGACCACTGTTCGTCTCCTGTTACCTACCGACAGGCAACGTTGATTTCTTTTAACCACCACGGCAACCTAACCTTAACCAAGTTGTTATTAGCTTAACCATGACAACACAAGTCGCCTACCATGCTACCCGTAATCATGCCGTTATGTTAACCCAAACCAAGATCTTTCTCTAAAACTAACTAAGATGTTATTGTGCCTAAACCAAACCAAACCTTAGCAAAAGAGGTGACGATCTTAGACCGACGATGTATTTTGTAGTTTAATTTTGAGGACTTTACTCAATCATAGATTTGCTCTGAATTTCGAATTTAGCACCTTTTAGATTCGGGAAGGATTTCTGTTTTTGGGTAAATGTTAGTCATATAATAAGTGATACAATGTAAATCATTGCGTTCCATCTTGGATGTGCCGGTAACAGTTAAGTGCTGTGCTATTTAGACCATAGACTCATAAACATCTGATCAGCTAATTAAAGGGGACTTATCATGCTTTTGTACTTTTTCCCTTTTCCTTTAGTGTGTCATATCGGTAAAGACCACATTAAAGGTAGTTACTCTCCCCCACAGAAACACTGCTCCTGAACTGCCTGAAATGCCTTGATTGAAGTCCTGACTTTTCTTCCGTAACGTGATGATGTCACCAAGTAACACACTTGCATAACGGCTAGTCTGGCACGCCCTCAAACAAAGCTAGTTAGAGCGGAGCTGGAGCAGAGTCCAAAGAGTTTGATTCAGTTGACCAATCACAATAGTTGGCCAGCTGACCAATCAGAGCAGACTGGGCTTTTGTATCTGAAAATAAGCACAATAGGTCCTCTTTAATATTGTATAGTATTCACTGCCTGCAAAGCAATGCTATGATTGATATCTCAATCCTTCAGAGTCAGCTGGGTGTCATCCAGGCTCCTTTTTTTGACCAGTTTTGGATTTTCTGGCTTCATGAAAAGCAGAGACGGTGGCAAACTAGTAAACCCAAATCCTAGCTTCAAAATGCTCCTTGAAAAAACCTAGAGGTGACATCACAGGCGCTACTTCCATCTTTTCTGTAAAATCTGTGATTAGACCTTAATCCTCCAACTGAGACCAAAAAGATATTTTATAGCCCTGATAATGAGCTAAAAAGGGACAAGGAGCACTCGAATATTACACAGCGCTTATGGTCAAATGCCATGCAGTAAAAACACACTCATCCTTAGTGCCTCCAGTAATGCATTGTTAAGTCTGCAAATGGCGAAACATTTTTGGGTGACAGACTAACTTAATATGTCACTTAGAGAAGCTGTGAGATGCCAAAGGGTTAGAGCAACCAAACAGAGAGAGACAGCCTTGCACAGATTTGGGAGTTAGGACCATTCCTTCAATAAACTCGAAACCCCAGGCTTCCCCGGGAAAGCGTAAACATGACAATTTAAATCTTCTTGCAACTGGAAGAAACTCTCCAAAAACAGGTTAAAACCCAGAGCCTGGAGTCGCCAGAGGTGATTTGTGGTGATGTCATCCAGCTAAAATAGCTCCTCATTAGCACCTCTAAAGCAGGTTGTATGATTAATCGTCACCAAAGATTTACAATCCAATTAGAGAGTGTCTGGGTTCGGAACAGATGACTCACCTTTGAGGGAAACACATCAATGAAAAGACCCAAATGGGCTTTTTTGGGGCAATTTTTGTGCCTCGGGCTGATTGATGCTAAAGTGGATGGGCGATGTCTCTGTGATGATGTTTGTCAGAACCAGAGGCGATCACTCACCATTCTGGGTGGCTTGTCATCGAAACATGACAAGTCAGTAGATTTAAAGTTTATTCTTGACATCAAACACTTTGTTGAAGTGATTTCACATTATATTCTGTCAGCAGAGACCAGCAACAAAAAAAATTGGGTCTCAGTCGGAGCCTGTTTGTGAGCGTGCGTGCGCACCATGCGCCTGCGAAAGCATTTCTGTGGGAATGACTAATTTAGCAGCAAGCGCATCTCCGCTCTCCAGCCTTGCCTGAAGTTTTAATCCCCACATTTGCATGGCTAAACATAGATCAGCCTCCACACATACACACTGGATATCGACTCGAGGAATATAAATGCTTGTTTTGACTGCACGTTGAAAATGTTGATTAAACATGCATGAGGTTGCTCATTCTCTGTCTCCGAGGCGGCTTCTTAAACACTACCTGTGCTGTGAATGATACAGCGAGACTCTATATATGCACAAGTTCCAAACTGAAGTGAAACAACTTCAGATTTTCCTTTTTTTTTAATCCTCGTTGAGGCCAGGCCACTCTGTGTTCCAAAAGAGTGATTCAATTCCTTGCAAATGGGCTTCTCCAAGAGCTTCTTTGCTGAGTTTAAGGAGAGAGCTCACAGATGCGAAACGGATGCAATAACCGCCGACTCGCTGGCTGATAGAATAGCTTTATCACACACTACTTGCACTGTTGAGCTGCGGTATTCTATCTTGCTGGTATTTTTCACACACACAGAAATGTACAAACACGCATAAAGGCGCTAAATAAGAGATGGTGATATACATGACGATGCAAATGCTGTTAGTTTTGTTGCAAAATATATTGATTTCCATTGCAATTAAGCAGGAATAAAGTTGTGTGTGTGCGCATGTTATGTGGTTGGTAATAGTAGCTGACACTAAACACATCGGAACAGCTGCCCAGTCCTCCTGTTTGGCAGAGCTTCTTAATCTGAAGGTGCCTCAGTTTTTGGCTGAGTGTCCGACGCTGCCGGAGAAATAACCAGAGTCACTTGTCAAATAAATGGAGGCATGGATCAATAAATGTTCAATCAATGCATTTTTTTCTCATGAGAGGAAAATACGGAGTCAGAATAGTCTCAATGTCAATGACTGCACACAGAAGGATTCACAAATGTATTTCGGGATTTATATAGAAATGACTCTTTTTCAATGCACACAAAAATATCTACTGTTGTGTATAGATACAAAAAAAAATCTGCTTATAAATTTCACAAATATATTTCTGATGCACACACATATTTCTTGTTTAAAATAAATGTAATAGAAATCCACAAATATAAGTATTTAAAAGTATTTGCAATTTTCATCAAAAACTCTTTTGTTTTTTTGTTTGGGTAAATGGTCACAACAATATTCCCACTTAGTGGTGACCTCTGTAGGCAATAGAGAACTATAGGACTACAAATCCCACAATGCTCCACTCAATTAACGCTAGTGGAGACAGGTGTGGGCAATTGGTGGCTGAAGACACCGACCAGAGACTTTTCTCAACCTTTACCGTTTAACGTAAAGACAATCTTAAGTTTGCTTATTATTTTATTAGAGTTTTGCCTCTTTGATATGATATGGTTTTGAGTGTTGTAAATGCTTATTTTTCCTTGTTGAATGTGTTTTGGAACGACCTGTATTTTCCGTTAACCGCACGAGTTACACAAGCTAACGTTACGCTTTCTGCTGAGCCAAGTAACGGTATCATCTTGAAGTGAAGTTAACATTACTGAAAAATGAAATGACTGTTTGTTTGACAGGGTCTGTTGTCTCAAGCCCGAGGTAGTAGCACTACTAGGGCTTTTGACCATTTATTAGCCAGGGAGCTGCTGTCCTCGTCCTCGGCCCACAATGCACCGCTAGTGAGCCGAGCAGAGAGCGCATCAGTAAGGCCAGCAGGCGGCGCAGAGAGACCACGTGAAGGTAATGCATTTAATTTACTATTTCTACATTTTGGCAGTACAAGATCGAACTATGGTTTAGTCCCGGCCTTAGATGTGTGAATATCTGATATATGAGCTCGGCCCCGGTTTCACAAAGTTAAGTTAATGTTAGGTGAAGGGTTTTTCAAAATGATTCGATTCTGTACGCTCATCTCTGCAGACCCCAGTTGGTGTACTATATGTCATTATCTCAGAGGTGCTTTATTCTATCATTCCAATTTTTCATGACTTTGTCTATCCATTTGTTCCCTAATGGCTTCATATCATTGTTTTCTGTTTCTGTTTTTAATTAGTGTTTTTTAAAAGCTAGATAGATGAATGTTTTTCATGGGTCCTAATTTAAAGCATCTCACACTATCAGGAGGGGGTAGGAGCACTCTGTCAGTCATTTTGAAAGAGACAGACACAGATTTCCTCCTATTCTGTCTTTTTTCCTTTTACACAATATGCTAATTAACTGTAGCTTTCCTAAAAAAAATTATAATCAGGTTTTTGTTTTCTTTAGATGACATTAATTGCATAACTAATAATGTTTTGGGAAGAAAAAAGTTAACATTTTGCTATGATGGTTATTTCTTACAGTAGCTCATTCTCGGTAGTCCTTGTACATTAAATAGGTTGGTGGGATGAGGGTTAAAATAAACCTACAACGTTTCATACAGCTGTTCCGGACACCAATGTTTCAGAAAAGATTAATAACTGTCAGTACAACAAAGATTTTGGGTATGTAGATAAAGCTATTGTCTATTAAGTTACACATCTTCACTTTACTAACAGTGATTCTGAAGCATTGAATATTAGTGTCTGGAACATCACGAGCACGGTGGCTGTAACGTTACCAAACAGAGTGAGTGTATTTTATACTTTTATTTAGCTATTTATAGCCTAATTGGTATTATTGAAAACAATGTAAACAAAATCATCTAAAGCCATACATTTTCATAATTCATCAATCTTGCACTAGATTTAATAGATCAGTGGTTCCCAAACTTTTTCCATGTCAAGGACCCCTAAACTGACACAAATCAGATCACGGTCTGCCATTTGATACGATTTTGTCCCAGAGTCCCCCATCTGATAGGATTTCTGCTTTTAGATGTTTTATTACAGAAAATATATGAAACCCAAAACCAAAATAATCATAAGATAAGATAAGATAGAATCTTATTGATGCCGAAGGAAATTCTTTTTCCAGAGATAACTCAAAAATTACAACACAAGAATAAAAAAACACAACAGAGTGACACATATAAAGTGAATAAGAAGTAATATTAACACCAGTGCGTAATAGAATAACAATAACCGTAAAATAGATTTAGACAAATAAGTAAACTAAAATAGATAGAAAAGTAATATTGTGCATTATATTGAGAGAGTAATATTGGCATTGATATTGAAAAGGTAATAAATAGTAATATTGCACATGATATTGAAAGTAATATTGCACATAACATACTGTCATCGTGTTGCTTATGGATGGAATTATTGTGAAAATAAATTATTGGCAAATGTGGCCCACATCCGATTTTTTTTTATGGCTTGCAATATTGCGATATTACAATATTTAGATTATTGCGACAACCCTAGTTTAAACTGCCAAATGCAGGAAAAACAGCTGGCAAAAAACGTATTAGTACTTTTATGTATGCTGTGGGTGATTATAAAACATGAAAGTAAGCCGCTTACCGCTTTGAATTATGTTCTTATATTCTATTTGCTCCCAAGTCTGTTTCACACCGCTGGGGTCTTGCTGAAAGAAGGCTAAACGTGTCATACATGACACAATTTCCCTAAAGGGAATAATGAAGTACAGTCCTCTATTCTGTTCCATAAGCAACATATTCATTTAACAAGAATACACAAAGCAATTACAGTCAGATCTACTCGTGCTCTAGATGGGGCAGTGATATTATAGTCTGTTAATTTACGCATTTACTCATCGGCAGTTTCGGAATCTAGTTAAAAGTTCCGAGACTGACGGATCTGTTAAATTGAGCAATATGTTAACAGAGTCTGGCAGTCACTGTGCTCGAACAACTCCAGTGTGTATTTTCGGACCACTGGGCTGTCCCCCATGAGTGTGATGTTATTGGTTGCATGTGAGGCGTTTCAAGGAAGAGATCCGTTCTCACTGATGTCAGATATGGGTCACTTCAAACATCAATGTGAACGAATGTCTAGGCAGAAAGATCGGATCTCGGCAAAAAAATCGGAATTGAGTATTAAGCCCTGTAATGTGAATGTAGCCTTAGAGTATCATTATGTGCTGTTAATGGTCTTTTTCCTGTTTTGTGTTTAATATGCTGTAATGTTACGACTCTAGCGGCTGCATCGGAGCATGTGCTGCACCTTTGTAATCAAAGTAGAAAACACAACAGAGCTAAATACTTTTGAGGGTTCTGATTTTACCTGACTTTTATATGATGAAAACTATATGCAGGAAGAAGTATGTGAAAAATAATCACCACTCATGATTTGTCTCTCTTTCCCATTACAGTAACTTTTTTTTTTTTGTCTATCCTTAGAATGAAATTGCTCACCACAGCGAAGCAGCCAGTCTGACAAGGAGAGAGGAATTGCCAGGATCTTCAGTTCCTCAATTGTCAAGACCATTTTCAGCAGGTAATTTATTCAGAACAATTACTGCTATGGTGTAGTTGAATCTGGACCATTTTTTGGCTGTAAATGGTTTTAGAAAGTGACTACTCACCAACACTGTGACAAAATAATGAAATGTTGCTACAAGAACTTTGACACAGTAATGTGAAAAGGAACATTGATTTCAAGTACCTACCCATAATATATTACTTTAACCTTTTCCACTCCACCCCTCTTTTTC
The DNA here is from genome assembly GCF_015220745.1 of Sebastes umbrosus. Lineage (NCBI taxonomy): Eukaryota > Metazoa > Chordata > Actinopteri > Perciformes > Sebastidae > Sebastes > Sebastes umbrosus. The sequence goes on from NC_051274.1 coordinate 25,713,593, forward strand.
ATAGACCCGTTTTTGTCTTTTTTTAGGGGGGTACAGGGAGTCTTTATGGGGTGATAGCAGGTTAACAGTAGATGTTATATAGAAGTGGTGTACGTCATCTGAAAGCTGGGAACCTGAAGACTAATTTGAGATGCAGCTCTACTGACAGGTAAACACTCAGCTTAATTTAAATAAGCCACTTGTTGCAGCTTAATCTAAATAAACCTTCAAAGACTGAGTTTTGGTTCAACTGTGATCATGCATGTTTTTAAACTGATTGCTCAAGACATGGTGTCTAATACAGTTACTCCTTTTTTTATTAAGTCTCTGCTGCTCTTACATCAGGTTCCTTCTGCAGCTGCTGTGCTTTGGGAAAACAGCCCGTTTGAGATGGCAGTCAGAACCTTTCCTGCTTGGTGGTTTCAGTTTTGTCAGGACTCAGTTAGCCTGCGGTGACTCTGTTGACTGGTGGGTGCACAGACACTGCAGCATCAGCTCTGACCCTGCAGGACTCTCCTGATATTGACCATTGTGAGTAACGTAGTTAAAAGTTGGCATGTCGTACACCAATGCACCACAATGCACCACAATGCTATATGTGCTTGTCATCAAATTGATTCAGTTCAAGGGTCAGTGCTGTGATGTTTGGCAAGATGTGATTTCCAAAGCTTTGTGTCCCTGTGAACTCCAGATGTTGACTATTTATATTGAACCTTTTGCATTTTTTGTGGATTGCCCGGAGACAACTTTGCATGTAATTAAAACATTCTTTCCTCTGTTTTTGACTGTGTATCTGTTGTAGCTCAAGAATGATGAACTTGCAGCACCAGTGTGGCTGATCTTTGGCTGTCCTGAGATCTCCCTGTTCCAGGAACATGCTTTCACGTGCAGTAATCGTTTTATACATTACCTTATTGAAACAATATAATGGTAACATGACAGTCTAACCAATTATGATATATATTGGAGGTTGGCATCTGTACCGGTGGTGTCTTTCCATTAAAGTAGTGCCTCAGTGTAAATGTTGCCTTCTGTCCTGTCAGTTCTGTTTGCAGATACTTCCCCGAGTTAGGCAGCCTAATAAACAGATCCGGAAAGGCCTTAAAGAAAGGAAATCTGGCCGCTTCTTCCAAATAGGCCAGATGTCCACCCCAAGGGAGTCGAATGAGGAGCTTAACCCAAAGGTAAGCTGCCTTGCGTCTTTATTGGATTTATGTTATTGTTGGTATTTGTGTGCAAAGACTTTCATGTAATTTCATTTGTTAGGTCTGTTACTGGTGTGTGTGTAGATCTAAGAACAATGCTGTACAATTTTAAGATCATTCTGCAGCATCTAACAAGAGTTTAAATCTTAGCATGAAACAAGTTTGTGTTTGATCCCCTGTAGACCGTGATCCAGAACATTCACTGGCCTCAACCTAAATCTGACAGCGATGAGGACGACCCTGTTATGTTGGAGAAAGTCGGTCTCGTCACTGGGATTTGAAGAAATTCATAGAGGAAGGCAATGCTCTTCTTATTTCCTCTTGTATTACATTTCTCATCTTAAATTTGCACTTAGTTATTTGGGTGCTAGGACTGCTAAGAATGGACAAAAGTGTAGCGCAGCTGAAGAGATGGCAGTTCTGATGCTAAGTAATATGCACACAATTAGGGGTACAGATTTAAATCTGTGCATGGTGTATGCAATATTTTGGCAAGTTTTATGTGCTCAAATTTCAAGTTTTGATGAAATGCATTAGAGGTGTCGCATGCATTACAATGTTCTCTTCCATAGTGTCACCAAAGGTTCTGTGTGACCTCATGAGGGTCTGGGTTGGGTGTGAGCTGCCAACAAGACATCTCATCGTTGAAGTTGTAACCTCAACTCACCCGGTGGCCACTACCTGACCTACAAGATGATGTCCAGGCGGACCTGGATGTGTGGCAGGAAAACGTAGTGGCAGCAGTATATTTGCAGGATGTTGCTGAGGTCGAGCAGGTGTTTGTCCTCATGAAAGTGCAGGGTGCTGTAATACACACCTGTAACACTCATGAACACATCACAACAGAGGTGTTCAATTCTGTGTTTGAAAAAAAAAAAGAGAAACATTTCACAACATGTACTTTGAGGTGGTTCCCAACCTTTTTCTTTAAGAGACCCCTTTTCTATTATTGAGTAAACTTACGACCCCTGACAAAGTGACATATTTGATGGATATTTCATATTATATTCAAAGCAAACAATAACAGTACAGAACAACTCATAAACTGTACAATTAACCCAAACTGCAGGAAAATTGTGTAAAATGAGTGATTTGGATGAAGTTTGAGCAGATTATCTGAATATTGCATCAGAGATAAGTTTTCCTCTTATTTTAGAACTTTTAATACAATTCTGTCTGTCAAAAATTGAAAGAAATATATTATACAGTCATACATAGTTAATAGGCTTCTCTTTTGACAAATTCAGTGCTTGGCCATTGTTCTATTAGCTCTTTGGTTGTTTTAACTGCATACTTTTCTAATGCAGGATGAAGCTGTTTAGTAGAGAGGGAAGGCTCTGTGAATATACTGTATCTTGTGTTCAGGTCTTCACTGTGCCCTTAAATTTGTATCTTAAATAATAATCCAATCTTTAATAATTATTTAGTTTTCTTCACAGAAATTAATGAAATGCTGAGATATAGGCCTAGTGTATTTTTTTAAAAAGTATACTGACTAAACAGTAATACTGACATAAGAGTGAGTAAACAACATCATGAAGTGAGTTTTAAAAGTCAATTTTTGCTTTAAAATGTGCTTGATCATGGTCAGTAAATTTCTGTGCAAATTCTCATTTTCTTCTTTGTGAAGAAACTGTTTGTTCTTAGTAATTGCTTATGGAGACTGTTCAATGAAATCTATATTATATAAATAAATATTATATTAAATCTTCCAAAATGAGGTTTAACTCACCGATGATTGTGAACGTTTTACTCTACAATAAAGCTGTTAATGTCGGTTCCACAAATTGAGAACATTAACTCTGCTACTCCAGTATTTTCTCCGCCATGATCTCCTCTCGCTCTGAAAAATAAAACATGAATTGTATGCCTCATCAAGGAAATAATTATGCAGAAATGAAATCTATGTAGCTCAAGAATCATAAACACGCGAGGGCCTCCATTCCAAAATGATCTAAATCCATTTGCAACAGTTTTAGGTAGAGTGCCAACAAATAGTAAGTGAACCCATTGGATTTTGCACCATTTTTGTATAATTTTGTCATAAAATATGGTCTGATATTCTTCAAAGGCACGATAATGGACAAGCTACATCTGCCTGAAATATTAACACAAAAACTATTGCATTTTTTAATTTATTAGCTTGAATTCAAAGTCAGGTTACAAAAAGAAAGCAAACCTTTGGTTAAACATTTCTTTACAGCAGCGGTTAACTCAACCAAATGTTTCCTGCATGAATTAATCACATTTGGTGAGGAGGAAGAATTTTAGACAAATTTCCACATAGAAAACAGTTTCATTATATTGATATTTCAGAAATACATTTGAGAAACTTTTTTTTATAAGTTTCATCATGTTTTTGTGGAGAGAGTCATTTATATACAGTGGTATTAGAAGACGTATTAAGATTTGTTACTTACTGTAAGTAAAAGTAGCAATACTACAGTCTAAAAATACTTTGTTGCAAGTAAAATTCCTGCGTTCAAAGTCTTACATAAGTAAAATAAAAAATGATTGGCATCAAAATATACTTAAAGTATCAAAAGTAAATATACTCATTTTGCAGAATGGCCCATTTCAGAATAATATATATTATATTATTGAATTATAATTAGTGATGCATGTGTACATCACTTTAATGTTGTAGCTGGTAAAGGTAGAGCTAATTTCAAGTACTTTATAGACTACAGTATACTACAATTATTTATACATCATAATGTATTAGTATTTGTTCTATTAATAATCTGAATATGCGAAGTAACTAGTTACTAAAGCTGTCAAATAAATGTAGTGGCGTAAAAAGTACAATCTTTGCTTTAAAAATGGAGTGAAGTATAAAGTAACATAAAATGTAAATACAGTACAGTACTTGAGTAAATGTATTTTGTTACATTCCCCCACTGTTTGTATAAAAAAATCCCAAAATACATTTGTGAATCCTCCTGTGTTCATTCATTAATATAGAGACTGATCTGAGTCCATAGGAAAATACCCAGTTGAACATGCAGGGTGTGGTTCAACAAAATAAAAGCAACTCCAACCGAGAAATGACTGGTAATCATACGGAGCAGCTAAATCCAGCAAAGTGGTAAATGCAGCCGAGTTCAGACAGACGGAAACCAAACAGGGTCCATCATCATCTGTTAAGGTGATTCATTCGCTAAATGAATGACTCAGGCGCCACCAATTTTTCCTTTTTACAGTTTACTGAGCAAATCTTCTACAGTAGGACTGATTTCATTGGGTAATCTGCTAACTCAGCCAGTTAGGAGCTACTTTTAGCCCTAGGATGTTTTGTGAATACAGCCAAGACCTCTAAGCCTTGACTCTGCTCTGAAGGTCCACTTAGAAGTGGTCTAAACAGCATATCTAAAACTGCGCCTGCCCACTGACGTTCAATACTACTCTGAAAATGTTGACCCTACTCTGAGCGTCTATTAAGATTTAGAAGTAGCCTGGCAGGTTACGTTCACCAACACTCAAAAGAGGTCTTATAAAGATGACTGTTGACCCCTGTTCTGAATGACTGTAAACAATCAGGAAAGTAGTGGCTGGACCTCCACATATTAAACCTGAACTAAAGCAGGCCTGTTTCATCCATGTGATGTGAGACTCAACAAAAAAAGAAGAGCACCTCCAGTTTTGGATTTTGACAGCTAAAAACATCTTTATTTTCAAAAACTGCCGATATACTATTATTCATTTACACTAAAATGAAAAACCTCTCTTTAACAAACCCGCTGTTTCCACATCTGATCATCCAAAAAGCTAAATCTTTATTTTCTGCACTGAGGGAGAGCTGCAGCTTGACTCAAAACGGCTCTGACTACTGGATCGTCCCTGACAACCCCCCCCACTGAGCCTGTTGTCCTACCTCAGTCAGGTTTAGTCACGTTCATGGTGAGTCACCAAAATACCAAAAGAGCACAGGCTTTTGACAAGAATGCCACATATTATCCCACAGGCACAAAACCCCAGTATGCATCATACTTTACTTACAGCCTATAGATCAAACACTTTGGCTATTTACAGATAACATGATTGTGTCTGAATGTCTCGATAAGCAACATCCAGCCACTGTGTTGGATGGGGGAAGACTGAAAGGTCATGACGGCATTCAACCTTCATTTATTAAGGGATCTCAGTTGCTTTCTCAGTCGTTAACGTAAACATTCCAAATGTGTCCCAGTTTATTTCCCATTGTAGTGTACATGACATCAGCTGACAGGAAGTAACCATGGACCTAAGCTGTTGCCTAGCAACGCAATTCAGTTTAAACGATCTATAGAGATATCATGTGAACACAAGACATCATTATCCTCAAGCCCCCTCATTAGTGGAACAGAACAGAAATGGACTCTGTCTAGTTCATCATGGTGGGAGGTTTAACGACGCAATCAGTTGTTTTTAGCTGTTGTTGCCCAAGGCAACGTCCAATATGGCTGCCAGAGGCCACTTGCATGAACAGTAATAACAATAATACATTTTATTTAACGGAGCCTTTCCTGGGACTCAATGTCACCTTACTTCACACTAGATCAGCAACAAAACATACAATAAGCAACAAAGCACCAATAGTGTTGTCATAAATATCCAAGTATCGATACATATCGATACTGACTATTTGAAACGGTTTCAATACTCATTTTCCACAGAATCGATACACAGGTACCAGCTGCGCTTTCTGCTCTCTCTTCTCTCCGACAGTGAGGTGACACATTTACACTGCTATTTATCTTTTATTAAAAATCTAATATTTTATGCCCTCAAAGTTGTGTCAATTTCTCACCGTGGTATCGAATGTCGATATTTTTTCAGAGTATTGTATCGCATTTAGAAATTCCAGTATCATGACAACAGTAAGCACCAATAAGAAAATAACAATGAAATCAAAAATAAGACATAAAATAAGCAACGGAGCAGCAATGAGAAAAAAAAATCGGTATCAAATACAATGCATTTGTTGCAGTTAAAGTGAGTAAGCTAGTTTAAAAGATGGGTTTTAAGAGCAGTTTTTTCCAGAAAGCATAAACGTGACAGTCCAGCATACAGCAGAGTTTCTCTTTCTTTAGCGCACAGAAAACAGATTAGTTTGAATTTGCCGGAACAAATGTGTACGTTATGTAATTATGGAGACATTTCCTTTGTCAAGCCGACATTCCCTCACTGCTACCTGTTCACTCTAACATGTTCTTAGCTGGTAGCAGCTACTCATGGGAATACAGGGAAGTCACCACTTGAGGGTATTGATTTTTCTCCCTGTGAATGTTAAATGTTTATTAAAAGAGTTGAACAGCGGCAGGAGAGGCGGGGTGCCCCGAGGCGATATCGTCTCCTCTCACTGAGTACGCTCCCCCACTCCCCCCCCCCCCCCCCACAAACCACTTCATTCTCTCCCTCTGAGCGAACACAGATTGACTCCAGGACAGCCCACATCCGCCTTTTCCCATCTCTCCCCGGGACGCGGCCCTGATGTCCCTCTCTTCTCGTCCACACACAACTTTGATTACCTTTTCTCAGCTCAGTGGCTCTGAAAGGCCGGACCGGCAGGTCAGGAGTCCAACTAACAATATAGGGAGTGGGGAAAGAATGGGGCCGACTGAGAGAGCTCCTGCTAGATTCACTGTTCGCCATCTGCGACTTGTTTTCTCTCAGCTGATGGAAGATGACTTATTTCTCTTTGGCTGAGTTCTCTTTCAACCAGGCAGGAGAAGATCAAAGAGGCAGAGAAGTGACAGCGAGAGTCAAACTCATTTTTGGATTTGATTTAAAAGAGTTACAACACCTACTTTATATGTGTTTCTATGTTTATTTTTACTGTCATTATTTAAGCAGACAGGTTAGGATAATATATTTGGCATCTATCTAATTGTGTTACTTCTTTTCTTTACATTAATCCACAAATTTAAATTAGACCTTTAAGCATGCATCACGGCAGATGCATGAATATACTGTATATCAGATATTTAAAATTTCCTTACAGAACAATAAATGTGCTCTCACATCTATCGACTTGGGAAATAAACAAAGCCTACTCCTTTTCTAACAAACTCTGCTGTCATTTATTTTTTTAAAAACTACATATTTGACCCCAGTTTCAACTTCAAGGGTTAAACGAGATCAAAGCTGGTTTTGATGTTAATATTTTAGAGAGCTGGGAAGAGAAATTGCACTTTGCTACGAGCCGAAAGCTTTCCTGCCGGTTTTGTTCATTGTAACGTTTGCTCTTGATCCCGGGGGATGATAGAATTAAGCAAACTGAACTTGCACACTTTGATGCAACAAATCCTTCGTATTGCATGTGTGTGTAAGCACTGAAAGAGTATGGAAGGCCTTAAGTGGATGAGTGGAGTGAAGAGGATTCACGTAAAGATGCAAAATATGTAAGTGTCTTCAGATCAAATTAAACATTACAGTTCCTTTTAGAGGGTTTTTATCACCAATAATGCTGATGTTCTTATACAGCTTTACATGGAAGAGCATATATAACATGCAGTAAACAGACAAAACAAGATGCACAATTTCCTCTGTCAGTCTACTGCACGTCTCTGAGTGGAACAATTCCACCATGTATCATGTCCCATTATGAAATTAATTTGCTCCGTCTGACATATTCCCATCCAGATGCTAATTGCCTGCAGGCAACAGATGAGCTGGCACACTGTGATTATAATCACAGATAAGTTGGAGATTTTCATATTTTGCAGACAGCGTCCCGCCAGCTTGACCTTTCAGCTTTTTTTCACGGGACTGCCCTGTTTATGATCGATACGGCAGCTGCCCCGCTGAGGATTGGGCCCAGTGCTCAGAATCCTCTTTTTCTTTCACGGCCTCCTAGTTCAGCTGTCATTACAGCATCATCATCATCATCATCATCATCGTCGTCGTCGTCGTCGTGAGACTGAGCATACAGTCAGGTGTGGTGTGTGTTAGAAGTCTCTGTGTTTTTGGTATCAAACTGTCAGATCATTGCTTCTAATGTGTATTTCATGTTATATGAGAGCTATTGTTTTGCCTGAACATGCACACACACACAAACACCTACACACACATACTGTTCCTTGAATGCAGTAATTGGCTGGATACCAACTGAGATCAGCCGATCATTAGAAGAAGACCTGATCGTGGCACATTTGTGAAAAAAATATCAGTCACACAGTGTTTTCACTGCCCGATTCAACACGGTTGCTTGATCTCCACAACCCAGCTACCTGGTCTGAGCCAGTTTGTGTTCCTGTATGGCTGTCTGGCTGGCCGGGCTGTATCAAAATTTCTCAATCCCATTATTGTGGTCACAGTAAAGTGTATTACAATGATATCCATCCTGTTACTGAAATACTATTAAATCAGCCCGGTCGCACTAAATGGCATATGAATTGCAAGTTATTTAGCGTAAGATAAGAACATAGTTCTTGCTTTTTGTGTATCATTTGTATACCATGTAGTGTGTTCTAACTGCACTGTAAATGCAGCTGCCGTATATGGCTTGCGGGTGGAGAGGTAGATGGATCCAACAAACACAGGCCTTTCAACCAGGACACTGCGGTTTTTGTGTCCCGGTGTTCTAGCTCACGCTAGCTGGTAACTTAGCGTTTGTTATGCTAACACAGTACCCGGCCCCGCCCGGCCTCGCTCCTCCCCAGCTCCACCCTCTCGTCCAAAAATGGTCACTTCTGGCTCCAAAAAACAAAGACGGCGACGGCCAAAATGCCGAACTTAAGGTTTCAAAATGATAGTTCACAAACCAATGGGTGACGTCAAAGTGACTACATCCACTTCTTTACAGTACAGTCTAAACAGTCTATGGTCTGATACTACAGTCACAGTAGCCTACCTACCAAATCTAAAAACTTTTGACATATGCTAAGGGTTATGCTGGTATAGTCTGTTTCCCTGATTGAAGGAACAGTCGACCAATCAGAGCTTTTGTAGGCGGATTAAAAATGTCAATGTCATCTTCCTACATCCATGAGATATAGAAACAGAAAAAAGGTCACAAAAATAGCAACAAGTACGGATGTTGCTACCTGTACTGGTTGTTTTCTAGAAGTGTGCTGGGCCTGATTTCTCCCAACAACCTGGTTCATTGTGTCCATGTAAACACAAGGAGTGTAAACCTCTAAAGTCTTAAAATCTGATTTTGAGCCGCCACTTTTTACCAAATGGTGACTCATACAGTTCACAACTACAAAAAAACAACAGAGAGCCCAATAGGATTCAAGAAGCAACAAGTGGGAGTTTTAAGTTTGTCAGTAAAAGGATATAATTTTTAGGTTTTAAGGCTGTGATAAAAAATAAGAATATAAGACTCACTGTTCTCAAGAAAATACAAATATCATTTTTTAATGAGAAGTAAAGAAGAATAAACACTTTTAATTGGCGCAGTGAGTCCAATTTAGAAAAGAACATGAGGAACACTTGACATGACACAATGTCACTTTGCAGGCTCTTGTTATGGAGGAACTCTCTGTAAAAATGAGGAGGAATAAGGAACCGATCAGTGATCTGTTTCTTATAATGATGACGTTAATGATGGGAGCATCATTAACACATACAGAACAGAACAGTACCATCCGTGTACTGGAAATACTCAGAGCTCCGGTGTCGGTGTTGTTGGAAAGTTTGAGCTTTCAAAGTCATTTCAGCAGGTTTCATCAGTAGCAGCTGGTGAGAACATTAATTGCCAATCAGTTGATCTTAACAGTTTGCCAGGGTTAAGACCATCTCATCTACTTAATGTCATCCACTGCCTCTCCCTCCTCGCATTGATCGAATGTTGTTTAATTACCAGCCAACTGTAGAGACTCAATGAACTATTAAATAACTTAATGATTTAGCACTCTCCCCCCAATAGTTCGCATCCAGTGAAGCGGCTCGCTGCACATATTACACAAATGACTACCGGCGGAGGTGTATCAGCTCCTGTACTCACACCAAACACATTGTAATTTAGTTGCTATGAACCACAGAGGATATGTAAGCACCTCCGAGATCATAAACACTTATGGAGGAAATTGTTATACTAGATTTGCTCTTTAAAGGGCTTTAAAAACACATACAAGTCATTTATTTCTGCAGCGTTGACTCCATCCCCGGAGCTTGTAACACTGATAACACTGAGCCTTTTAAATTCACCTGCATTAACCCCCCCCCCCCCCCCCCCCACACTCCCTCCCCCAGAGGTGCTGTATCACCACATTGAACAGGCTTTATGGATTGGTGATGAGATGACTGCCGTCGAGTCCGCCGTGACCCGCTGTGTCAACACTTACAGCGGGTCTCGCAGCTACTGTTTCATGCCGCCGCTACCTGCCTTTTTCTAACAGCTTAAGTGGAAAAGTGAAAGTTGTGGATTATTAAAGGCAGCTAAAAGCCAGCTGAAGTAAGTCGGTATACCACCGGAGGGATGTCAACCCAATCCACACAGTGGCCGGAGGCAGCTTTCATCTTATACTAAAGATTCTTTTTAGTGCTTATCAGCCTGGAACCTGGAGAGTTCACATGGTTCACATACAGCACACCCGCTATCATGCTTGCCTGCATCACCACGGACAGTCACTCAATGCAAATGCATGAACATCCCATCATAAATCATTCAAGCATCTCTCTGATCTTACTCTGGACTGAAAGGGAATGCAGAATGTACACACTTATTAAAAGGACCATACTGGTGCTTTCCCATAATTCCCATTAAATGCAAATTGTGCATAATAATATCACTGCTGACCACTTTCCAAAGCACACCGCTCTGGCATTTTACATAAACTAGAAACTTTGTTTTTGTTTGTATCCTCTTCATAAAGGACATATTTGCCCGTTATTACTGCCTGAGCTGGATTTTCCAAGAGTCATTAAAAGCAACGTTTTACTGAGTCACAAATTGGATGTGAGTGTTCCTGCACCAATTCAAAACAACAACCCTTCTGAGTGCCGATCATATGATTGTCCTCCTTCTTCGCCGTATGGCACACTGGCTATTTTAAACTAGTATTTTATCATACATAAATCAGATTTAAGACATTAAAACCACATTCAAATTTAAAATCCATGAGTTTATTAATTGATCTCACATAAATCAACTATAATTGATGAAACAAATTGAACTAAAATCAATTAATTGCTTCCATATGCAATTTATATCAATAATGCAAGTCAATTTTAATGCAAGTCAGTTGAACATACATTGGTCCCATTGGTCTGTTTAACATACAGTCAGATTCTTCTAGTTGTATTTATCTTTTGCTCATAGAATCCCAAACTGATCCTTATTTTAAATTATAAATATGCGTATATGCTTTCTTGCCAAGAGCTAGATAAGATGACTGATACTACTCTCATGTCTGTATAGTAAGCGATTAGGGATGGGTACCGTTAAGATTTTAATGGTACTACTACTCTTACCGATACTGCTCATCGATCCGGTACTTTAACAGAACTCTTAACGGTTCTTTTTGTTGTTGTTTTAAGGGAAAAAAATTAAAAACAGTATTAACATTGCTTTATTTTTTTCATATATACTGTATATACATTAAAATTCATGTAGAAACTACAACAGCATTGTTTGGAACAAATCACTCATAATTCAAATGTCAAATAAAATAAAATAAAATAAAATAAACAATTATTTATAGTATAAGAAGTTTGTGTTTTGAACAAATCACTTATGTCATAATTAAAATGTCAAATAAAATAAAATAAAATAAAATAAACAATTATTTATAGTGTAAGAAGTTTGTGTTTTGAACAAATCAGTCATAAACTATAATGTGGTGATGGTGGATGGGGCAACGAGGGATAAACTACGAGCTAGTCTGTCGAAAATGGTGTATTTCTCCACCTGTATCTGGTGCACTTTTGCTAGATGTTTTGACAGATTGCTTGTGTTTCCGCCCTTACAAGCAAAAAAACAACTTGGTTAAGTTTAGGCAACAAAACTACTTAGTTAGGTTTAGGAAAAGATTGTGGTTTGGGTTGAAATGGCTTCTGGTTGCACACGGGACACAAACACCAATTTCCTGGGTGAAAGTCTTTTTTTTTTTCTGCAACGTTTTACACAGTGCTTCTGTTACAGTATCTCACTGACTTCATCAAATTTTGTTTGCAATGAGAAGAAGACAAACAAAGGACGAATCTCATCATTTTTTGAGATGACAGGCAACAGAGCGTAAAAAATGCACGTGGCTACGGGTTACGAAGCTTGGTTTAAAATAGTTTTCACAGAGGTGCCAGTCTTTTGGAAGCTATCTAAATATGTTTGTCCTGTCTGTCCTAAATCCCACAGAGACAGAAAAGGTGAGTCATCCATCCTCAGCCCTTTCCTCGATGCCGTGGCACAGTCTGACCATCCATCCGCTCTCTCTGCACCGAAGAAAAGCGATCCATTCATCCTCACTATGCTTCAGCATGACCATTCATCCATCTTCAGCAGGTTGCAACAAAACATTAGCATCAATGCACCATACATCTTTGTTGGGTTTAGAATACAAAGCAGCAGGTGGAGTTTGTTTAGAAGAATACCATCTCACTCATTCAATCAATTATATTTCAAGACCCAAATATGATCAATGATGATTAAGTTGCTCTGGGGAAAATTGTGGAAAGTATCTCTCCCAACTTTTAGAGCTCTTTAGTGGCAGAGATAGATAACTGTCTGAGGTTTGGAAAATGTGAAGGAATTCATGCCCCCAGGCAGCGTTTCCTGGTGCCCGTCGCACTGCTGTTGATTTCAAATGTCAGGATTTAAGGTTTGATTCGTCACCTCCAGTGTGTCGAGAATATTTGCAACCTAATAATGCAAATCTACAGCGTCTAATCCAGTGGGAGCTGAATGTTCTGTTACAGCCTCACTTTATATGCACTCAGATGTGTGTGTTTACATAACGCTTGTATGTGCAGCGTACAGCGGCCAAGCTGCAGCTGTGTTGTCACATCCTCAGCTCTGTAATAACATAGTTTGCATCTGCAGGAGAGCAGATGTAGCTATTACACACTCACAGAATATTAGGCGTTTTATGTAAGCAAGATACTACTACTTAAGAGGAAGACAGTTAAATATTACCCTAAATGTTGGGTTTTCAGCAGTAATATTCCTTTTTGATATTGCTAATTACTCCATAGTTGCCACAATATGTTACACAAGTTAGCAGACCTCTGATATTACTCTTCCGCGCTCCACAATAGCAGTTGCATCACTAAAAGCATTTAAATCCAAACCTGCTCTATTTGAAAAATGAAGACTAAATGTTTATGAAAAAAATGGAGGGATGTATGACTATAGGATTACGGCTGTTTTATCTGAAGTCTGACATTTACAAAGTGTGATGAGAAGCCGGTTGACTGGGAGGGTTGTAGCCCTGATCCAGGGCCATGAAATGACAGCAATCACAGAACCCGGACATTGAAGTCACTCAGCCATTCATAAAATTAATTACAGGAAAAAATGTTGAAAAGATCTCACTAGATGATAAGATATATAAATGAAATATACACAAATGAGACTTTAATCAGGAGTGCTGGTGCATTATATCGTCAGGCCGCACATACACACATTCATCTTCCCGTCAGAATTAATTTTAATAGTCCTTTAACTTTTCCTCTAGCGCCATCATCACGTCAAAATTTCATTTGTCCAATACTCTGGTTTATGACCAAATACCTGCAAAACGAATGACATTCCCATTAGCCTCAGCTGCACTCTGTGTTTAGTTCTAATTAGCAAATGTTAGCATGCTAACACGCTAAACTAAGATAGTAAACATCGAACTATAAAGCAAGGAGTCTCTGTCAGTATGTACATATGTGTGTGTGTCCTTCGCATATCTCAAGAACCGTTCATCTGATCTACTTGACACTTGGAAGATGTATTGCTGGGGATCCAAGGATGTGCAGTGTCGAAGTTGGTGCAATTTGGATACGCGGCATGTTCAATATTAATAAACTTTGAATAAACAAGCGACAACGCTCTGTTCAGCAGCGGGGGCGGGGCTTTAGGGCTCTGCGGAAGGAGTCAAGCATGTCATCCACAGCGAGCACATCTGCATGTTAGCATCTTCATTGTGAGCGTAGCATGCCGGTGTGAGCATTTAGCTCAATGCACAGGTCTGCCTAGTTTCACAATGGCGATAGCATGGCAGACTCTTGAAATAAATTGTGTTGAGACATATGAAGAGTTCAACGAGGTCACCAGAATTTGGAAACCACCCTATCCAGTAGATTTTAGAAGGTCATGTCCACGTTGAGCGAAAGTCGGCACAAAACGTCAAAGTCGATTGTTAAGGTTGAGGTATTGTTGTTTTCATGTGATTAATTTGCACGTCAATACATTTTCCGAACTGTTGTTATTGTCATGAATACTTTCACAAAGAACGTGAATATTACGCCGCAAAAAAACAATTAAATTTTTTCCGGAATAAGAAAGATTTTCTGAGCTTTCGCCCCGAGAATAAAGGCATCAACCAATCATGTTGTGTGGAACCAGTTGAGTTGCGCCTATATTTATGAAACAACACGGAGGTTCCGAGTCCGAGCCAAGAAAACTTTATTACTCCTTTCAACCTTGATAAAAAGCAGCGCAGAACAGATCCACTCCTTCCGTTATTACCTTTAACAATAAAAGCCCTAGACATTTTTGTGTAGTGTATTCGTCAGGCCCCCGATGTGTAAAAGCCTTTATTGCTGAAAGTGTAGTTCATGTTCAACAACAGTGTTGAAAGAAAAGCCGCTTTTTGCTTGTTGAAGTGAAATATTTGAACTAGGTCAGTCATAGTGTGACGAGCGGGGGGCAAAATGACCATGCAGCTTGATGAAGAACACTTGAAATCACCCCAGAGGGAAGAACCATCAGGTGCATTTACTGGGCATTTCTCCTACGGTTTTGTTTACTGGCCTGTACACCAATAGGCAAAGAGCCAATAACACGCAGTTTTGTGCATCAACGCAGTGAACAAATTGCTTGAAGGAAGAAAAGCGTTTTTGTCTTTGTCCTAGATTACTATAATGTGTCTCCTTTGCATAGCCTCATTCTCAGGTTTTATGTCTTGTTCACTTCGAATGTGAAGTACTTTTGCAACCAGGGCTGCCAATTTGCTAGACAAGAACAGATGAGACCTTTTGCCTCTAAGTGACACAAGCAGGTACAAGTAATTTGAAACTTGCATCAGGTACCTTGGCGCATAAAAGTTTGGGCTTACCAAAGCAGCATTTCCCCCCCGACATCATTCCCTGAAGATGTCCTGGTAGTACCTGCATACCCCCCTTATCCTCCTCCCCCTCTGACTCCCAGCCTTTTGCTATTGTAATGCAGGCAGGGAGAGTAGAAAGTATTGAAAGCCTTGTTTTCAGCAGCTGCTGTGTGTGTCTCTGTTGAGTTTTTCCTAATTACCTCCCAAAGGAGCCCTACTGCTGTCAGACAGAAAGAGAGGAGGGTGAGAGGGAGCGAGAAAGAAGAAGGGAGACAATGTAGGGGATAGGATGGGAAGAAAGACAGAACGTCGACGGGAACGGGAAGACAATACAATACACAGTGAAAACAGAGCGAGTGAAGGGAAATAATGTAGAAGCAAAAAGAAGAAGCTTGCATGCGATCTTCCATTTGGCCTCGGTCTGCCATGTTGACTGTCACTTCAGCTCTGGAAAACAGGTAGAACGCCTCCATCTCCAGTAAGGGATTTTAAAAAATGCATGGGGCTGACGACATATCCACAGGACAAACGCTAAAAAGCTGTAGACAAGGACTATATGAGGCCCTTATCTACACTTAGAGTGCTGCTTTCACATCTTATTTACTATACAGTCACTTAAAGCGACACTATGCAACATTTGCTCAACAGCTGCAGCTGTGGCCACAAGTGGCAACTACAGTTTAATGGCACATTGAATTTCATTCATTTCCCAAGATTCTCCTGAGTCCTGGGTGTCTTAGACTGTAGGCTATATAACAAGTGGACGTAGTAACTGTGACATCACCAATTGGTTTGTGGACCACGGTTTTGTTGCCATCTTAGGTTTTGGTTGCCATATTGTTTTTTTGCAAGCAGAAGAGATACAAGAAGATGGAGCTAAGTAAAACATTTTATAATTAACTTTCATGAACTGAACGACGAAAACATGGACAAAACCTCAGCCGGGACAACGGCGTAGTAGCGACCTATCAATCACAAGGTAGCCACGCCCTAAAGCATCCTCTGCTTTATGGTTTATTTGACTCTATATGGGACCATAATTTACTAAATGAACATCATGCTGTATTGAAGAAGACTTGAAACTAGCGATTGAGACCATAAACTCATGTTTACAATGTTTACTGAGGTAATAAATCAAGTGAGAAGTAGGCTCATTTTCTCATAGACTTCTATACAATCAGACTTACTTTTACAACCAGAGGAGTCGCCCCCTGCTGGATATTAGAAAAAATGCAAGTTTAAGACACTTCCACATTGGCTTCACTTTTCAAAGGTTGGCCCACTGGATTCATCTTGTGTTATTTGCGCAAATTTGACTGTTGGACCGCGCAATCTGTGTGTATTCGCCCGTGTATAACAGCCAATGTACCGACTGTAAAGACGTTAGCTGTAAGCTGGCTAGCAATGGACACACCAATCGTGTGTTTCGGGGTAGATGCTTTAATAGAGTCACTGAACGAAACTGGCTCACTGCGCAGACATCAACACTTAAATCTTCTACTACCATCGCTGTAATGTTATAAGTTGAGTCATGTCTTCATGAATAATTAATTATAGGGTAGATTTTTTGCTGCGTTTGGCCTTGTTATTCTCTATACCGTCTAATAATAGTCTGTTGAATCGTGTTGAAGCTCAAGTGTTGATGCCTGCGCAGGAAGAACATTGTTATTGTTAATATTGATATTGTTATTTCTTCTTTCAAAAGTTACATATTTATGCTTTTAATAGACATATTACACATATACTTTAAGCTTTACCCTGCGACAATCTGTCACCAAAGTAATTGAAAGGGAAATTACAGAGACAGTTTAGTGATAAAAGGATGTTGAACCGTCTCAGATTATAACAAACTCTCAACAGCAGAGCAAATCCTTGACGATCAGAATCTACATTTTCAAGCACAATTAATCAGTTTTTTGGCCACATTCATATCAAGCTTTTGAAGTTGACATGACCCTAACGTGAAGTCTTTCTTTTACAATAAATATACAAAAGAAGTATTTTAACAGCATGATTCTAATAAAGGAGGATGATCTAGTGTCCAATTGATTGTTTCATTTTCATTTGGTGCTCATAATATTCTGTGTTAGACAATAAAATCCAAAAGCAAACACTGTCTCTGTGCCACAGAAGCAAATGTAATATGGAAGTAACCATGTTTCTCATGAAGATGACTTTACACAGGTTATTTTAACCCACTTGTTCTTCCATGCGTTCACAAAAAAAAAACAGGTTACTGGAGTAACCGGGTCAAGAATGTAGTTCTCTGCGAAGGGAATTGAGGCCACTCAAGTAGAGACTCAACGCAGCAGACAAAGAGCTGCATTTTGGGTGATTTTATGGTAATGCAGATACATTTTTGCATTCCACTTCAATTCATTATCATCGGAGCAGCTCCAGGTTTACGGTTTTATTATTAACTCCCGTTTTCGCGAGTGGAAGCTAAAAACAACTCGCTAAAAATGACCACGAGTTCACATTGTTGCCTATTATATGCAGCTCTTCCTTCCTGAAAACAATACAGGATTTTGGCGCACACTGCAGACTCACACAGGATTAAAAATCACAAAGCCTCTCTCCGGTTATTACAAATCAGGGGATATCCCAGGTAACATCAGTCCTCTGTAAATTGGGCCTCAGAGGGCTATATTAAAACACATTTCCACTGTGATAGACTTAACATGGTGGCCGTGAAAGTGAAGTGTTATTACTGAAGGGAATAATGTGTAAATTATATTTGAGGCTGAGGAGGGATTTCTTTGCACAAAATCAGATGTCATTTTTGCTTACTAGGAAAGAAAAAATCCTTATCATCACTTGCAGGAGGTGTTGTATATTGGAAATGTAAAATAAAACTGTCTAAAGTTACAGTTTATTTCCCCAAACAAACTGCTGTTACTAGCTGTATCAATGTAGCTGTCCATGGTGCTGAAACAGTAAGCTAATTCAAGTGTCTGCCAGCCTACATAAAGAATAAAAACGTCACAATAGGAGCATCGTATCCGCTTAATTATCACACTGAGTACATGCTGAGAATATAGACTACAGTCAGAGCATCCGGCTTGCCGCCTTGAGTATATTACACAATCTTATTAAATCTAGCAGTGACGGTTCCCAGAGGAGACGTATTGTCAGTGAATGCAGGTGCTGTCCCTTTGTCATCAACTTAACAATCACATATACAGCTTCTGATGGGAGCCGGAAAGAAAATAAAGTGCATCCGCATCGCAGAACAAAGAAAGAAAAAGGCAAGGAAACAATTTATGTATGGATGTAATTTATGATTCATCTTTAAAAGAAAACCTCTTTCCTGTCTGGGTTTCTTTTCTTACCAGCAGAGGTAGAAAATCTGTACTCAAGTACTGCTACATTACTGAAATATTACTCAACTACAGGAAAACTGCTGGTGTTAGAAATACTTAAGTAAAAGTACAAAGTATTCTTCTAAAAAATTACTATTAATTAGTATTAGAGTATTAATTACTTTTTAACCGTAGATGTATAATGTAGAAAATATCTATCTTCAACAAAATACATATGCATTCCTCTGCTCTGATAAATGATAAAACATATGAATGGATCAAACTAAGGCAATTTGTTTTCTAAACAAACACACAGATAAAGCAGGGATTTTGTCTGTTAAAACAAAGAAAACTGATTCAAAATCAATGTTTTTGAATCTGCGTATAGCCCATGCAAAATTACGTCCAAGTCCAACAAAGAGCTGTTGTGGTGGTCTCCTCTCAGAACCTGTGACTGCTGCAGCAGGATATTTTTCTTCCGTATGTCATGGTATTCATTGGCCGTTTGTTTGCGATTGGATAGCTTTATTGGCTGCACAAAAATGCAGATCAATATTTTGATATAAATAGTTTAAATTGTAGGCCTACTCAGTAGCGAATTAGGGTTTTAAAAACATCAAAGTAGGTTACATGGTGCAATGCTTACCAGTGAGCAGTCAAACTGGCCTCAATAGAAGCTTTTCATGACAGACATTTTGACCTGTCATAGTAGGAGAAGCACAGGTGTTACTAACAATGTCTATTAAAGTGTCCCAGTAAGCTTTGACGGTGTGACAGCATGCACGATACCAGGACCCTGAAACTGAAGCAGCTAAATGGAATCCATCCATCATTCATTGTGTTATTTACACCTGTGCTTTTCCTACTGTGACATGTTATAATGTTTTCTGTGAAGAAATCCTACAGTATGGATGTTCATATGCAGTTACTGTATCTGACAGGCTAAACACGTCACCCATAAAACACCAGCAGAGATCAGCTGTCATTGAAGTACTTTACCGGATCCAGGTGTGAAACTGTAACGTTTTGTACAAAAACTATGATGTTTGGCTTTTTTTTTTAAAAAACACTTTGGTAAAGAAAAAGGAATAATGGTAGACATTTTGTACAACCTGTTGTAGCTGTGACCTTAAAGCCCGGGTACACACTGCTGGCAGACATGAGCTGAAGACAAAATTTACCCTCAAGGCTCTACGAATACTGAAAGTATCATTTGTGCTCTACTGCACATATATCTGTTGGAGTCTGTTAAAAGTATCTCTGCAGATATATATTGGGGGTACTGCCTATTTAGGTGTTATATAATATGTATATTTGGGGTTGCTGTTTGCTGCTGTTAAAGCGGATGAGAGGAGCTGATTTGATTGACAGTTATTGAAGTCCTGCCTCTATTTGCTGACATTCATCCTGCTTCAGCCTTTTTTGTAAAGTTTGCACCAAGACACCCCTGGGCCTGTATTTATCAAGCACCTCAATCACCCTTTGGAACTGCGCTGAAAGGGAACTGTGGCCTAAAAAGACTCCTACCTTAGACTTGAGAGTGATTAATAAAGCTTACTTTCAGCCAGGAGAAAGATTACTCCTAGAAGAGAGTGTGATGTCGCAGTTTTAACGACCTCTCTGCAGCAAAGTAGACTGCAGCACAAATCCAAGGATCATAATGATTTTTACCAAGAAGCCATGTTCATGGTAGGCTGGAAGTAAACAATGGCAAACCACTCATGTGGCTAAATCAATATATCTATATACAATCTAGAACAGTGACATGACACTACACTAACAACATGTACATACATAGCGTAAATATAGCAACCCTATGGATGGCATGGATGCAGATTGTTTTTCCATAACCTATAAATGAATGAATATGCACATTATCTGAAGAGCCTTCCAAGATAGGGATGTCACAATACCAGAAATTAAGTAGTCGAAAGAAATACCAGTGAAATGCCACAAACCTCGATACCAGTTTGATACCACGGTAAAAAAAACAAAACAAAACAATAAATCCCATGTACTTCAACATCCACTCCTTTCCTTACTGTTTGCATACAGCTTTCTGCTGATTTATTATTAATCCCTGATGATCTGCCTCAAGTTTGTCGCTAAACACAAAATTTCAACAGATTACATTTAAACGCATCATGATAATGTTACAATTTACCTTCGCCCAGGATTTCATAAAAAGTGAGGGATTTGATTAGGGCCACATGAGGTGAACGACACATCTGATCTCTGCTTCAGCTCGCTATCCCGACACTCAATCACTGCTCATCCTAATATCGGCAGATCGATTAGAATAACAATGTCAATACTGTTCACAGTTTGCATCAGAAATAAATTAAAGCTCCTTACAATAGGCTATAGACAGACTGATTGAATAGCCAACCGTTCAGAGTTAAGAGCATTTAAAAAGAAATAAATGGACATCGATGTAAATTGTCCATTGATCCACTTAACCTGGTTTACATCCTGGATTCTTATTGGCAGCGTAAAGAGGGCGTATGTGACACATTAGTTTGTGCACAGTATACTTATATAAAGATATATATATGGGCATGTTTGACAAAGCAATAAATATGTCCTCATTCTCCTCATAGACATGAGACAAAATACACTATAAGATTGGAATTAAATCCTCATTAATATCAGTTTTAACACCAAAAGTGCAGCCTAGGACTTGAATATGCAAATGTGTTTACTAGCAGCTAGTAGGGCTTCCCGCTGCAGTAAAAACCAGTTACTGTATGGACGAATCCAAGGTGAATTTCTCCTTTGTGAATTTACTCATGGAAATGAAATGGGATCGGGCAGAGGTATTTATTTATTAATATATCCAGCGAGGGGCATTACCTCAGTGGCATATTATTTTCTCTTCTCCCAGTGCCCCCCTCCCCTGGAAAGGCGGCATTTGTAAATGTGTGCTGACAGCAGAGGTTACCTTGAGCAGGCCGGTGGACCTGGGGGCTGTATGTCTTCATTTACCCCAGTATCTGCAGATGCCAGGGAAAAGGGAAAGTTATTTTCTGTGTCTGGCCCGCAGGGAAAACTGAGGCTAACGATCTTGGCCATGTTGATTGTTACCTTGCTCTTAGAATAGCACTTTACTTTTAGGATCAAGCAGGAAAGATGAGAAGGGATGGTTGGGGCGTGTCTCCGTGTGTGCGAGTATAGCAGCGTTAAAGGTGAGGGACGGGGGGTGAAGGTGTTCGGGCTACTGGCTGTATACACACACACACAAACACACACACACTCACAGGGGGGAGCTTTGAACCCCGGCACCCAGAAAGTCAGGTGTGTGGTGTGATTATACTGAACATCTGTGTCCACCCATTAATCATCTGGATTATTTAGGTCAACCTTGTTGCAAACACCTTCCATGAAGTTACTATAGAATGCCCGGTAGTATGACTCCATAGTTCAGTATGTCATGGGTCTGACAAGTGTAAGCAAGTCTGATGATACCACTTAAAGGTACAGTGTGCAGGATCTGGCAGCATCTGGTGGTGTGGTTGCAGATTGCAACCAAGTGAGTACCCCTCCGCTCACTCCTACCTTTCCAAGACTGCAGCTAGCGAAAACACAACGATTCTTAGTTTCAGGTGATGGTACACTAATGAAAAGTGAGGAATATTATATTACAACTCTGCTAATAGATCCCCCGAAATGCTACACAATGTTCCTTTAAAGGAATATTCTTTCTGACACCAAAATCACAAGCAAAAGTGCTAGCAGCTGCTCTAAAGTTCCTAATCCTAAAACAAAATTTGAAAGATCCATCTTCACACAAACATAGTAGATATTCCACGTATTCCACATGCACCAAAGCGGTCAATCTCTAAGACACATGACAGATTCCCTCACAGAGATATCAACATTTTGTATTATTTGGATAGGATTCCATTACAGGAACATCATGAATGTAATTTAGCTCATCATTGAAAATGTCATTACAAGTCAGTAAATGAACGCTGCTTGATCATACAACTGTGATCGGTGATGCAAGTTAATTCTGGAAAAAAGGACAGTTAAGAATGAATAAGTGGAAGAATGAATGACAGCCAGCTAACACCCAGTGGGTGAGATGGGTCACACATAAAATAGCTTGTTTGTCAAATCACCTGTTTGAATTTTCAGATGAGTTTAACAGACTGTCTGATCAAAAGAAGAGAGAGAAGTGATGCCCGTGGTGATGAGGCAGCAATGTTTTGACAGGGGAGCAAAGCACATGTTTTTGGAGATACCAAATTTCTAAGTGGTTTTACATGTTTCCAAATACAGTTTTATTGATTTTATCTCCCACTAGGCAGAACAGGTGGTGAAGCGGGGAAGCTCAGATGTGAGTGTAGGCCAGAATAGAGGAGGTGAAGGAGAAACAGGACAGGAGCGTCGAAGAGAGAGGAGCAAAGTGCAGCAGCAGCTGTTGCTGCTCTACTCTAAGGAGCAGAGAGAGCAGAGCCAATAAGAGCAAGACCGACTGCCGCTACAGCATGCCCGAGTACTCATAGCAATCTGGTTTTTAGTCCGGGTTGGATGGAGAACCCAAGACTCAAGCCTTGGACCATGGTGAGTACATCTAACATATGAAGCAGTTTGAGGTTTGATCTCTCAGATGGTTTAACAATCACAGCCACCACTTCTTAGAAAAACCAAACCAAAAAAAACATCAAAAATCTCAACCCAGTGTCGCTTCTCCCGTCTCAAACAAGCACCAAAGCGGGAGATGCACTGTCCACACAACCATTTATTGAGGTTGGGTGCCCAGCTTTCACCGAAATAACTACCATGAAGACAGTGTGAAGGCACACTGATTAAAGGTAAATTCACTAATATACATATCATATTTTTAACTTGTTGTTCAGGAAACTCTCTCAGACTTAAATTAAATTTTTTTCCGACATTTGATTGAAAATCTATTGTTTTTTTCCCCAGCGCCGGTTGCCTTTGACCCCGTTGTCATTCTTGAACATGAGGCATTAATTGGTGGCTTCAAGTGCCTCTACCACCTCACAACAAACGAACAGGCTCATCACACAATTACGCTGACCTCCTGGAGATTGCTGAATTTCTTCTAGTTAAAAGGTAAATATTCATGCTTGCCTTTTTTTTATCATTTTTCATCATCACAAAGTTTGTAATATTTGATCTAAGATAATTTGTTCTCTTTAAGATTGGGAAGACAACCAATTACACATCGCACATAATCGTGGGTGAGATGCTCCTGAGCGCTGTCGTTGATGAGCCAATCCTTGAAGACATCACTGCCTCTGTGGTAATCCGGCTGGAGGTGGACGAGACCATGGATGTGTCTGTTAAGACAGCTTGATGTTTAAATTAGATATAATTGTATTCCGAGAATGACAACAATAAATTTTGAACGACGTCTTTATTATGTTATGCCTCTTTGTTCATTAGATATATGGACAAAGTGGGGCGGCTTTCCAGCCAATTTCTGGACCTGGTGACAGACAGCGACAGCAGAGCTGACACCATCGACAAAGCAACATTCCCACACAGAAGATTTAAGGTCTGGGGACGGATAGAGCCGCTGTCATGACTGGTATGAACTACCAACAAACACAAGGTTGATATTAACTGCTTGGAAACTAAATCATGCAATAAAACATGTTTGTCCTGAAACAGAGAAAGTGGTTGGTGTTAGTTGCATGTGCAGCACACCGCCTCACCCCGTGCTGTAAGGACGCTTCATCAGGAGTGGCTTATATGGACTCCGTCAGGGACCTTTTACAGCAGCTACACCTGTACTTCAGGAACAGTGCTAATCACACAGCTGTACTCAGCAGAGTGCTTGGGCCTGGATAACCTGAAAGTGAAGGTGATATAGAAAGGGGAAAAAATATCTACACACCTAATATCATATGACTTAATATGCTTTCATCTCATGGCTCTACATGTAAATATTTCTAGGAAGTGAAGGACACAATCTGGCTATCGCAAGCCATGGTCATTACCGACCTGCAGCGGAACCTGAGCGCCGTCCTGGTGGCCTTGGACGAGGACACTGAGCTCAAGAAACACCCCAACAGCCAAGGGGCTGTACGGCTTTCTGGCCACCAACCGCTTTGTGTATCTGCAAGCAGATGTGCTGCCACATCTCAGCAGGTTGTCAAAGGTGTGAAGTTCCTGAATCTGAAAGTTCGGGTACTTTCCAATATTTTATTTTTGACATAAACTGCTTATATCAACCAGATACCTGCTGCTGCGTTCACACCTGTTCTGTCTCTTTGTTATTGGGTCCTTGTGACAACAGCCTGCCTCTGAACAATTAAGGATGCTGGAGACCATCAGCCACCTGGGTCTTTCCTGTCAAATCTCCACCCTGACCTGGACAACCCTGCAGGACTCGGGGCTTATAATATTGTCAATGAGGAGGAGAGGAACAAGAGAGGACTGACTCTGGACCCGGGTCAGAAGCCAGGTATGTTTGTTTTAGATGCCTGTTAAGTGGTTTGTATATGGACAAACACGATTCAGGTCAATTTATATTGATGACCTGCTGGAAAGTAGGCTCCAGAACCTGGACCTTTTAGGGGTCTTCCATGTGTTCAGCCTTCAGGCAGCGACTGGTGATGAGGCAGTTAACACGGCCAATTTGCAGCTCCTTGCCGGCAATTTCTACAGGGTAATGAAGGGCAGCAGAAATGGTCCTCTTTCAAGCAGCAGATGCTAGTTGGGGCATTCAGGGTATCATGGAATGAATCACAGTAGCTGTGTTTCCATTCCATTGTCAAAAAAATTTAAGTGAATTTTGGAAATGTTGCAAAAAAAGAAAAGCGAATTAGACGCGTTTCCATCAACTTTTTTGGAGCGAATAAACTCAGCTTGTTGGCTATAGCGTAGTTTGGTCAGGAGTTGGCGCTATAGGATACGCATGGCTGTAATCTGCCAGTAAACAGAGTAGAAGAAGCAGAGGTTGCGAATGCCAACTGGAAACAAAACAAGTCGGATTGGCTATGCATGCATCTAGCCATCTACAAGAGCAAAATGAAGGAAAGATGTCCAAGGAATTGGGCAAGTTATAATTGTTCTTTCATGTCAGATAGTATTAGCCATGTTTCATGTTGTCCAGAGACAAAGACAAACTTTATAACTGTATTTATATTAATAATATCTGAGAAGATGCCGACAGCGAAAATGTATTAATTAATTTTAATTCAGCAAAGGCGTTTCCCATAACACCTTTTTGCGCATTGACTATTTTTCGATAAAGGCAAAAAACACCTCAAACAAGCGTAAAAACATTTTTTGCAATTGAGGAAGTTTTGTTGAATTTTGCCGTTTCTATACAGCTTTTCTAATGCGATACTTCAGAATCCGAATACAAATATGTGAATGGAAACACGGCTAGTGAGTAATATTCCTTTTCAGGAGTTCTTTATCCTAGATTGATGTTGTGTTTTATGTGTTTCAGGACACGGATCAGCAGCACCTGATGCAGGGCCTGGCGTCAGAGGTGGGTGAATGGAGGCAACGCTCCTCGAGCAAGGTGGCTGCCATTGGTCTGACATCCCAGTTTCCAGTGTAAACTGTGAAAAGGGATTTCTCTACAACAAACAGGGTAGGATTCTTGAGCAAGTAATATAATCTTTATTCAAATCTCACACCCCATGGGCCCTACATCTACTGTTCATTATTATTTTTGTATTATCTGACCGGAGAAATCATTTAAAGGAGAAACAACTTGATACTTGTATGCGCTGAGCAACAATGGCCCCCCAACAAGAGAGTTTCCTTTGTGAGAGCCTTAGAGCTATTCTCTAAGAGCCCTCAAAAGATCAAATGCTCTCAAGCAGGATGCCAACTGTGCCACCACTAAGGCTTTGATTTAAACCCACCTTGAACTTTGAGGGTTTGGGGACGACGGTAGGGAGCTTAAAGAAGTGGGAGGGAGGGAATGGAGGGGAGACAGTAGAAAGGTTGGGGAGGGGGTGGGAAGATGCATATTGGAGGCACAGACCTTTTGGATTGTTGTAGTATTTGTTATATGTTTGTCGTAGTATTTATTATATTATGTGATTTTACTGTATATGGGTTGTTGATATATGTTTTCCTCAATAAATGTAAATAATTGTAACAAAGGTTCTACTTGTGTTATGTTCAATAAAAGTGTATATTCAAAATCTTGAGACACCTCATATATAAGCTAGACAGACATTTCCCCTGCTCATTGCTGTTCACACATGTACTCTTAGGCCTCAAGAGCCCTTCAGGTGCCGGCAGACACATAGAAATCTCCCGGCAGGGCATGCTTTACAAGAGCACAAAGAACATTACCTCTGCTGCTACATCTCCTTCCTAGGGGAAACACTGTAAGTGTATGATTAAAATATAGTGAAGCAATATGATAAGATGTTTCGGTTGGAATAGCGTATTGCATTAACTACAGTATAGGCATATGAAGTAAAACCCGTGCATTCATGTTGTCCGGGCAGGGTGGGGGGAAAAAGGAAGAGAGAGCGACAAGACAAAGCAACAGGTTAGTTTGTGGGTGTTCAGTGAGTTGGTCGACACGTTCACAGAGCTATATTTTATCAATGATAATATACTGTATCTTAATACACAAGGCCATTTTAGGACCTAGGTGAAAGAAGTGTTTAGGGAAAAATACTTTTACTGTAATGCTGCCACACTAAACATTGTTGGTGTTACTTTTTAGATATTACAATACATTTGGCAATGACAGCACTGCTGTTGAACTTTGGCAGGGGCATATTTTGAGTTCTGGTATTTGGCTGTTTTTTGGACTGGGCGGGTTTTATTGGCCGTTGGGCTGGCTTCGTCACACAGACCTGGCAACCCTGAATGTAAGCTGCAATCATTAGCAACCAACCTGACAAACTAATACCCACTGTAAAACTTTGTTTATGCTTGCCGCAAGGACGGTCTAACGGACATGAGAGGATGTGGAATCGTGACGAGGAAACGTTTAGATCTTTTATACTCAGTGCGGGTTTCTCCTCACGGCAAACCGACATTCTCAAAGCTCCTCAAAATTCATAATTAAAGAGGGCAAAATCGATCGGTCGCTTGCTAGAAATGAAAAGCCTGTTTTCATTCACCTCTGTCTGAAATCAAGGAGCCATTGTTTCAAAAGTTACAAATATCAAGTGGTAGCAAATGGGGCTCAAAAAATAGTCAGTTAGCTTACCATAAAGACTAAGAGCAGGTAGACACAATTTATTTTGTCACATTTTAATGTTGTTTTCTAAATGTCGGCCTTCAAAGCATTAACTATTAAACGTAGAAGCTATAAGGTCTTAACGTAAATATATTAGATAGATAGATAGATAGATAGATAGATAGATAAGCACTGAAAGCATCAAGGTGTAAGCTCCTAATCAAATCCTTGACATTGTCCTTATCTGCTTTGAACAGAGCCGTGCCCTCTAGCCCTTTCTTTTTCATTATAATGGAATAGATTAAGAGTGTATATGGACGACAGGGAGCAGGAGTCTTAGCCACAGAGCTAAAATGAAGGGTTATTACAGTTAAATACAGGCTGACACTCTGTCGGCTAATCCTCGGGGCGGCCATTACGGGGGAAACTAATAGGCACATCAGTAATCACAGCCAAATTCATTGTCTTATCTCAGTCTGAAAAGCACCCTTAGATAGCACTATAACAATCACTGTAAGAGGATCTCTACCAATATTTAGGAAGAAGTAGACTTTTTAATTGGTTCATGAGATTTCATGAAGTTAAAAAAAAAAAAATCAACCGATAACCTTGAAAAGAAAAAGTGGTGGTTGTTAAAGTCAAAACCATTTTGTTAAGATTGAACATTCCTTATGACTTTTCATATGCTTGATATGAGTTTATATCAGATTGACCTGACTGAGAATGGATTTCCCCAAAATTCAAAACACTGCTTCATAAAAGCTGCACCAACAAATATTTTTAGAATAACAATGGATAAAATAACGATGCATAACGGATCGCTCATAGTGACAAAACCCACACAGAATAATCACTAGACGAAGCAGTTCCTCTCAACTCTACAGTGATTTTTAGCCTCTTCTAACTCATTGTTACAGTACATAACTCCAATGTTTTGATTCATTCTTACAGCTCTCATCAGTTTGTTTCAAGCCACATCAGGCATCTGTTCTGATAAACCCACCATACTCTACTGGTCGAGCACTAAACGGTTGACAGACACATTTGGGAGCTAAAGAACTTGATTTTTTTTCCCCTCAGGAGTTGGTGGAAGCCAAAACAGAGGTAAAAGAATAGTGAATATTGCACTATTGTTATACAACATCTATTCCATGTTTATAAGTCCTAGAAGAGGGATCAATCCTTTATTGCTCATGTTGAGGTTTCTTGATTTTTACTACTTCACAAGGTCATAATATGTCAATCTTGTGTACCCAATTAATAAACAATACAAAGAAACAAATACATTTTGCTGACATATTTTTAAAATTGCATGAATTATCGTTAGCCAGAAAAGATCACAGCTAACGTTCCTTTATTCTTATTATTCTCTCATCTTTGTCATGCTTGTACGACCTAGCAACAGTGACAAAGGGGGCGGGACTTAGGAAGGTTCAATTAGCCAAATAAAATCAATTAATGCAGTTACAGGTACAAAAATAAAACCATTAACTATTATTGTGGCCTCTGTCAAAATGAGTCAAATCTTATATATCTTAGTTTGTTCATAACTGATCTGTTGAGCCTATATAAACAATAATCAATATAAGTGGTAATATATTGATATTATACAGTATTTATTTGGTATTAAGTTATTTCAGACCATAGGAGAGGGCCCTTTCTTGTTTCAACATATTTTCCCAGTTTGGTGTGGAACAACTTGACTGGCCTGCTCAGAGCCCTGACCTCAACTCCATCCATTCCACCTTTGGGGGAACTTGAACTGTGAGTCAGGCCTCATCACCAGACATCAGTGTCAGACATCACTAATGCTTTGAAAGAGAGCAAATTCCTGCAGCTAGCTACTAAAATCTTGTGGAAAGCCTTCCCGGAGGGGTGTCGGCTGTTAGAGCAGCATATTAATGCCACTGGTCTTGGAATGACATGTTCATCAATCAAATATGCATGTAATGCTCAGGTTTCCACCTTTGGCCATGAAGTGTATATTAGAGAGTCAAACCAAAGTGAAATTATTGCAAAAACAGTCAGTGTCTTTGTCTGATAAAGCACCTATCTCAACATTTAACTCCTTTAGCCAAAGATATTGGTTGGTCATGAAAATGTAAGAGCTCTGAGCTAATTGTATTGACATCTGAAGAAAGCCTATAAAATGTCAAGCGGGTAAACACTAGGCATTTTCATTAAATGTCCAAAGGTGCACGAGTACACACAAATTTGGAAAGCATACATCATTCAAATCTACCCTGATGCACTGCTGTTAGCGCGCTCAATTTATTGAATTGGGTTTAGATTTAATTTGCATCCTAATTTGACCCTGGCACCTCTGACTAAAGCTCAGGGTGGTTTTATTGCTCTCCACTTTGTAATCAGTCAGTTATTCATGAGTACTCTGAATACCAATGGTCCTACTCCTCCAGCTGCTGAGAGGTGGGAACATTCAGACGTTGTTATTGTTCACAGCCTCAAAGTGTGTGGGTGTTGAAATTTGATACCACACTTATATTTTTGTAAACCAGCAACAAAAACCAAAGATAAAACTCTGCAAGTTGTGCCACTTTGCTGACAGATGCACTGTCACCCTCTCAAGTGATTTGAAATACAAAATGTGCACCATACATTAAATACTATTATGTGTGATATCTCAGTTCAGTGAGATTTTTTTACTTTTTGTGTACTTTTACTCAACTTTAACTGACCTACATTCCCCAGAATGCCCTTTGGCAAACCCCAGAGAGTGTGCTTGAATGAATAATTTGTATTGTAGGTAGAGGATGCAACAGTGCTGAGGGTGTTTTTCCAGTCGAAAAAGCAAGAGTCACCCTTCCCAATCAATATGAGACTTGTCAGGATGCCCTATTGCATTCTGGTCTACTTTGGCTACTGTTGGTGAGGAAACAGTTAGAGTATATTTACATCTTCCATAATGTGTGAGCCTTAAACATCAGTGTGACCTTTGTTTTCAGCCACGCTTCAACATCTAAACAATTACTGCATGGACTGCCATGAATTTCGGTACTAATATTCACGGTTCCAAGAGGATGAATCCTACTGAATCCTATCGAAACCAGCAAGTCAACATTTTCACTTATCCAGTGAAATATCTTAACATCTGGGGGAAAAAATGCCAAAATACAACATTTTGTACAGACATTCATGGTTCTCACATGATGTATCCTAAGTGTTACCAGCAGGTTGCAACTTGTAATTTTAAGTGAAATGCCTTAACAACTGTTGGATGGATTGCCATGGTATTTGGTACAAACATCCATGTTGAAATAAATAATGAATTGTAATAACCTTAATGACCCCATAATGTACCTTTTTCCTCAAGTGCCATCATCAAGTCAAAATTTCCATTTGCCGAATACTTTGGTTTATGACCAAATACCTGCAAAACTAATGACATTCCCTCAGCTTTTCTTTGTCTTTTGAGCTAATTAACAATTGTTAGCATGCTAACATGCTTAACTAAGATGGTGAACATGGTAAACATGGTAAACATACCTGCATTTGGCTCAAAGCACTGCTGTGCTCAAGTACAGCCTAATGTGGCTGTAGAATTTTATTTGTGTGGACTCTGAGACAGAGACAGAGACACCAAATCTGACCTTTGCCATGCTTCAAAAGAAATGCACCACTTGTGTCTAATTTCGGCAACATTGGTCCAACTGTTAGTCTGTCCATCTGTCTTCTTGTCCAATAATGTGGTCCAGTGCAAGACATCTCGAATACACATGGCTGGGTTTCCATGAAATCTTCTGTCGATCTTCATGGCTGCCTAATCTCTATAAACAGATTTTGACATATAGAATCTGTAGGCAACGGCACAAGATTTTGGTAACGGGAGCATTCTGGTTTCTGTTTGTAGTCCGAGCAGTATTTACTAATAATTTTCGAGCAGACTTTGGTTGAATAAAGGGAACAGTCCGTGTGGAGAGCAAAAGAGGCGGAACGCATTGGCCGAAATGCAATCTCGGAACCCAAATCGTCTGACAATAATTTATAAACTGGCTACCTGTGAAACAATCTGGTCGTAGACGTCGTCTCTCAACTCCAACTCCAGTCTTGCGTCTGAAGTTGCTGATCAGACTGTAAACAATGAGCAGCGCACGGAAAAGGAAGTGTTGTCCTGGCTACACCGGAACCCCAGAAATATACTGTAGCCCCTTGACCCCAGAGGCTTATCCGTCGTCAGACCGGTAGCCGATGGGTTTCAAGATTGATGGTTGCCATAAATGCGGATGTTTTAGGTGACCTTCTGACCTTTACCCTAATACTTAACTTGAGCCTAAGAACTATTGAGATTTAATGGACAGCTTTTATAATTTTTTTTTTTTCATTTTGGCCATTACTCTCATGCCAAATGATCAACTTAGTACAAGAGATAAGTAAACTGACGTAATATTTGTGTTTTATATGATTGCTTTGCAGAGAATGAACACTGGTAATCTCGTGACCCCACTTACTGTATGCTAAACTTTCCACTTAACCAAAAATCACAATCCAATGGGCTGATTGTCAGGACATTTGCTAAACCCATTCACGCTCCCACAGGATTAACCCTTAACCTCCCTGACCTCTTTTGCAGTGCCATCCCACGGTCAAACGTTACACTTCTAGCCCTTTTTTTTGGTCTCCAAACCATGCTGAGATAACCCCCATGACATCATCAGGGGTTACTTCCTTAAACTTGACAAAGCATTATAGATTATACAGTTATTGTCTTCTATCAAACTCAACTATACAGTATCTACTGGAAATAGATGCACCATTATTGCCTTTGTTTGTCCATGTAGCAACAGGAATACAAGTTATAACTGTTTTTTTTGCTAACATTTTGTTTTGGATTCTTCCTTTTATCATTTTACAGTCAGCTGAGCATGAATACGATTTGTGAGTGTCTTATTGTAAGGATGACTGCAGAAGCCCCACAGCTGCAAGTTTCCCTGCAGTAAAATATGAATATTTTTAATCTTCACACAAACTCTTTTCCATCCTTTTTTTTTTAGTTGCAGGAATAGTTTTATCTGTTCTAAAGCTTTGAGAAAGAACAGCTTGAGCAGCGAGGGGGGAAATAGCCATTCCTTTAAGTCGTGGACCACATATGAATAACTCTTGGCTCTGTGCATATGGTCCCTGGCTTCTGGAGGACGATGAGTGTTTCAGGTCACGGTTCCCCTTCTACATATTTCCCTCATGCATATGAGTGGCATGATAACTCGCTCTGCTTGAATTACTGTCCACATCGCTCTCTGGCTTTACTGACCGGCTGGAAAACCCAAAGGACGGTCCCTTCTGCTGGCGACGCCGACTCCCTTGGCCCTTTTTTGGACATTTTGTCCTCTTTTCCTGTCTTCCATGCCTCCCTCTCTGGTTCTCCATCGGTCCCCTAGGCAGTGGCAGGTGCACTTGGGGGGCTCTGGAGGGTCTTTGCCAGGAGCTTGAATGAAGCCTTTATAAACTGGCTTCAATGTCCCCCCTGTTTCCCCCTGTGCTATCATAGGAAAACCACTATCATCACTGTTATGATCTACGGCCCTCCGATCGTGGCTTCTCCCCGCCCGACAAGGGGCTTACAAAGACCTCCTAAGGGGTTGTGATGCTCCATTTCAATCAGGCTCTTGAATCAGAACCCAAACAACCCCACCCTCCCACCCACCTCCTGCCTCACACGCACAAACTCACCACAGAGACAGAAACGGCATGTAACTTCAAGGCAGCCAGGCTACAGCGACAGAGAACAAGATAGACACGGGAGTCTGACACTCCAGCTTTCAGTGGAATTACTGCAGAATTAAGCTGGTGAAGTGAGAGGAGAGGAAAAATGAGTCAGCACAGCCTGTCATTGTCACTTGTCTAGCCTAACACCGGGGCCGCTGTAAACCCAGAGATGCCAGCTAGCTCTTTAAAAAATCTGCAACATTTTATCTAAACAAACATGTTATGCAACTACCGCTGATTGCTATGCAACAGCGATCCAACCTATTTTCAGCTCATGGAAGATTTAACATTTGCTGTTCTAAACATCCAGTGTCTTTACTTGCAAAGAATCATCGGATGCACAGGGTGTAGGTGAGATTATAGCAAGAACTGGATAGCACGAACGGGTACAGTCACCATGCCAGACAAAGAAATGAATGCCGGGTTACTGGCCAGTATCCACTGAATGTGTTTTGTTCTGACATCTACATTATGTATTGGAGCCAACAGAGTACCTTTTGATTCAATGTTTGCTTTGTCTTCTGGGTGCAGACAAAAATAACCTGCTCACCAAACAGAGCATTGAATGACTGACTGAATATTGGATGATTCTGTTTAGTTTTAGACATGATGGCAGCACAGCTCTAGGGATGGCACTGTCAGTCTGACTGTCAGTCGGTCCACCACTTCACTCCACACTGAAATATCTTAACAGCCACTGGATGGATTGCCATGAAATGTGGCACAGACATTCGTGTATCCCAGAGCAGGAAGCATACTGACTTTGGTTATTCCCTGACTTTTTCCTATAGTGCCACCAGCGGGTCAAATTTTTCACACATCCAGTGAAATATTTCAACATCCACAAGGTGGATTGGCATAAAAAAAGTTGTACAGACATTCCTGGTTCACAGAAGATGAATCCTAATGACTTTGGTGATCCACTGACTTAGCCATGGTAGCGGCGTGGCTCTAGAGATGGTAATGTTGGTCGTTCCAGTCCACCACTCATCTCAACAACTGTATCATGGGATTACCATTACATTTTGTACAAGCACTTCTGGTCCCTGGAGGATGAATCCTACAGACTTTGGTCAGCCTCTGACTTTTCCGCTAGCGCCATCGGCAGGAGGAGAGCTAGAAACGCTGGCAGCACCGGAGGTAGCAAGCACCACTTGCCTAAGCCTGGTTGTTTGTGGAACCCGTCCCTCACCTGACTGCTCCACCCATCTACACACCTGTTCCCACTTTCTTCACCAGCCCAAAGGCCTATTGAAGGAGGCTGGGACACGGGCCCTGCAGTACATATACCGGCCCCTTTTACCCAGTCAGTTGCCAGTTCGTCAAAGTTGCCATTTGCGTTTTGCTTTTTTTTTTCACGCCACCAGAACCTGAACCTGACCCCGCCTCGGACCCCGTACCTACACATACCCGTCTACCTGCCTGCACTTTTCCCTGCTCCATTCCTGCTCTCCTGTAGACTTATTTCTACCCATGCCTGTGAGCTTTTGAGTCTTTTCTTTTGTTAATAAATCACTGCACTGTACTTGTCTGCCATCGACTGTCTGCGTTTAGCATTCTACAAAACACTCAACGGCATCTTAAAATTCACTCAGTGGCCATTATAGCTAAAAATAATGCAGGATAATACAACAGCCCACCAATGACTCTAACCTTCATGAAGGTTATAATGTTCAGTTATTGTTGAAACTATTTTAGAGCATGCTTGACAGTAAAGGCAAATAATGCATGCATACTCAAAGGTACTCAAAGCAATGCCCTTTCATTTATGAACAAGTAAAAATATAATAGCAGAAATAAATCCCAGCTAAATGGAAACAAATCAACTTTGAATTGTATTTTTAAAAATGTATGTTTTACTTTTGGAGTTTGCATGGTGTTTTAGGACAAGGCAACAACAGTATAATTAAGAGGTGGTTGAAGTTAGCCCATTCAAACACTTGTTTAATGTTATGTGAAACTGAATTCCAGATTGTTTTATTTGTCTTAATAAATTCTTCCTCTACTGCTGCTTTTTCGTACATCCTACAAATATAATCATACATATAATATATGACCTAATATGTCCATGTTTTGCTTGTATTGCATGCTGAGCCTCAACTCTAAAAACATTCCCACAAAGTACATAAGGACAGTCCTTCACTATTCCCCCTGTGTGTGTGTTGACATGCTGGCTAAGCCATTCGTGTGTCTCCCGGTAACTGAATTCTTTGAACAGTTTGTCCTGAGGGTTATGAAGAGACAAACTGATTATTGACAATCAACAAATGAACAGTCATTTCTATTTGGCCATTACACAACACCATCCAATTGCCAGAAACAAGGGCACAAATGAAATGGAGAGCATAAAGGCATTATGTTTGTGTTCCAGTAATGTTTCCGTAATGTGCTCTAAAGTCTGGCTCCAGTTTAGCAGACATAGCCAGCTGGGTCAACATGCACTGATGCACCTGAGTGCTCCTGCCCTAATGAGTTTCGGGTCAACGACAATATCGATTGTTACAATCAATAAGAATCTAGTGGAGAAAAATCTGAAAATCCATTTGGTCTTTAAATGTATTTAATTTATGTATTCCAAACGATGGATGCAGCATAAACTTTACTTTATTGAGCCACTTTTGGCACCACACATTAGTCAAACTTTCAGTTCAATTTATTTGCAGGTCACCTTTCCAATCTCTTCCAATAAGAACACAGCTTTATATATGTGGTCTGTTTCAAGCAAAACATTCAATGACATCATAAAGTAAATTCACTTAATACTGGTTGTATTGATGATTCGTCCAGCTAGGTTTTGACATTTCCGCCACGTGGTAATATTTGGGCGATGTTTGTTATTCTATTTGATAATTAAATGGTCTGCATCTGAATAACAAAAGCAGCTGAACGGGCAGAGAGAGGCTTTATATCTACCGACTATTACACGATGCACAGGAAGTACATTATTATCACACTGTCATTTATACGTCTGTGTTTTTGTTCCCGTGCTCTGCAAAGAGCTGACACCCGCCCGCTCACTCTCATCCCTGGCTCTGAAGTTCATTGTCAAAAATGACCTTATATTTTTAGGTTAATAAAATGTACCCAAATTCATTAATATGAAGGATATTACTGCAGACAATCCTGTTATCTTAAACCGCAACGTCTACTGTATTCTCATGTGTTTACTACGTGTTTATTTGCATATTGAGCGGGGAAGTGAGATCCGATCACATGTGGTCACTCATTGTCAGAGATACAGCGGCGGACAACAAAGGTGTTGTGTCGAGTTTGAATACTGTTTCGCGTCAACATGTGTTTCCCCTTACCTAAACCTGAACCAACCCTTATCCCTAACCTTAACTACCGAGGGGGACGCTATCATTTTAACAGAAGGGAAACACTATTCGACAGGGGAACAGACTTCAACATAACAACGCAATACTTTCACATCTAACTCAGTGAGTTTTGTTTTGTTTCTGTCGAGTTTGAATGATGTTCTGCAGCTAGAACAGCTGATCTCCCCAGCTGAAACAGAGGAGTGTGTGTGTGTGTGTGTGTGTGTGGATTCCTTTTTTTTTTTTTATTTCATATGATGCCAGTATCATCACTCTAGCTTTAAAACTGAGCCTGCTACAGCCTAAAATCACAAGTTGCGTTAAAGAAATTAGTGACGTTAACATTAATTTGTGTTACCGCGTTATTATCGCATTAACTTTAACAGCCCTACTTTTATCAAAATAAGTGTGTTCACATTGAAATGTCAGACTACTGTTATCAACACCAGCTGAAACTTCAGTTTGCAATTGTTGTCTACAAAATAAACGTTATAGTTACTGATGGCAGCTGCCTACCTGAGGCAAGCAATGCTACCTTTAAACCACACTGGCCCCAAACTCCTCCTGGATGAAGACAACGACTAAAGCCAGGTAGTTTATTTACAAGGACATATCTATATACAGTAGGTACAGATACAAACCTCAAGTCTGTACTGATAGTGTCTAAAAGAAGTGAGCGTTTCACTCGATTCCTTTTCATTTGACACTTTTCTGCTGCAATGTGCATTTCCGTGCTGGCGTATTGACAGGCCTTAGTGGCCACAGCAAGACAAACCGCTCATCATGTGTCGATGCCTTGAGAGCTCACAGATGGGGAGGGTTAATCATGTAAGGTGCTTCCAAAGTCACTTCCTCATTCACTTAGAAAGAGACCTTCCCCTTTATGCTTCGTTGTATATTCATGAAGGTCCTTTAAGCATATGCGGGGCCCACTTCTCATTCAGTCCTCACTGCCAATGCCATTTTAAAGGAAAAAGCCCTTAGAAGGGCAATTTGTTAATTATTAATTGACACATGCACTTATGCACTGTAGTGATGATGAAGATAAGCTTTTAGGGCCACCCTCCTCACTTCCACATCATGCTTTAGATTCAAGACCTTGATGGAGAAACAATACAAGCTAAAGCCAAATTGCAGAGTTGCCCTTTGTACCAACAGGGGGTAGGAAAATATATTGAGTTGAACTTTCTGGGAACAAATGCCCCCCACCCACCCACAGTGATTCACAATGATCTTTTATCAAACAACGCAGCGGCATTGCCCTCTATCAAATCGGTTACCCATCAGCCATCACTCCAATCCAGGGGTTTTTAGCGCTGGCACATGGCACTCAATCAGCAGTGCCTCTCTGGATTTCCCAAATGGACTGATCCTGCCAAAGACTCCATTGCCTTATTAAAGTGCAGCCAGAGAGGCGGTGCTGTGGGGAGGTAGGATGGAGCAGCCTAAGGGAGGCGAAAGAGGAGCGAGTGACAAGCGAATTCATTACACCACTTTTGTTGATGGTGTTGTAAAATAGAGTGTGAGATGCGGCGCAAAGGTCATCGGCTCACATGTTTCTGTTGTTGGGGAAGGATCTGAATGGCTGAGTAAGCGAGTGGCGATGTCTTGACCCGTTACTTGCATCCAGCAGTCTTATTGATTATTCACAGAGAATCCTGTTGTGTTTGAACTAGGGGGGGCAGGTTATGTGACAAGCACCTTGATGGTAATGCTTTGTGTCTTGAATTGTAATGTTCATTTAGCAAAATCTGTTGGAAAAAATCAGAGTGAAAAAAAGGATAACTGCTTACGATTTATCTCGTTAACAGGTTACAAAACTGTGCTTTCACCTTTTTCTACATGATTAGTGGCAGCAGTGATGTGATGACACTTTCTCAGCCTTGAAACAAGCACATTTTGTTGATTGGGCACATACTGATGGGGCTGTGCAATTAGTCAAATTTCATTTTAAAATTACGATTTCTGCTTCCAACAATTGAGAAAACAAGATAATCGCTGTAAAACGTTTATCGTGCTACATTCTGTTTTGCAATGACACTCTCCTTTTGTCAATCTCATGGGAAGGCGTATAAATAACACGACATTACAAGGACATCCTGCATTTT
This sequence comes from Sebastes umbrosus, assembly GCF_015220745.1. Lineage (NCBI taxonomy): Eukaryota > Metazoa > Chordata > Actinopteri > Perciformes > Sebastidae > Sebastes > Sebastes umbrosus. Next base: position 25,752,544 of record NC_051274.1, read on the forward strand.
AGCCTTTTCGTGTGTCATGTTTACACCGAGCAGCAAAACTACGGTAACGGCCGCAGTTAGGTTTAGGCAACAAAACCACTTAGTTATGTTTAGGAAAAACATCATGGTTGGCCTTAAAATAAATACGTAAACTAATTAAAAAAACATACAGAAACAACGTAGCATCAGTGTGGAAAATATGTCACAAACGTCACCACAAAACATCTCTTGGTCTCCTGGTTGAAAGTACTGTGTTGTTGGCATTAACATTTACGATAATGCAAATTACAAACTAATAACTTAACGTATCCTTATACAACGGTTCGTATGATATCTTTTTGTGCTTTTTCATACGAATGTTGAGCAAAACGAGCTACCAATGCGCCTGTGCAAGCCCCTCTGGTGTTTAGGCAACAAAAATACTTGGTTAGGTTTAGGAAAAAAATCATAGTTTGGTTTAAAATAACTGTGGAAGTGACATTACTTAAAGCGGACCTCCTCGCCAGGGTGCAACATCGCCCTGTCGGGGTTTCTTTCACAACATTGTCCGGCTTACTCCACATTATCCCTTACGTATGAGAACAGCAACCTGAATGACTTGCATGGAAATAGTTACAGCAGTTGAGGACAAACAATTTGATGAAGGATATTTAAACATGCAACAAGCTCAACAAGCTGCTGACTTGGTTTAAACTGCCAAAATCTAAAACAGAACTAAAAATCTAACAACAGAGGAATATACACAACATATGGGCTGACAGCTACTTTCTTTGTTTTATTCAACGTGCTATTATTGATGTGGCGTGTTTGAGATGATGTCAGATGCTCATCCTGTCTGTCTCATCTGTTCATCGCTCAGAATTAGCACATGTCAGTGCTGAACATTTGTTTTCATCTCCTTGCACAAGCCGATAGCAGGTTTGTTGCTGCACATGAGGACACCGAGATTCTGATCAACAAACGAATCAAACCAAAGGGTTCACGGGAGAGAAGATGCCTGGGAGTGTACTATAGACCGGTGTGAATTCTGCATAATGTGCCCGGGGATGTACAAAAAACAGATGCAGCCTCACTCTCTCTAATGGATGTGGTGTCCTTTTTTCCATGTATATTTTAGTTCTTTTTTAACTATTTAAAGTGAAGATTTTTTTTCACTCTGGCCAGCAGCAGGCCTTCAGCCCCCTCAGCCCCTGCTAATGATTTTAGATAGCAGAAATTACAGCAAAAAGCTATGGTAGGTAAATGTATTTTAGAAACCTTTTTTTATTATATTTGTTGAAATTCTTTTTGCATCCCGACAGCAATCGATAAATCAAATGCTCTGACAAAAATAAAGAAAAAATCTGCTGTCCCTGATGTCACAGAACTGTAATACGTGCCTGTCTAATTGCACGTCACCGGAGCCTTCCACTAGCTGCTTGACAGCTGTGAGTACTAACAATAGCAACGTTCGTTGTTTATGTTCATAATGATAATGTAATGCAATAATGTAATGCAATAATGTACGGCATTGGCATCACTTGTGTGGACGCTACCTCACTATTTGATCAATAAAAGAGCTACGCTAGTGAAATGCTATTTGATTCAGAAAAACAGCAAGGCTACTACCAAGCTACTGAGAAATGAAGTCAAACTAGTAACATTACTAGTTGTGGCACCGCTACTGCCCAACGCAGTATGTACCACTGCAGATCCAGTATGTAAAGCTCGAAAAATTATTGGCACACAAGAGTTGTTCATTCATGGTATGGCTGAGTTTCCATGTTTCATTTTGCTTTGATTGGTAAACTGTTAATTAAACGTGTTGCATTGTAGCCGACCTTAGCATAGCATAGCAGGCCATTAGCATTGTGATTTCATTAAAGAGGACAAAGTTTGCTTATTTTCAGGTTCACAGTAACTCTTTTCACCCTCTGTCTGAAAAACTCTGAACTTTTCGGACTCCACTTCAGCTCCGCTCTAACTAGTTTTGTTTGAGGGCGGGCCAAACTAGCCGCTAGGCGGGTATTATGCAGATGTGTTACTTGGTGACATCACCATGTTACGGCAGGCCGTCAAACAAAGCGTTTCAGGCAGTTCAGGAGCAGTGTTCCCGTGAGGGAGAGTAACTCCCTCTGGCATGGACTTTGGGTTTTGTAACTTTGAAGACCTTTTACATGCACAAATAATGAAATAACACACTAAAGGAAAGGAAAAAAAAGACATAATAGGTCCTCTTTAAATACAACTGTGCCGTCCTACAGTATTGGACAATTGCACTGAAATTTCACAAGATTGCACAGAAACCAGACTGCATACTGAAGATTCAGTTACATAATTGGAAAACTCAGAGAAATGTATTTCCAAAAACACATCCATTTTTTTTCTTGATACATAAGCAAAGAAAAAGAGTATTGAATAAACAGAGCAAAATTTCCATACTGTAACTCCATGGGCTACTGGAGGGTTAAACATGATGCCTCTGAAGTCAGTACAATGCACGATGCAGTTATTGTGAAGCACAAGCTTGTAAGGCTTTGTAGAAAGTACAGTATGTTGCCATATTCAATCTGCAATGGATTAAACAATCTGCGATGGATTAAGCTGCTCCTGCTCTGGCCCAAACCTCTCATTATAAAACAAACAAATGTTGACATTTTGAACACACAGCAAAATATAAATAACCAAGGGACTCATTACCCACGTTAAGATGCTTAATTGATCCCAGAGTGATGAAAACGATTGGTTGTTCTGCTTGTGCTTTAACTCCTTGTGCATAAAGTGCAAACAAAGCAAAATACAGTAATTACCGGGAAGCTGCAATGCAATAAATGCTTAATTGGTCTGTGTTTGCACTGTTCATAGAACATCACATATGACATTCTGCACAATGGTGCCATTTTGCCAGAAGCACAAAGCACAGCAAGGTGAGAAAAGGAACTAGGCTGCAATTATAGAGTGAACTCTTTGCGTGGGCTCTCGGCATAATTAATGAACCTTTACAGTATTGGGGTCATGAAGAGGGTTACAGATGCTTAAGGATGAAAAGCGACCAAGTGACTAACTATCAGCCACCCTTGACCTTTTTCCCTCCTGTACCTTAAAACTCTATAATTATACAATCCTGGAAAGAAACTCATTTGTGAAATAAATTGGCTCCACACTAGTCGTATGTCACCTTTCAGCTCATAATTTATTCACAAAGTTTCAGGTAGTGAACACAATGTTGGTGGGTTTTTGTTCCATACTGAGATTTGCAGGACGCTCCATCTGTGTTTCACAAATAGGAGGAGCGGGGAGGCTTGTTGTGTAAATGTAAACATCCATGCTTGCCAGCTCCCCGCCAGCGAGTAACAAATAGTAAATGTTCAAAGCGGGCAATGCACAATGAGAGCTGACAAGTTTGTTGATTGGATGAATGTACAGAAAGTCTTTGTCATAGTTTATTTACTATAAGAATTATGATTCATGCTTTTGTTAAGTGGGAGTGGAGAGTGGACCACACGGGCACCATTATATATCACAAATAAATGGGAAGTCAGTGAAATGTGAGACACTACATCAGTCTGTCAAAACTGATTTCAAAAGCTGTCCATCCAGACTATAGTGGACAAATTCTGTATTGCGAATTAAGTCTGAAAATGAACCAAATATCTGCATAATAATATACAATTTAGGGAACTCTGGTTTTGCTTTTTGGGTAATGCAAAAATTATGCCTGAAAAAAAGAAACCAACAAAAGAAAAACACCCCCCAAAAACATCCCATTCCCTGCCTATATACATTTTGCATTGAGTTGGGATTTCGCTGTCCACGCTACATACATTTGTCTCGCAATTGGTCAAATCTCAACTTCCAGATTAAATACAATAACAACAACTTTTTTGTGCTTGCTCAATAGTTTTGTGATTTGAAAAATTGACCGATCCTAAGTCACGCCCCCCTTAGTTACTGTCGCTAAGTCGGACAAGCTTGACAAAAAGAAACATGGCGGCGCCGGCAGTGCGGTTCCGTTTAGCCGGGTGCCGCAGTGTGTACTAGATGGCTGTCAGGCATTATAGCTTCAAGAAGCAAACAGCAAGGCCTTGGACTTTTCTATTGGGATGTTAGATGTTGAGTATGTAAGGGATAATGTACAGCGAGCCGGTTATTGTTGTGAAAGAAACCCCGACATGGCGATGCCCGCACCCCAATGCAGAGCCCTGAAGGGGTTTCTTTTACAACCATGACCCACTTGCTGTACATTATCCCGCTTATTACATGACCACTTACTTAAGCTTGGTACTAGCAGAACCTCGGTCAACTTTACCCTTTCTTTTCATACTTAGATAGGCTATACTATGTACTAGGCTTTGTTTCTGTTAAAAAAGAAACACATTTTGAAGATGGTTAAAAGATGTAGTTGGGGGACCTGTAAAAGCGGCACTCGATACCCTGACCCTGTGGAAACTAAAAGAAGTGCTCCGTATTTAACTGATAAGGGACGCACTTTGTTCCATATTTTTGAGAATCAATTCAGTTCAAATCTATGGCAGAGAAATAGATCAGCAGATTCACTTGTGGTGTCAAAGTAAATCTGCACGGTGCTTTTATGTAGAATTTGACTTTGTTGAACTAAATTTCTGGCGTATTATAGCACACTGTCACTCATGAGTGACGAGTGACAGCATTGCTACGATACGCCTGACAGCGGCGCGAGATTTAAAAAAATGGCAACCTACAAGGGTTGTCTGCCGGCAAAAGAAAGAAGAGATGACAGAAATACAGAGGGGAATGGAATAATATGTTAAATTGTTGGTTCACACAGCCCAAAGAGTGCCGCTTTTACAGGTCCCCCAACTTCAAAATGTGTTTCTTTTTTAACAGCGACAAGCCTAGCACATAGTATAGCCTATCTATGTATAACAGGAAAGGGTAAAGTTGACTGAGGTTCTGCCGGTGCCAGGCTTGCTCAACTGTTATTGGAGTACAGAGCAAAAAGGGGCGGGACTTAGGAAGGGTCAATTCCATACAGGTAACAGCACCTTTGAAATCTGTCCGAGTAAGGCACCTTTCTAAAGTTTGCCTTAGCAGGTTTGAACCCTCCATCACCACAGCACTCTGCTGCACCTCTTGGAGGTTTTATCTCTGTATCATGATTCAGTAAACCAAGATACTAAATTAGCCTGATTGACACTGAGGTAGAGCACTTAATGGCCCTGAAGTAGACACTGAGCTACATGCAATTAATGCTAATAATGTTGAGACTGGGCTTCCTCCAATTAAGCGCATGTTTACAAAATGTCTGACTTTGATAGGATGAGAGACACTCTGAACGTCTCTAATCAGTGTGTCAAATCTTCTTTTGCACCATTTCACACACAAAAGTTTAGTCTGAACTCTCTCTCTCTCGCAGCAAGACGCATCAGTGTGTCGCACTAACAGTTTGTAAAAGTTGTTACGGTTCTGAAGCTGTCTTTGTATTTCACAGCTTCCACCCTGCAACACGGAGAGCCAAAATGGTGCTGCTGTTTGTCCGCAGGGAGAAGCCAAATGAGGATTTAGAGAGAAGCCAGTAATATCGACAGCCTGATCAATGCCTCCAAACATCAAACAAATGCACAAAACTTTCCATTTGCCTGTGAATGAAAAATTAGTCATGAGGATGTTTTTTTTCTTCAAATTCTACTCTCCTCTCCAGATTATTTATATCATTTTTTTTCCCAGTTTGCAATGGGGGAGAAACATCAAATTTTTGCATTTCCTATGTCACAAGTTAATCTGTGAAGATCTTATGGCTTTGAATTTGTACCCACACTCACTCAAGGCAGTATTTTTGTGTAAGAAGAAGCAATAAGTAACTAAGATTCACTGCATTTTGTGAAGCGAATGTTTTTTTAATGCATTATCTCAATGAAACAAGGTTTGTTATCTCGAGATAATGACTTTGTTAACTCGTTATCACAAGAAAATAAAAGGTAGTTTTCTTTTATTACTTAATGCTTGTGTCTAATCAGCCGACAGTAAATGCATTCAAATGGCCCAGATCGAGCTGACTGCATGGATGTATACATCGAAATAAAGTGTTAACAATGGCACATACAAAATACATTAAATGGATTACAAGCAGTATAAAACATGTTACTTGTATTCCTTGTAAATTAAAACGAAAATTGTGTGAAGGAAATGTCTTTATTCTTTGATTTTTGGTTGCTGGGAAAAAGATAAATTAAAAAATTCCTAACAATGACTGACACATTTGAGTTGAAAACATCTCTGACTACATACAGACACAAAATCCTTCCTCTAACTTCACCAAGTTCATCACTGTCAGCCATGGATGTATAGCTATGGATGCTGTCAGCTCGATCTGGGCCGTTTGAATGCATTTACCGTCAGCTGATAGGACCCAAACATTATAAGTAATAAAAGAAAACAACCTTTTGTTTTCTCATGATAACAAGTTAATTACCTCGAGATAACAAAGCTAGTTTACTCGAGTTAATGATATAATTACCTGTCGAGATAACCGTAATAAAAAAATGTTTGAATCATGTCCGTTCAGGGCTTCCGTAGCTGCCTTGCCTCTGCCTGTAGTTTACATCTGTTTCCAGGGCAGACTTTCAGACTGACTGACATTTTGGATTCCTTTAATGGAGATGCAGGAGCTTCCGGAGGGGGTTTTATAAAGTGCAAATCTCCGAGGTGGTTTGACAGCTATGCTGAGAGTGGTGGATGACATGGCCTCATTGGAAATGATTCTTGTAGCTGACTGATGGAAATATCTGCAGAAGGGGCTGAAGAAGAAAGGCTGACCTTCTCTCTCTGATTGCTAAGGGAAGGACCAAGGACAGGCTAATGACATGTTAACCTTGTATAAGAAAAGTGTTAACATTGTACCTTTTTGAACCAGATGAACAGTGAGACAGACTTGTTTGTTTCCGCCTCAGTGATTTAGATGTGCCAGACTTTTTTTTTTCTTGGTCTCCAGGCGGCACTTGTTAATTTTTTTTCTTTTGGTGTCAAGTGGGCCCTGACCTCAGAAAATCTCAACATCAGAGAAATTAATGGAATAATTTGACTTCAACAAAATGTTTTACATGACTCAGCCATTATGCAAACTTTCTGCTGCTTCCCTAAAAGAGTTACTGTGCATCGGTGGGCATGTTTACTGTCTGTACCATCCTCCAAACGGAAAAGAAAACGAAAAAGCTGGGTGCAAGCAGGCGGGGAAATCTTTGTGGATTGTTTTCACACTGGCTGAGCTCCGGCTGTGGGATTTGTTAAGCAGTGATTATTGTAGAATCCTTTACTCTTCATTAGATGCATAAACTCAGTGATTACGTGAGCTGGGTGCATGTTAATTGCTTTTTGGCTGGGGTGTTATGAACGCTGTTGCTACAGTATGTCTACGCCGCGCAAAGACAGCCGCTTGACAGGAAGTAAATTCCAGTGGTTTAAGGGTGATGAGAAGCCCTGAGTGTGGAGGAGGCTTCATCTGTCTCTTTGGTCATGTTTGCTGAGCTTGTGGTTTGTACCTTAATAACTCAACCCCCCAGTACAGAGAACCGGACCTCCCTGACAGGGATCAGCTCCATCCACGCCACCCAGAGCACAGGGAGGGAGCGGGGATGGTGAGGGCAGAGATGAGAGAAATCATTGAGCGGTAAAGAACTCAGAATAACTACTAAAGTGGTTACTTGCCCTGTGAATTGGCTTTTCAAAGCTGGGTTGGATTGTCGAGCAGACAGCAGTGGCAAAGTAACACATTCACAGAGCGAGTAGAAGAGCAAATTACACTACGTTGTCATAGGTCAAGAGGAAGGACCTGTACCCATTGAAAGCAGAAGACAATATGAAACACCATCCAACATGAAAGTATCATTAGCATAACAACTTTAAAAGCCTAGAGCCCTCATGGCTGCATCTAAAGACTGCTGTGTTTATTAATTCACGCGAGATTCGCCTGCGTTGTTAAAGGCAAGGCCATTCAAATATAAAAGGTTTATCCCCCTGGGAGAATGAATTGAAACAGTGAATTGTATTAATCTTCCTATTGTATTATGAGATATTGTGTGTACAAAACTGACCATATGTCCTGAGGTTGATGCTAGAGGCAAATTCATAAAGTTTCTGAAATAGAAATGGTTCATCCTCTGGGAAGCATGAACATCCTCAGTAAATTTCATGGTAATCCGCCAATTAAATATGTTTTTTTAACAAAAAAAATCTTGGCCTTACTAAATCATTTACCTTCAGAGAACCATGAATATTAACAAGAAAATATCACGGAAACGTTTTTGTAGCGCCTTGTTTTGAAGTCATTCTGCATTTATATAGCACTTTTCTAGTCTTCTGACCACTCAACGTGCTTTACACTACATTCTTCCATTCACACACACATTCATTGGTAGAGGCTGCCATGCAAGGCTCCAACATGCCCATCAGGATCTAATCTAAATACTCATTCACACACTGATAGCACAAGCTTCAGGAGCCACTATCTTGCCCCTGTGGACTGGAGGAGCCGGGGATCGAACCGCTGATCGCCCCAATCAAATGCATCAAAAGGGTAGATATATAAATTAATAAAACAAGATATTGATGGTCTGGATCTGTTTTGACCAAACAATGGCGATAGATAAAGGACCAGGGGGTCACTAATCTCTTCAGGAATCATCCTTTGAGGACAATGAGTGTGTAAACTAGCAATCTGGCCGGTTGCAAAAATATTTGGTTCTTCCCCCCTTCTTGTTGGTCCTGGGCCTGAATGATTCAGGAGCAGTCTGTAACCTCCGGTTCTGAAAAGTGAAGCCAATGCTGAAGTGCCTTAAACTTGCATTCTTTCTAATAGCCAGCAGGGAGCGACTCCTCTGGTTGCAAAAAGAAGTCTGATTGTATAGAAGTCTATGAGAAAATGATCCTACTTCTCACTTGATTTATTACCTCAGTAAACATTGTAAACATGAGTTTATGGTGTCAATCGCTAGTTTCAAGTCTTTTTCAATACAGCATGATGTTCATTTAGTAAATGATGGTCCCATTAGAGTGAAATAGACCATAAAGCCTGGCTATCTTGTGATTGACAGGTCGCTACCACAGCGTTGTCCGGTCTGGGAGTTGTACGTGTTTTTGTCTTACAACTTTAACCTTTTCACAGTGTGTTTTCACTTCATGAAAGTTAATTGTTACATTTTGGTCTCCTAAAAATGTCTTTTTAGCATTTGATTGTACTTAGCTCCACCCTCTCGTGTCACTTCTGGTTGCAAAAAAACAAGATGTCGACGGGCAAAAACCAAGATGGCGATGGCCAAAATGTCGAACTCAAAGCTTCAAAACGGCAGTCCACAAACCAATGGGTGACGTCACTGTGTCTGCATTTACTTCTTATATACAGTCTATGTTCAGGAGGGCAAAAGCTGCAGAGAGGCCCTAAAACGTGTTTATAGATATGTATGGTGTCAGTGGTTAAGCTGGTTTCAGTGGACCCAGGTGCATTTGACAAATGCTGACTGATCTCAGTCAACATCAATGTAATACCATCTCTATATATCACTCCCGCCACAAACAAGGTAACATGGTAACTTTGATCGCACCACACATGCATCACTCGGGGTACTGCTGAGCTTAGAAATCTGTAGTGTTGACTTCTTCACTCTAGCATTTCAGCGAGATTGCTCTGTGCTGAAAAAACTGATGACAGTAGAGTCAAAACAAATTGATGTGCTCCTAATCTGCATATTGATTGGGAACTTCATCAGGCATCCCTAATGAGCGCACACAAAAAAAAGAGACTTTGAAGATGAGATTGGTGATTATGATGAAGTTGCCATTCAGAATCATACGTGGCTCTCCAAATCAAGATCCACACACATTTAGACATAATCAATTGCAATGTTTCTCCCTCAGATCTACAAGAGGGACTGCTCTCTGCAGATGTTTACAAGGTGGATGTTTTGAAGCTGATTTAAATGATAACAACCTCATGTTTAAAATGTTCAAACTAAAGTTCATGAGTTGTGCTGTTTGTTTTAACAGTTGTTGCTGAATCAATCGTGACAAATTCACTTGTATGAATGCATCAAGTGGAATTATTTTCAGATTTTCTTTCACAATATTATATTATCTTGATGTCTAAGCTGTTTTAAGCAAATATCCTACCATGCTAGCAGCTCTGTGAGGCTGTACTTAAAGGTAGACACAGCAGTACTTTGGGCTAAATGCGTCAACATGCTCACAGTGACAATGTTAAGATTCTGTTAGGCAATAATGTTCATCACAGTCCCAATCTGAACCAAAAATGTCAACCTCATGGTGGCGCTAACGGTTAGAGGCTCACTAAAGTCCGTGGGATTCATCCCCTGGGGACCACAAATGTCTGTACTAAAGTTCATGGTATAACATGATATGATTGTTGAGATATTTCACTCTGGATCAAAGTGGTGGACTGGACCGACCTACATTGCCGTCCCTAGAGTCACACCGCTATAATGGCTGAAAACAGTGACAAGTCTTCCTCACTGCATCATAAAGCCAACAAACAATAAAAAAACTATAACAAAACAAACACTGACAACCCATATCGACAAATCCCACAGCTCTGGGGGATTCCACTGGAGAGATTTCACATTTTTTAGAGAATTGTAAAGGATTTTTACCATGCAATATTGTTAGTGTGTCCTCATCCCCTTGTGTGTTGTAATCCCTTACCTAAGAAAGGCTTTTTCTCTCTGGGAATATGTGTCCCCTAGTGTCCCTGTGTCAGCCATGGCTGCAGCAAACCAATTAAGTGCTGTCCTGTCCCCACCTGACTGTCAGCCAGCATTTTCACTTAGCACACCTTCCCCAACAAAACACTGCCACAGTATAAACAGTGTGCTTACACTAGACACTCAGGCCTGTTATAGTGCAACACTGGGGGGACCGTCACTGTCATGGCTTCCTGGTAATGAACTGTGTTATCTAACCTCGCCTATATAAATGCATCAACGTTGCACGTTTCAACAGACAACTTCATTATGTTTTCTGGAATTGCCTTTGACCATAAAGACATCCTTTAATGGCAACACACACCGCTGAGCGGTAATTAGCAGTGTTGCTATTAAATGCATTTATTCAATGGTTATTTGAATTGCAGCTGATATACAAGCATAGTACAGAGGCAAAAACAAAGTCTTAACATTAGTAGCAGATGATAATTTGCGGTTTGTTCATTAACAATAAAAGTACATTGTAAATTGGGGAGGGACGAGGCCACTCGTGGCTGCATAACTGATTACTTCCAGGAAACTTTACAAAACTGCATATAAAATATTCCCAAGTCTAATCAGTTTTGAGTTTTAGTGAGGAAAGGCTGTCAGGGAGGTTTTGCGATCAGGCACTTTTGAATTCCCCACAGAAGCATCCAAAGTAATTGAGCCAAAAACCCTAAGAGGTTTGATCATGTTTCTGAGAGCCTTGGCAGCCCGCATATAAGACATTATAAATAAGTTTAATGTTTGCAAATTTAATGAGATGGTAAGTTAAAACGTTCAACTTCTTTAAGACGTTGAAATGTAACTGGCTCCCGGTCCAGAATTTTTTTTTATTGCTTGTTTTATATTAAGAAGGTTGATATGCTGAGACCATGAAATCCTGCAATAACTTCATTGTTAAAAAAAATAACTGAATGCATAAAAATATTCACAGGAAGGAATTGTAAACACTTTTTAATGAAGGTAACATATAGATTTCCCTTGGCTGCTCTGGTCACCATTCATAGAGCACATTTTCAAAATGTTAAGATAGTGGAGCTCAGAGACTTGTTATCCATGTAGAAACAGGGGAAAAGACAGTTTCCCAAAAAAGGTCAGCAGGAGCATACAGGAGCTCAAAGGACGCTGCTAAATAAATAAATAAAATGTTTGTGCGCACAATTTAAGAACAAGGCAGAAAGAACAGTGTAGTGCGTTTTGTTGCCATTCCTCCACAGCAACATCCCAAACCTCCGATAATGGGTCGTGCATTGATTTTTAGATTGAGTTCATGGACTTTCCAAAGAAGGTCTTCACCTGGACAAATGAAACCACAGTTTCCTTATCAGTGAGTGTTTACAGATCAGTCTACTGTAGCTACTAAAGAGGTGTGTTGAAACTAAAGCTATTTTCTTTCAGGAATAACGACTCCAGTGCTCCACGATCGTAATTGGTAGCGGAGGCATCTATTACAATCATGGAACATACAGCTCAGAATGTATCATCCTATTTTTACAACAGCCACTTAAAGTAGATAAACTGTTGTTCATCAAGAAACAGCTCCAACACATAATGGTCACTCTTGTCACTGCCCCGGCTTTACTGAGCCTGATGTATCCTTGCAGAGTGTGACGAGGTCAGAATTCAGATGCCAAATATCAACTCTGTATACTCAAAATAAGCTTCCGTCTTCACAGGAAACAACTTGTTTAGGTTTAGACAACGTAACTACCTAGTTTGGTTTAGGAAAAGATTGTGGTTTGGGTTAAAATAACTACGGAAGTGGCGTTACTTATGTACGGAAGTTACATGACACATAAGTCAATGTTTGGATTAAAATAACCATGAAAGTGGCGTTAACTAAGTACCGAAGTTACATGGCAAATAAATCAACCTTGACTTCTGGTTTCACACGGAACACAATCAGCAGTCTCCTAGGCAAAAGTCCACCTCAATCTTCGCTGTACGTGGCGTTTGTCGCTCTTTATACTTATACTTGGTTCACGATTACGTGGATTAAATATGCATTGGCTTTGTGGGATATATATGTATTAAGGTGCATTACTTTTTGTAGGGCCCTCAACCTTATGCTTTTAAGACTATACTCTGTCCCTGTTTTTGAAGTCTAAGTGGAGCAATGCAATTCCCTCAGGATTTGTTTCAGGGCCTTGTAGAATTGCAGGTCAGTGTTTAAACTGTTTTGAAAAAGAAAATCCATTAACGATTTCATCATTTTTCATAACCTTTTTGGTCTTCGTGTAATATTGATCTTCCAAATCTTTTTGTTTTTCATCCTTTGATGTTTTCTTCCATCTATTGCTCATTAGCAGCGGTCCATTCTTAGTTTGGTTGTTCAAACTGGGTATAGAAATAGCCAGCTACATTAAAGCTCTTTATCTTAACTCTTTAGCTGTACTGTAATACCGGCACATTCATTTATAATGACAAAGAAAAATTGCCTTCCTCAGAGGTTTTCAGATATAGAGGAGAGAAACTGGGACTTCTGGGTGTTCAAGTGAAAATCCAACCCTGAATATAAACTTTCTTGTTGTGCGTTTCACTCCCTTTGTCTAGATAGGGATGGTGAATATATTAGCTAATAGCAAGTTACACGTAGCAAGCTTGACAAAAGAGGCTATACATGGCTGTGTTAAGGCCTTTATAGTTGCCTGTTCATTAAAAGGAACAACCAGAAGGTACACCCATAATTCATGGAAGGTATCATGGGGCTATTAATAATGTGAGTACTGTATGTTACAAGAAAACATACCTGCCAGCGAATCGCCATAGAGAATTCCCCGTCACCACAGAATGAATATTAATAACTATCACAGCTGAAGTGTTTTTATGTGTAAGCTCGTTGTTTGTGCTGCTGACTTTAGGAGCAACTTGAAGAAATATTTCTCTGGCTCTTCAGAATCCCCGCAGGAAAGGAGAAGTGATGCACTTAAAGGTTACCAGCTAAAACAACTGTCCATGGCCAGCAACCGGGGTGGGCACAATGTCAGGAGAAAGGAGGTTTTTTTCTATACAAAGATAATCTGCTCACCATGGCAACCACAGTGCTGTGTAGCTCGAGGCCGGCTTACTGATTTGGCTTCACAGTGCCAGTATAGTCGGCAGCCAGTCATTGCTTGGGCAGAAATAACAGAAAGTCACTGCAGCAGCATCACCGCTCAATAGCTCTCTCAGCCCACACTCATTTCCTGCTATTCACATTTGTAAAATGTTGTACCGGCACTTGGCCACTGTCAATGGGATTTAAATTCCATGATAGCCACCTTCGCAAAATAAATGAAGACATATCAGATTAAGTCACTGTCATGACATACTGTAATCCATCCACCAGATTAGGATCTATTTTTAATGTGTGTACTTCTTAAATCCATTTTAACCCTGCTGCCAGTTTGATATTGTATGAGCTTTTGTGGTTTTCGGTTGGCATTATTTAGCCCTCGGGGAACGTTGGGTTATGAATCATAGCACGCCCGGTCTCGTCAAAATGAAGCCGGAAAAGCTCAGGACTCTCAAACTCACTCAGTTAAAAACCGCAACCTGGATGACTTCCTCTCCATCTCAAGGGCTCCTCAATGGGTCACTAAAGGTCAAGTGCAGCAAGTCACCTGAACCTAAGCGTTGACATTTACCTCTTTCACAGAGCGTAGGGAATATTGGGAGATCTGAGGGGAGCATGGAAGAGATAATACAGCAACAACAGAGAAAACAGCCTCCCACGGGGAATCCAAAACCTTTCAGTTAATATCTAATTTCTTCGTGTTTACCCAGCCTGAGGAGACCCGCCGCTGTAATGTACACTAATGCAGAATTTGAATTGCTGTATTAAAAAGGAATCTTTTGCGTCTATTATCTGAACATTTTTATACAACATTTCTTAACTGGTTCCCAACCTGGGGGCCCGACCCCCAATAGGGGTCACCAAAGCTTCATTGGGGGTTGCGAGGCCTTCTTGATTTTAAGGGGTGTATGATAACTTTCTTTAAAAATATACAGCTCACCTATATCTCAGCATTTCATTAATTTATGTTAAGAAAACTAAATGAAATTCTTATTCTTAAAGTTTGGATTTATTATTTAAGATATAAAGGAGATAACTGCACGGTGAAGACCTGAACACAAGTTATGTTCACCCCTCTCTGCTAAACAGCCTCGTCCTGCATTAGAAAAGTACGCAGTTAAAACAACCATCTTTTAAGTAGCCTATGAAGTATGTAGGATTGTCAAAAATTCTAAAAAATACATAATATATACAGAGAATTGTATTAAAAGTTCCTAAATTATAACAGGAAACTCGTCTCTGATGAAATATTCAAATAATCAGCACAGAATTCAACCAAATTGCTCATTTTACGCAAACTTCCTGCAGTTATTGCGTTCACTATTTGTTGTTTAATTGTAGAGTTTATCAGTTGTTCTGTTCTGTTATTGTTATGCATTGAATATAATATGAAATATCCACAACATATATCACTTAGTCAGGGGTCGTCAGTTTACTCAGTGATAAAAGAGGGGTCCCTTAAGGAAAAAGGTTGGGAGTCTTAACCAACCAAATCGGAGTCAAAATTCATTCAGCCCTCAGACTATTATTAAAGAGAGATGAACCCTGAGTGGGAGTACAGCAAGCAACTCTTTGAAGCATGCAGAAAATAATACGCACCTCTCACAACAGCATCAGTTCACAGTGGATAAAAAGGTAATAACTGAAGTAAACAAGAAAAATAAGGTACACTGAATCTTATGTGCACAAAGATGTCTCCGGTGTACATGTGTCGTATAAATCATTGCTAATTGTGATAGAACAGCTGTTTGTTCACGGTTTGTTAATAATTCAACAAATATGCAGAGTTACGTTTACAATGATAAATTAATATTTACTCGGATTTATATGGATCTGGCTCGTTTTTTCCCAATCATGAAGAATCTAGCAGTTAAGGAATTGTATTCTGCATTTGCAATGAATTTGAACTTAGCTGTGGGTATATAAACTAAAGCTGTCAATCGATTAAAATATTTAATTGTGATTAATCGCAAATTAATTATACTTTTTTTTTTCTGCTCAAAATGTACCTTAAAGGGAGATTTGTCAAGTATTTAATACTCTTATCAACATGGGAGTGGACAAATATGCTTGCTTTATGTAAATGTATGTATATATTTATTATTTAAAATCAATTAACAACAAAAAACAATGACAAATATTGTCCAGAAACCCTCACAGGTACTGCATTTAGCATAAAACAATATGCTCAAATCATAACATGGCAAACTGCAGCCCAACAGGCAACACCAGCTGTCAGTGTGTCAGTGTGCTGACTTGACTACGAATTGCCCCAAAACTGCATGTGATTATCATAAAGTGGGCATGTCTGCAAAACTCGTGGGTACCCATAGAACCCATTTTTATTCACATATCTTGAGGTCAGAGGTCAAGGGACCCCTTTGAGAATGGCCATGACAGTATTGAGCGTTATTTATGCTCCTTTTCGACAAGCTAGTATGACATTGTTGGAACCAATGGATACCTTAGGCTTTCTAGTTTCATATTGATGCCTATATTTTCCCTCTAGCTTTAAAACTGAGCCCACTAGAACACCCGAAATATCGATTGCGTTAATGCTTTAAAGAAATTAGTGGTGTTAAAACGATTTTGCATTAACACATTACTAACGCAGCCCTAAAATATACTTAATTTAATGACACTTTTATGCACCAAAGCAGCTTTATACTATAATAATTATGGTTAGGAATGGTAGCTATTTCTCCTCTGTTGATAACTGGATATAGTTTAAACTTTAACCACCTTTTTAGTTACTGCTACATCACTTCTTATAATGAGGTTGAATTAACACAGTCCACGAAATAGAATGTGAGTCTTCATCCCAGCGGCTTTGTGACAACTACTGGCTTAATAAGAGCAGTGAACAGCGCTGTGCCAAAAGCTGCAGTAGGGAGCATTGAAGAAAAGGGATCTTTTACAGCTCCCATTGTTATTAATAGACCTTATTAATTACTCACTGAGGTATCAAATATAGCACAGACAACAGGCCTCGGCTCAGCTGGAGAGCGCTTGCCATGCAGCGCTGCTGAACGCGGAGCTGGCCCTGGAACAGCTGCTCAGGCCTCAAACACCTGAGTCCACAACGGGCCGAGCAGACACAGCTCAGCCTGCCCTCCATCAGCTGTGGATTAGCACTGGATTCGCCTTCTCCTTGGCTGTGCACGATTCAATGGCACCACTAATCTGTAAGGGCGCTTTCACAAGCCAACATTTAGTCCTTTTTCATCGAAAAAGGACTAAATTGCGATTCGTTTAGGCAGTTATGAACGCAGTAGTCCTAATAGTACTCTACCAAAGAGCAGGCTGTCTGTGTGGGCGTTTGTACAGATGGACACAGGTAAATGACAGGCTAACATGAGTGGGAGAGGACTGACTTCTGCAGAAGTCCAAGGTTTGCTTAACATCTGGGCTGAAGAGTCAGCCCAGTCGCACAGCAGTTCATGAAATAGTCAAGAAATTTAATGTATTGATTCGTGTACATGGACAGCACAAAATCAATTCTTATGTAATCCACAAAATTGTGAAGTGGGAAGTAAAAAAGAACAGTGAACACCGCGTAGGGAGGAGGTCGGGGTGGATGGGCTGGTCAAAAAACACTGCACTTTCGCCCAAGAGACCGGAGCTCGTATCCCACTTGAAACCAGAAGAACGACACTTCTTAAGCCTAACTAAGTAGCTTTTATTTTGAAAAGACTGGAGCAGAAATTGACTCGTGCATCACGTGTTGCTGGAAATTTGTAGGAAAACGCACGAAAAATATGTTGTTGAAAGTCATGCTGAGCGTCACGAGAACAAAAAAGGGAAATTCGTGTCTATGTACACGAATAAAATAAATCAAATTTCGTGACTATTTCACAAACTGTCGTGAGACTGTGCTGGAAGAGATCACACAGACCATGATAAATAAAGACCACAAAAATAGTGACAATTATAAAATCATTAGAGATAAGCTGGAGTAGAAGAGATTCGTGCGCACAGTAGATGAGTGCCGATTCAAAGTGAAAAAACTTCAACGGCAATATATCAAAGTCTGCAATTACCTGCATAGAAGTGGACGCCCCTCAGCAAATTACTTTTTTTATATATTATATTGAACTAATAAAGGTTTCCTGTTAACCACCCAATGACCTTGTTTGTTAACATTATACAAAAAAAATGGCAGGAACAACAATGTAGTTGGTTTCTTACAGAAACATGCCTGAACTGAAACTCCACAGAGTACCCCTGCTCCTCCAGAAACACTCAACTGCTCGTCTTTCAGTTCATAATTCTTGTATGATCTATAGATGTGGACATCAAAATGTTGTCAGCAGTGATGGTCACCAAAAGGCCGCAGCCATACGGAAGCTTATATAAATACACATCTCGCCTCTCAGGTACAGCAAAATGCTTTTATGCAGTGACAGAACGGAGCTGTATGTCCATGTTCCTCTTATCGCAGGGCTAACGTGCCAGATTACATTAGAGCTACTCCACAATCTGCATGTCCTGAATATGCATCAGGCAGAGGAGGGCATGTACTGCTTGGATGCAACATCTGTGTCTTCTTTGTTTCCGAAGAGCGGACCATTTTCTGATGCACAGTGACAAGCACCACGGTTCACATCCCAGGCAGGTTTCCAGCCGTGTGGCATACAATGGGAAGCTCGCGCGTTATTGCTGTTGAGGAACACAATGCTCGCCACGACATGAATAAGTCAATGTGTCATACTTGACCTTGGACATTGTTGGTGTTTGGTCTGTATTCCACTGTTATTTATCCCTCTGTTAGTAGTTTGCAAAAAGAAACTAACATGAAATTCATGAGAGAACTTCTTAACAGTAAGATAAAGGTGTGAAGAGGAATAATAAAATATTTCAGAATACATTACTTCATCTCCACGTGATCACACCTTTAAAAAACGATACCCTCAGCAGTACAGAGTGCTGGTTTGATGTTTTCTACAAGAGACACTTTGAGAAATGTGAAAACAACAAACGGCGCCGACCACTCACAAAAGACCCTCTCGCGCTCATTGAGATTGCCTGCGCGCTGCAGCCTCGCCGGTTACTTCAGACTCCATTTCTGTAACCTTTTGTGGAATGCGATGGAGGATCAATGAAATTGCCACGGCTGTAGTGCTCTCACGTATTGATCGTAAGTTGTCTGTGGCTGTAGTCAATAACCTGTAGATGTAACTGAGGTCCGGGGCCGGGACAATCAGCACAATCCCATAAGGCCTCTACAATGTGCTATCCACATAGGCTTGCCATTAACAGATGATTGCGTGGCTTGTGAAACGCTCAATAACAAATCTAAAGGAGGCCATAATGATAAAAGTTACTTTGTTGCTTTGCTGGGATGAAGTTTCACACCGCTGAACGCCTCGGTGCCTGTAAAAGGGACATTATGCAATCTATGAATGTTTATTGAACCTTTACATTTATTGACCTCCTTTAGCAGCCGATAAGAATTGCAGGGCTCTAGTTTAGCATACAGTGTCACATTTAACCCTCCTAACT
This sequence comes from Sebastes umbrosus, assembly GCF_015220745.1. Classification (NCBI taxonomy): domain Eukaryota; kingdom Metazoa; phylum Chordata; class Actinopteri; order Perciformes; family Sebastidae; genus Sebastes; species Sebastes umbrosus. The sequence goes on from NC_051274.1 coordinate 25,771,792, forward strand.
CCTACACAATGACATTCCCATACAACTAAACTGCATTCTAAATGACGTTTCAAGGGAAACATATGTTTTCCCGGATTACGGTCGCGGTTTTAAACAATTTTAAATACATAGTTCTCGTTTTAAATTGCAATAAAACAAAACAAAAAACGCAACAAAACTACTTGGGTAGATTTAGTAAAAAAAACATCATGGTTTGGCTTAAAATGACTTTGTCAATTCAAATAAGTGAACACTGACTTTTGGTTTCATACGGGACACAAACAGCGGTCTCCTGGGTGGAAGTTCTGTGTTAGTTTGACCCATCCTTCAAGCCAACCTCCTCACTATGCGGACTTCCACTGACTGTCATTAGAAACATTATTTGTGATGCGTCAAAAACAAACGGAATCTGCGACAAAATATGTTTTGTTTTGTTTAGTTTAATTTAGTTTAATAAGTTTAGTTCAGTTGAGCTCTGCCTTCCTGAAAGACATCCTGTTTATGTGCCGATAACTGTTTAGAAGACAGTTATATATTTCAGGGGAACTCACAAACGGCAAGGATCAGTCTGAAAAAAAACTGATCAAGAAAGAGAAACAAAAGAACAGTGTGTATTAGATCTGGCGGTATCTAGGGGTGAGGTTGCAGATCGCAACTTCTCCCGTGTGCCAAGCGTGTGGGATTGCTATGGTGGCCAACACGAAAACGTGAATGGCCCTCACTAGAGCCAGTTGTTGTAAGAGTAGAGTGCTTAGAGTGTGTGTGCGTGGTAAGTGAGTGGTGAAGCAGGAGAGAGAGAGTGGCAGTGATGGGAGCGAGTAACGTTATCGACTCTTGCTCGAGCAGGAAAAGTTAACAGAGTTTGGTTTGTCCATTGTGGGCTACTGTAGAAACATGGCGGCCGGCTCCATGAAGAGGACCCGCTCCCTATGTAGATATAAACAGCTCATTCTAAGGTAACGAAAACACAATGATTCAGATTTTCAGGTGATTATACACTAAAGAAAATATACTTATTATAATATTTCATTCATTTTCTGCCGACAGATCTCCCTAATTATTACACACTGGTCCTTTAAAGTTGAAGCTGCACTGATATTGTAGACACTTGTACAGAAGCAAAATACAGAGCCGGAGAACTAATTTGTATGCGCAATTTAATATGTTGAAGACCTTTTGTTTATAATTATTACATTTACTTTTAATAAAATGATCCTTCTAGTGCTACCCATGCAAAGTGTCACTGCAGAGATCACACAGAAGCAGATGGATGGTTGCAGAGGAAGGCTCCTCCCTGAGGAAAGCAGGCATTTAAACCTTTGACTCACCTCACCAGAATAAGCCTCAATTTACATAACCCCATCCATCTTCTCAGGAAACATGTGAGTGACGGGAGGTTAACCATCCTAAGCCCTGTTGATTTAGGCCTGTACAAAGCGTCTATTATTGACAGCACTCTGAGGTTCATAAACCGATAGTCAAATGGATCACTTCAGCGTTGCTTTAAAGCCACGCTGAGAGTTTTTCTGTCCCTAAAGACTTTGTCCGAAGCCCCTAAATCTGAAACTGACAACCCGATCAGTAAGCAATCATCTTTCTGTGGTTGTCAGCTGATAAATCCTCTGAAAGTGGCCATGACAAGCAAAAGCTCTGATGTGGTGAGCAGGTTGTGTGGCCAGAGAAACCTTCGCCTTTCACACAGCCACCAACTGGATCACTTTAAGTTAATTCGATTTTTTTTAATCAGATATATAATCTCAGAGTTGTTTATCATCACAGAAGCGACATGCTCTCGCTAATTATTATGTAGTGTATTGTTTGTGCGAGTCCGTGTTCAACAGTGGGTGCAATTTTTTTTCCCGGGCAATTATCTCTCCAGTGTGTTTATTTATCTCACTGTTTCTCCGAGTTGAGCCTAATAAATATGTATGATTAAAGCAACCAGGTCTTTTGTTACTTCATGTAGAACTAATTAGAATTTAATGACAGCTTTTAATGCTGCTGAATCTGGTTGGCAACCAATTAATCACAATTTTACGAGCAATACATCGCTACGTTTATCACTTAGGTCACGATAATATGAATACATTGGTGAAAGATGCTGCAGACAAACCCTTCGCTCCGCTGACGGCCTGTGCCTTGGAAGAATGTTTCTGTCAGGTCCCCTGTTGGCTGAGCCAAACTTTATAACAAAAAAAAACTTTTTCCAGGACATGCAAGGATGTTGTTCTATGAGCACTGAAAATCAGTGCTTCAACTTGCCGTTAGTCGTTTTGATTGTTGCACTGATTCTCCCCAATGTCAGCCTGGAAAAGATGTCAAATTGCAGGCAAATCAAAATTGGTTGGAGCCACGCTTGACATAGAAAGCAAGCACTAATCACCAGTGGGGCGGATGCCTTGAAGAATGTACAGACAGCATCAATATGTATTAGGCATGGGCTAATACAGTTCAAACATCGTCTTCATTATTCCAAAGAAAAACTTGCCAAAATATATCCTAATGTAGACTCTTTCTGTGACTGTTGTATGCATCTCCCATGCTTCTTTGGCACACACATGTTCTGGCTCTGTCCTAAAATATATAACTGTTGGAAATATATTTTCCAAACTTTATCAGATGTTTTTGGGCATGTCGTTCCTTCCTGGACTACGCTGAATCTAAGCTTTAAATTTTCTCATATGTATCGTCATTGTCATTATTTTTGGATACACTGCATCAATAAAATTTCATGTTGAATTCTTAAGCAACTTGAACCCCCCCCCCTTTTTTTTAATTAATTTAATTTAATTTAATTTAATTTAATTTAATTAGTTTATTCTATTCATTTACTTCTCATTGTGTGTGTTTTTGTTTCTTTTTAATCCTTTGCCAATTATTTAATCATTTATGTCCTGTTGGTTGCTTTGAACTTATCTGTAAAACTGAAAACCAATAAATACATTTGAGAAAGAAAGAAAGAAAGAAAGAAAGAAAGAAAGAAAGAAAGAAAGAAAGAGAGAAAGAGAGAAAATAAATCTCCCTTTCTTTTTGTACAACAACTCATGACGTACTGTACAGTAGGAAGTACTAGATCATAGTAGTGCAGCTTGTCCATTCCATAGATTTTACACAGCATGTTGAAGCCACTGGGGAACCTGCATGTCCTCACATCATGGAAACGTAAAACCCGATCTTGTGTGAAATATTGGCCAATGACCCGGTCAATATCACAGCCCTGGTTGCAGGATGCAGCACAGATGAACTGTTGCTGAACCACTGTTGTAGGAGGACAGCATATTTTCACCCAGACAGTTAATTACCAAGCAAATAGCTTTTCTTGGTGTGGGGACATTGTATAGGTTTATGGCTAATTTTAAGGCATTTTTGTTTGTTTGTAACAGTGGAGCATGACGGGAAATATAGGAAGAGAAGAGGGCTTCATCTAAATGCACAGAGTACCTTGCAGTTGCAAGATTGTTCCTGTGAGTACCCAGAGTTGTCCTTGTGAATTTATGTCGGCAATTGACCTCAAGCAACCTGGGGTGGAAACTTAAAACAGAGGTTTCAAAAGTGTGAGGTGTTCCTCTCCAGGTGGGCACAAGATAGAGAGATGTGAGGTATAAATACTGCGTGAGGTTAGTAAGTAGGTGTCTGCTGGATCGATTTCTCCTCCATAAACGACCACCTGTTATCACATGACCACAATTTGATCCAAAATCAGCAAGTCCACAAGTTCAGAGGGTGGACATCTGGAATCGGACAAAAAGGATTTGAGTCAATGGTGGCACAAAGACAGTTACAGGTTACAGGAGGCCCTCAGTGTGAGGCAAAAGAAATGTAAATGTAATTAACGAAGGGCAAAATATCACAATTTATCTCTCTGCATCACAGATGATCACTTAAACTGCCAGAAGTTTTTATTGTAGGGATGAATAATTGAGCAGAATTTTTTTTTTCTCCCAATAACAATAATGTCTGGCTTACATTTGCAGTTGGAGAAATACAGTTTGATGAAACAGTGAAGGCAGCTGGTTTTATGGACCGTTTCAAGTTGCTGGCAGCTACTCAGCAATAAACACTGCATGTTGGAATGGCTTTGATTCAGTGATGCTGTGCTGGCATATTTTCTAATGACACTGACGTAATGATTTAGTATAGTCTGATGCAGGGGCGTTTCTAGGATTAGTTTCCTTAATGTACCTTATTTACATTCAAAGCACATGTCTTAATCATTGGGAAATTGAAATGCATACCAGAACTGTTGTTTACTTTCAGATTAATTATGAACTGTGATGTTAAAAATATTAGTAGTTGTTAGTAATTAGTATTAGTATTGAGTAGAAACAGAATACTTCACAACTGCTATCATTATAACCATGTTGGAAAAAACTACAACAATTCTAACATAAGTTTGCACAGAGTTTTTACCTACAGTAAAACAAATGGGTCGTTACCGTTTTAGTTCATTTTGGAGCCACACCATAAGGCAAGACAATGTTATGCATTGTAAGGTTTGTAAAAAATAATTAGGAAACCATTTTTATAATGGAAATTTGATTTATTTACAAGGAAAAAAACCCTGCTAAAGGAAAATAAAAATATGTTGTGGGATCAGATAAGTATGGCCCTTTAGCTAAACAACGACACCTACAATCAAGATGAAGAGAAATGTACTTCAGATTATGAATCCAGAGGCAATTCCAACCATTATTGAAAAGTTACTACAAATGTCTCTTTTGGAAAAATCCAAAAAGGTTGACTTGTGTCACCCAGCGCTGACCATCAGACTCCCCAACACCCACACACAAAGTTAGTTTAGAGACCTGCATTTATTTTGACAGGCTGTTATGTTCAAGATTCACATAGGCTCTCATTTAAAATTATATTTGGGCCTATACTCCAAACCTTTGGGGCTTAAGCCTCGACAAAATGACCTGGCAACGCCGATGTTGTGCTGGTAGCTGTTCAGTTCCTTAATTAGCTGGAGTAGCTTACATTAGCTACAGTATTAATGTTTGGGCAGCTATATGTTGTGGCGGTCCAGCTCTAATCATGTGTAACAGGCACGTTGTTGAGCAGGGCGTTCAATCATACTCAGTGATTCCACTCCGGGTAGAAAAAGGTTAACAAAAACTGTTAATCTATATATAATGATTTTCTGCGCTCCGTCTCAATCTGGTCAGTGCATTGATCCATGTACAGCACCCTTAGTGTCCCGTAGGGATTGTAAACCCTTGTTTAATGATACAGCAGCTAAAATAAAATACATTTAAACAATTGCACACATACGGTAAATACATGGCCCCTTAAATCACAGGATTTCCACATTTGTTGTTCAGTCTGACTGGGCATTCCCACCAGTGCATGAAACAATTCACTGACTCAAGGTTAGGAGCCAATGAGGACATGCAGCAGCCTGCAGGGACCGTTCTGGCTACAGGAGGGTTCATCAACTGACCAGTCACTAACATATGTGGAGGACGCAGCCGCCTCCACAGTCCTCATGTGCATAAATACTGTACTATTGGAATATGGAACATACAGCTACAGCAATTACATGCTCATATTATCCACACATAACCTGTAAAATAGCTCTCATGCAGGACCGTCACAGTACATATGATGGTCCTGGGGTACGGTTAAGTCAAGCACCCATTTAAGTTGAACTCTCCAGCTATAATTGCGTCCGTTTCACACCATATTTGTATGTAACGTGACAAACCCACAACTCACACAGAGGAAGTGTGTGTGACATCCATTATAATAAATAAACCTAATGTTAAGATTCATGTGATATGGGATATAATGTGATTTAATGGAACGTCCTGAACTAATTGATGGAATTTGGGATTTATTTCAGGGACATTTTGCAGGTGAATCATATACATGAAAGTTAGCATGACCCTCAGTCAGAATGGCCACAATTATGACATTAAAACATAAGTTGAAAAATAGTTTAAAGACATAGGGTCGGCAATGTTGAGAAACTTGCAAGAGTACAATCGATTTTTAAAATTATCCAACCAAAAACCCCAGCCCAGTTTTGCCAACTAATTCCCAATTAAAGTAGCTAGCAGCACTAGAGGATAATTTTTCACTCATACCATGGCTACCTGCCAACAATCTGCAATATGTAATGCCAGAACTGGGTGTTTAAATGAACCAGTCCAACAGAACTATGATATAGTGACTGTACATGTATGTAGAACTGGGCCTTGTACCAGATGTTTTTATCCTCATCTGAACCAGTCAGTTCTAGGTGACAACAATTAAGCTTTAACAATGTCAAACGTCAATTCAGCCATCTTGTACCATGTAAGCATCATGAGCAAAGCAAATAAAGAATATCACCACAGGTTTATATTTATTCTTTCAGCAGTGTGCAGGTCATTTCATGCTATCGCAACTCCAAGACACACAATTTTCATGCTGGAGGACATACCTTCCTGAGGAATGATTTACCTACAGAGACCTGTGAAGTAATTTATCAGTTAGATGATTACAGATGCTGCTCTTCGATTTGAGTCGTCTCTGTTTACCTTTTCTAACCCTTTAGGGCACAGTGTGTGGGGAATAGCAGAAAAGGAAGGATCTATTTTTCTCCATCAGATACCACTGTTTCAATTTGGGAAGCTTTGCTGCCATTTCAGCTATCTGAACTGCTTCATTGGCTCAGGGAAAAGTTTTCAAATCTTTGTTGATGAGACTATTTTCAGTGACAAAACAGAAATTGCCAAGTAAATCCTCTTGATAGCAAAGATTAATTACTATTGAGAAAGCCGTTTTTTGCTCTCTTGATATGCATGCAGGGACATTTGGTGTATGAGATTAGTGGAAATTGTGCTCACCTGTGCCATATACGTAGGAGGTAGTTGCACATTGGCCAAACACATTCTAGTTTCTGAAATTTTATTACTATTTCGATCATGTCGGGCACAATGGATCGGTTGTCCTAGTTGGGTAACAAAGTAGTGTAGCCCATGCCTCTCTGGCTTAGTTATGTTAGCATAGGGAGAACATGCTGGCATAGTATTTTAATTCCGCCGTTCTCATTCCCATGGTGTCAAATATCAACACTTAAGTCACGCCCCTTGGCATCTGATACCAACGCACAAGGCACCTTTTAGCGCCTGTATGAGACGCACCAGGCTTTCAAGTAACTACAATGTAAACCCAACGATGAAACAATGAAAGTGCTCCAATAGTGTGGTGATGTAGCTTAGAGACCAAAAACCCCACACAGGGTGGGTGGGAGGACTGGATAGATCAAACAAACACAGTACTGTTCGTGTCCCATGTGAAACTAACAACGTCTTTGTGTTCACAAGTTTCATTTTCACTTTACAAACATAGTCATTTTAAGCCAAACCATGTTTTTTCCTAAACCTAACTAAGTGGTTTTGTTCCCTAAACCTAAGCAAGTGCTTTTGTTTGAATTCACAATGTTAACCACGTGTTTATTGCAACTGTAATGGAGCATCATAGTTTGACGCGCTGGCCTACCCAGTGCATTAGAAAGTGATGCCAAGGGGTCCTGACCAAGCCAGGGACATGTTGCTTAACATGCTAACAAAAATACTTTCTGGTGATGTCATTATGCATACAGTCATCGTTCACATTGTTAATGAAATAACCGCTCAATTCATGTATTAATACATTCAATTCTAATTAATTTATTGCTTGCATTCAACCTCATATAACCAAATGTTTGTTGAATGAGCTTCTAATCATATTACTTGCTGGTCATGGTTTCAAGTGAGGGCATCCAACAGGCTTTATAGTAGATTGAACTCTCTACATGGACTGTGCCACTTGGATTCAAGGATGAACTGATTAGAGTTTGGTGGTCGAAGGTCACTGTGACCTCACAAAACATGTTATTGGCCACAAGTCAAGAATTCATATGCTAATTATGACAATTTCACACAAATGTCAAACAGGATAAAATGATGTATTGATGACATTTTGGACAGACATGGATGTAAACTGCAACTTGATTGGTTGGCGGGGGCATACAACAGTACAGCAGTAATTCTAGTTGTATATAGTTTTTCACCAGCTCACCAAAACCAGCATGCTTGTTTGTCTTCTGTAAACTACAGATAAAACATACACAGGGTGAAGATTACTCCGGCCTCCATGTGTTCTTCCTCCACCGCTCAGCCGATCCTGTACAGCGTTCTTTTGAATTAAAAAGTCAGTTATTTTCCAGATTTGAGGATGCGTTTACCTCTTTCATCTCCAAACACACTTGTCACCATAATCTAAACCTATTTCCCACTTGTCTCTCCACATTTATTAAGTTGGTTCATAAAGCCTTGGGATAAGAGCGAATGTTTCACCCAAGTTTAAATATTTCTAAATTCATGTGTATGCATCTCTGCTCAGTCTGTGCTGCCCTGGGCTAATCCATGTCTAGTCGCAGTCACACCCACTGGTGTCTTTCTCTTCTGTTTGAAATTCACCTTGCGTTGTCTGAATACATCTTCACGCTGCAGTTTGGTTCATTCCTTGAAGTCGCTATAAGTTTACTGCCATTTTAGACAGATGTCTCTATCTGGTGCGCTGCCTCCACTGGGTTTTATGCCCTCTGTAACTGCTTTAAGGTTTGGTGGCAGGTGCGGGGAAGTAGATGTTACGTCTTCTACTTGTGTTAAATCAATGCTGTGAGATTAACGGTATTATGCTCCAGACATGGATCGCTGTAGTCCTTTAGGAGTCCTTAAGAGTGTTGGCTTGTGACAGACATGACAGCTGCCATTACAATAAATTGATTGTGGGAAATTGTTTTGGCTGGCCATGGTACCCTCTTACCTTTTATACCTTAGATACTTGCTGTGTTGGCCTTACACCTTGATATATATTGAAAAACGTGTTTTGGCTAAATGTGACCAATACATTTATTTTTATTTTCTTTTAAGATCTATTTCAACTGTTTCTTTTTACCTTCACCCAAAATTATGCTTTTACCTCGCTGTCAGAATTATTTGTCCTAACCAGGGCTGCAGTCAGGGTTTAACAATCAGTGAGATCCAGAATTTATTTTGTTAAATGGAGCTTATTTACTGCATTTCTGAACAATCAAGCGTGTAACAGACCCGCCTGTCCACCAGAGGACAGCGTGTCAGTGTCACGTTTTGTCTCGCAGGTGCGTGAATATTACATGAGTGTATGAAGGTGCAGTACCAGCAGTGGGCAACAAAACCACTCACTTAGGTTTAGGAAAAACATCACGGTCGGCCTTAAAATAAGTAAGTTATGTAAGTACGATACGTGAAGAAATGTAATGTAATATAAGTAAGGAAAACATGTCACAAACGTCACTAACATAACTTGGTTGAAAGTCCTGTGTTTGTTGGACCCATCCACCTCTCCTCCCTCCCGCCATAAGCAGTCTTTCTCACTTTTTATTCCATGTCACTAGCTATGAGCGTAGCATATTCACGTGGATGCATTTACATTGCAGTCAGCACAGATTGCATGGCGTACAAATGACACGCCAAAAGCAAGAACAGGAATCGTACGCACGCTTTTGCATTACCTTGTCATTCATACGGCTTTTCGTGCAACCGGGCTGCACCATTGTACTGAGTCCTTTTCGCCTCAACCACATTAACTAGGCCAACTGATTAAATTATCATCATCAGCTGTAGATATCCAAGACAACATCAAACAGCATTAAAGAATAACAGAAAAGAGCATCAGCTTTTCAATAATATATTTTAATACCGTGCATATATCACCAAGTAAGATTTTACTTTTCATAGTTTTTGTGGGTAAAATCGCTGCAGTGAACACGACTGTGCTGTCAGGCGCACAGAGCGCACACAATCGGCATTCTCCAGTCATCTCACCCGGCACATCTTTACCACCTTAGCAATAACTCATCTTTTAATTTTAATCAGAGGCAGAGGAGGGGCGGGTCTTCACGGAAGGCATGATGGGTATGCATGCCCGACAAAGGCATTTAGTCTCTGCCGCACAAATAGCCATCAGTTTCAAGCGGTTTCACGTCAGATACAGAGAGACAGTGTGTTTTTTTAAGGGAGTAATTACCGAGGTCCGGACCTCAGTGACCTCATAGCTGGTTACAGCCATGCCTCTTGAAACTGAATTTGATGTAAAGCCAGCAAAATTAAACATTTGATCAAGCGAGGTCGCGAAAGCAACACAGTCAGTCTGAGGAACATGTGTCGAAATCCGTGGAAATATAATTAGAGCTGCCGCATTACATCGGGATCGCTGACATATTCAGACCCCCCCCCCCCCCCACTGCATTATTCATACATGTTATAATTCTCACCCATATGGACGCCATTCTTACTGCCAGTTTTGGCAATGTGGATTATGCCACTTTCCCATTGTGGCGGGGCTGAGCTATTTCACTGATAAATTAAGTGGCTGTGTCATTTGCGGAGTATAAATGGAATGAACCCCAGAATAGAGAGGTCTTTCATCTTTTCTGATAAGACTGTCCTGATTACATCTAAATGTAGAGCAACATTTAGAGGACTATCAATCAAGTGGAACCATGAAGAAAAGGGGGTGGGACTGAAGGAATTATGCCCGAAAAATGGCCTCCCTCCCTTTAATTTCCTGTGACAGTATGCATTAGCTCTCATCACCACCTCCCTGCCATTAGACTGGCAAATGATTATGGCTACTGCCTCCACCAGCAGTCGAGTGGGAGCTAATGTAGCGTTTTCATGGTGTTTCCGTCTCACATCTCGCCCCCGTGATGCCGCTTTTGCATCTCTGCCTCTTTTAAGTGTCTTTCTAGACTTTTTCCACTCTATCAGATTCCATTCATTTTCACTCGTCTGAGCCCCATCTGCCTCTCTGGCCCTCGGGGCTAGCCTTTAAAAAGCTGTACGTCTTTTTTGTGTTCTCTCCTTGCTAAGTACAGTGACTGGGGTCAGTCAAGCTTCAAACTAACTCAGTGTTTGAGGATCCTCGCACAAAGGAGGGGACCGCTTGTAAGTGTTGTGACGTGTTTGCTTCAGCTCTTGTCCTTTGCCGTCTTTGAGGGATGATAGATTTTCATTGCTGTAGCGAGATGAGTAGACGGTGCGTTTATGTGTGTTTGAGAGAGAGAGAGAGAGATAGAGAGAGATTTCCCGTGTGACAGAGAAATATGTGTGATAATGTGAGGTTATCTCTAATATTGTAGGAGCTATAAATGTGCATCAAAGATTATGTTTCCCATCATTGATGATGAGGTTTGTCCCAGTTTAGATCCCCATTGGACGCCTAATTAGGATCTGCAGCCGGTTAGCATTGTCATTTACCATTGCATTGTAAGACCACCATTATGCATGTATGAGTGTTTACGCTGCAGATAAGACATCTTTTATCATTGAATTTACACTGTATCTCCATTTATCACCAGCGTAACTAATGGCCGCGATGATGGATTGCAGTAATACAGTGTCTATCACTAGGTCCTTAAGTCCTCTTACTGCATAGTGTGTTGGTGACCCATCTCATCCATCTTCCCCATCCCACGACCTACTGGGTGATTCACGGCACATTTTCCATGACCACGGCCATACACTGTGTCATGTTTAATGGGGGCTTTCTGCTGGTTTTGACAGGGGAAATTCACAGAAATGCACAGGCTGTGTGTTTTTGGTGCTGTGACTTCAAACACTTCTTTACTTGATTTGTCCGCATCCACAGAGAGTTTTGGTTCTTTGTTGTTTTCAATAACATGTGGAGAAGTCCTTGGACAGTATCTCGCAGTCGACTGCTTCATGGCCAACATGAAAAGACTGCAGACTGCAGAAAGCAGCGCCCTCTGCAGTAAGACTCCTTCACACAACAGTACATCTTTATCAGTTACATGTTTATGCATGCATATTATATTGATTTACCTTGAGAAGACGCTTAAACATGTGGGATCTGAGAGTAGGACTGTGACTGCAACATTTAAACCAGCTACATCAGTATTAAAGTCAACAACCCTATATTTTAGGATTAAATAGACACTATATGAACACTATATAGAAACTAAGAAAACAAATCTTTCCTTTGACTGAAATGTTTTCATCTATCTGAGGATAAAGATCCTGTGTATAAAAATTAAGCTATTTTGTTGTTACACATATTTATTCTTTTAATTACTTTTTCAAGTTACAAATGTTTAACTGTTTTGTAGATGCAGAATATGCTTGCCATAATAATATAATAATAAGAACCCTTGTATAATATCATCTAAAGGATTTAAGGATTTAAAGGAGACATATCATGCTCATTTCCAGGTTCATACTTGTATTTTGGGGTTTCTACTAGAACGTTTTACATGCTTTCATGTTCAAAAAACACATTTTTCTTATACTGTCTGTCTGAAAATAAATGTATTCACCTTCTGTCTGAAACGCTCTGTTTTAGCACCTGTCTCTTTAAGCCCCGCTCCCGAAAAAGCCCAGCCTGCTCTGATTGGCTTGCAAGACAAATATGGTGCATCTTTGCAAAGTTCTTCTCAAACTGTGGGTGACATATTCCAATGAGCCTACATGTGACATAAGAAGGGGGAGCCATATCTGAATGGCTTGTTGAATCACATGTTTCTGATCTAAAAAACTGGGATGACTTATGTCACAGTGTGTGTGAAGCAGTGGGCAACCTCCAGGTCTGAAAAGTGAAGCCAATGCTGAAGTGCCTTAAACTTGCATTCTTTCTAACAGCCAGCAGGGGGCGACTCCTCTGGTTGCAAAAAGAAGTCTGATTGTATAGAAGACTATCAGATAATAAACCTACTTCTCACTTGATTTATTACCTCAGTAAACATTGTAAACATGAGTTTATGGTCTCAATCGCTAGTTACAAGTCTTCTTCAATACAGCATGATGTTCATTTAGTAAACTATTGTACCATTTAGAGTCAAATAGACCATAAAGCAGGGTATGCTTTAGGGCGTGGCTACCTTGTGTACCTATAACCATTTCCTATATACTGTCTATGGTTGGTAGGCACTCCAGATATCCAAAGGACAGCGCAAGCAATAAGAAAATAGTGTGAATCATGAGTGCTGAATCATTTTTCACCAAGCTCTACATCCCTCTTCTCTGAGATAAAGTAAACATCCTTTCTGACAAACGTTACACGGAGCACTACAGTAATATGGCACTAGAGTCAAAGGCTAAATGTCATTACGTCTGTCATCGAGCGTGTCCCACGGTCATAATGAAGTTGTTCGCCGTGAACTGTGGGCCACAGCTCATGTTAAGTGACAGCTTAACGTCCTCATTACAATAGCAGGGACGGTGGCTCTTCTGATCAGTCAACAGGCTCTGACAAGGTGAGTACGCTTTGTACTGTTAGAGCATAAGGGTTGTCTGTCCGGTTGACCTCAAAGCATATTTCACTCCCAATCTAATTGTGAAAGTCAGAGCTGGAAAAGCAATGGGATCCTATTTAAACCTGCATTAACACTCTGGATTCTATACTTTACCTTGAATCTCACAACACCTCAGGCTTTACACAAAAAGAGCAAACTTTATTCCCCATGAAGTTTCTTATATCCAAATTGATGGTGCAGGTACAGGAAGTTTGAAGAGCTTAGCTCCAGCTTGGTGGCTTCTGCCTTCACAAAGGCTCGCTCTTGAGAAACGGCTCACCACAGCACCCATCCAGCCAGCCCGCCCACACAAGGATTAAAAAGTGTTAGACGAAGCATTATGTTTCTCAAAATTAAGACCACATTTCACCCGAATCCCGTTGCATCCTGCAGCAAAAACAATTTTATTGTGTGTGTCCTCGGATTTCCAGTGAAATCCAACTTGGTGGCATAAAAACGCTGCTGCAAACTTGGAGCCTATATTTAAACCTTCCTGACAGCAGCTAGTGACAAAAGTACATGTAGTTATATTACTGTACAATAGAGAACAATGTTAATGCCTTCGCTCCCAAAGCGATTCACTGGTGCTTGTCTAAAATAAATGGGTCTGATCATATTCACATGAAAATCGAAATTACTCCTCACAACTTTTATAGTAATTTTGTAAACGTTACCAAGTAACCAGTAGTAGAATCAAAGTAAATCACTACTTTTGAGCCCTAACACTGCTCATCTGTGAGTGACAGACTCATTCACAGGTCAACCTGAACTTTTCATTTGCATACTGACTCTATATTTAGTAATTATGGATACTTCTCACACTGAGTCAGTCAGCTGGATGTTCTCACTATTTGCTTCAAGCAATCTCATTTTGTCACGACCTCTGTTAGTGTAAAAACAAGCATCTTCTTTCCGTCAGACGTTAAAATGATTGCTTTCTGGAACGCTTTCAGCTGTTTTCAATGCTGCATACACTCCTCCACCTCCTGTGTTCTTCAGTCAGTCAACTCCAGGCACCAAATGTGTACAGTACGCACAAACACCATGCAAATGTCATTTCCCCATACATACTCTGTTAGGCTATTTATATAAAACAGAAAGTGCAGTGAGAGTTTCTGCACGTCACATGTACTTTTGATCAGGGCTACACATGGTTTTCTAGAGTGATCAGAGTGTGATACGATAAGGTGAAGATGGAAATCGGACAATAAAACCTTGTTTGTTTAGGAAGCAAGTTCACTGATTGTATGTTGTTTGTTTTTGCAGTCTACCCGGCAATCATAAAATGCCAATTAAAGCCACATTGATTACGTTTGTTTGATTGATTTCATCACTTTTTATTCACATTGGAGAGTGGATTTCCTCATGCTTGCCATCTTTTACATTTGATCCTTTCATTGTAAAAGACTTGAATTGATTACATTCTGACATTTAATGATGATGGTTGAAATAAACCTGTTGATGACGGTTTACAAGTGCATGTGATGAATGCATGATATGGGTGCTATGAATTACCACAGACATGATGGCTGCTCTAGCGTTGATGGAGGACTTTGCTGATGCAACACAGCCACAACTCTCCTTTCCAATCTTTTGATTGACAGATCTAATGGCTGGACGAGCAGACAGAGGTATTGATTTGCAAACAGGTGCTCATGCACAAGATTTTTTAAAACTGAACCATGTGTGTGATTTTTGCTGATGAAAAATGACCAAAATGACCATTGTCTCGTTTCGTAGATGGCAGTTGGCGCTGTGACAGAGCCACCCTGTGTTTTGCCAGTTGAGCAAATTTTAATGTAGCAGCAACGGCATCATGAAATGTTCCATTTCTAATAGTAACTTAATAGAGCTCTGACACAATGTCAGTAAAAACTGAGGCTGTTATCAATCAAATAAAATTGCTTTGGATTACCTGAATGCATCGTTTTCCTTTGAGTCCCTCGTGCAGGCAATCTGAATCTAATGCAGGAATGGCAGACTACGCCACTACCAACAAAAACTACTATAAGGAGACATAATTACTAATTACTGAATGTAAATACACTAAATGGCTATTACAGGAAAAATGCCTACCATAAATAGTATTAAAAATGGGATTTGATCAAGATCTGGTTAAGTTTAGGCAACTAAAACGTCTTGGTTAAGCTCATGACCACAAGTCAGTAGTCCAGATTGGTTTAAGGTTGAATGTAACATATATCATGCAATCATTCAAAATGCAAATGCTATAATGCTCCTTGCCTTTCTTTTATTTATTATTTGATTTAGCGCGGTCTTGCATTGCCCTGAAGGGGTTTATTTCACAACAATGACCCCGTTAGCTGTACATTACCCCGCCTACTACACGGTTACTTACTTAAGAAATCAATAGTTTCTCACAAAAACAGTCCGGCAGAGTCCAACATCAGAACTGCGCCCATAGCAACGGTCTGTTATACGTACATAGCAAGAAATAACAGACCGAAGAACGCTGTGATTGACCAATCAGAATCGAGTATTCAACAAAGCCGTGTAATTAAAAAATATATTTTTTAGGAAAGTCCTCGTTGATTTAGAATTTCTATTTGAGTGAAAACAATGAAATTGTGCCCAGAGTTCATCAGTCTGGAGTCCTTTTGTTGAGCTTCAAAGTTTCAGATTGATGTGCATAGTTTTTTGTGTGTATAAAATGGAGAAAAACTGTAATACAGTATTTTTTTCCCCAGGAATGTCACCAGAGACATCCATTTCGTAATACTGCAAATATATAAATATTGCAAAATATTTCATCAGCAGGCCATAGGCCCAATCACCACTGTATTACTTCCTTCAGCGATAGATAGTGACTTAGCAGACAGTTATTTAAATGAAAATCTTCAAGATTGCCACTTTAAAATCAAAGCAGGAAGAGGATGGCTGTAAGCTCTGTGAGTCTCAAACTGAAAAAAAAAACTGTAAAATGTTAGTATAGTGAAGGGAGGGAGAATTAACAGGCTGAGTTATTGAAGAGTTGCTTGGAAGGATTCACAGGAGACTTATTTAGGTTTAGTTGGGTTATTATGTTCTGATACAATAAGAGTCTTTCCACTAAAACATTTGAATGTAATGGGCTTATTGGTGCACTTACAGGGTTTAGGAAGGAGAACCCGATGAACTCAAGTCTATTTCATTATTCACTGGATGACTCACATACCTGCGTTCTTTCAGTACATCAAAATGTCCTGATATGTTTCTCGCAGGCACCAAGTTGTCTCTGTTATCTATTATAAATGTGACAGTGTGCATTGCTGCGCCATTCAACCATCATCAGGCTGACAGGTAGGGGACATCATTACGACGGGCTTCAAAGGGAACGGGGAAAAACAACATGTCTCGCCTTTGAAATACAATTCCACAGGCGGTCAAAGTGAAAACACCATGCCGTGAACAAAGACATTTTAATCATCATATCCCCATCTTATATCTCCTGTCATGTATAGCAGATAACATTAATGGAGAAGGCCAACAGCTGCCACCCGGGGGTATAATGTCGAGCTTGTGCCCTCAAGCTTGTTGGGAACGCAGGGATAACAGAGTGTGACAATACGAGGAATGAAGAGCAATGAATGTGACTTCAAAGCGGGAGGCAGACATAATACAAACCTCAATTACAGGAAAGGATCGAGTGCATGAATGGGAGGACAATGTTTCCAATGGCGACGAAATGCAATGAGACACAAACATGGTCACATTGGAAATGCTTTAACATTTAAAGGTGCTATGTGTGACATTTTAAAACATCAATATCAAAGTCAAACTGGCTGTGTTACCTTGGTTTAATTACGGTAAACAAATGCCCCTGCCTCACACCAGTGCTATTATTATAATTACACTCCCCTATTACTGGTACCAGTGCTGAAACAATAAGTACTGTATATTAAAGGAACAGTGTGTAACATTTCGGGGATCTATTAGCAGAGATGGAATAAAATATTATCAGTGTATAATCACCTAAAAATAAGAATTGTACATAATACACAAGAATCAAGCCAATTTTGGTCCTGAGTCCCCCCTCATATATTCCTGTGGTGTGAACTATGTTAAGCTTGTTTTTTACATCCCTGATCTGCTCGGAAGTTGGAACGGAATGACGATTTCAAATGACAAATATTAAACATATAAATTTACAACAACAATATTTACGATTGCATATCCTGTTGTGTGTGGGAACAAAGGAAGACAACAACTGCGGTCATGGCGAGTCATGGTGGTCGCAGCAAATGCAATCGCAAAGCATAAAGTAGCAGTAAGATGGACCTCAGACACAGAGGACCAACATGTTGATTTGTGGCAACAACACAAGTGTTTATTTAAAATGTCTCCATGACTTCATTCATCCATCCATCCTTCCTCAATTTTCAGTACAAAGTAGTGCAAAAATTAACATTGCTAATTCTTCCTGCCCCGCGGAGGGAGGAGTCGGGACTCTAGTTGTTCATGAATGGAATCTGTTAGTGTGTGGTGTGTGCTGTTTTGGCCAAATCGTTGCTCTCCACACACTATAGGAACAAAACTGTTAAATATATATCATGTCGTTATGTGTGGGGTCTCTCACATTTTCAAAATCTGTTAATATTTAAAATATCTTTCAGTGTGGGCCAGCCTTTAGAATGAGAGCGGGTCCTCTTCATGCAGTCCGCCATGTTTCTACAGAAGCCAAGAATGGACAAACCAAACACTGGCTCTAGAGAGAGTCTTTCATATTTTTACGTTACCTCAAGGCCACCGTAATTCTCCGACACGCTTATGAAACTGCGGTAACGTGAGCCGCTGAGTGTAAAAACCGTGGTACCGCCAGCCACCGTCTGACCTCTGTTGCTTCGAAAGTAGTGTTATTATGGTAAGGATGACCTCTGAGGTTTTGCACTCGGTGGTTCACGTTACCGCAGTCTTGGAAAAAGGGAAGAGTGAGTGGAGGTGTACTCAGTTGGTTGCAGTCTGCAACCACACCACTAGATGCTGCCAGATCCTACATACTGTACCTTTAAGCAATTACTCAGTATAATATTTGCTTACACAAAGACAGGAAGTAAACAGGGGTTTATCAGAGCTTTTTTGCAGAAAACATTGCCAACTCTGAGGAAAATGAATAAAAAAATGTAAGTTGTGAGCCGTAAAATCAAAACAATGACCTACTGTAAATAAAGTAGAGCAAAGGGGAACTGCAGGGTCAGTTGATAATTGCCCACGACCTCTTTCACATGATACTTAGTAATTTCATTAATTTTTAAAGTAAATATATTAATTAGAGCAGCTTTAACTTGCAGAGACAATTATTTATTGATGTTAAAACCTTGTAAAGTATGAAGCACCTTTAATCAGTTTTACATGTTTTACAGAAGGATCAGTGAGTGCATCCAACTCGTACCCTCAGGGGTTGTGATGAATGAGCAGAAATGTATACGCCACATGTCAGACCTTTAACCCTGCTACTGCTGTATGTATTATCTTTTATAGTTGGCCTGCAGATAGCCATTGGCTCAGCCAATCATCGATTTTAACAACCAAATAAAATTCCTGGAAAAATGCTGACGACAAATAAAAACACATAAAAAAAGAGACAGTAAAATAAGGTAAGCCGGGCACTAAAAAAGACATTTGTATTATGGCAGTTTCTTCCTCTAAAAATAAGCCCCATGGTAATAGACAGAGCCCTGAAGGATATGGTAAATTCAGAGAAAGTGTGAAATTATTTTGAGGGCACAAAAAAAAATAGTATTTCCAGCTAGCAAATCCCCGGCCACCTTTTTTCCTCGGAGCAAAATGCATTTACAGTAAAGAAATCTGTCACGGTCCCATTCCTCTATTTGCATGCAAACCACCCAACATTTCACCTTAATATCTCTTGGTTTTATTAAGTACCTTCATTCAAGGTGTAGCAGTATCTCTGTGTGTGTTACAGTAATCAAAGCATTATTTCTTGTTGCTGGCCTGAACCCCTCTGTTCTCCGGTAATAGTGGCGATGCAGCTCTCCTGCTTGTTAATCTCTGGACTCAGTCTCTGGCTGTGCCTTAATGGGGATTTTCAACTGTGACCAGGGCAGAGGCCTCTGATTTCACACTTCTGTCAGCCCATGTTACAGCATTTCTAATAACTGCCTTACTTGCAACAGACACACACTATTTTTTTTTTATTTTTTTTTAGGTGAGATGCCAGCTGTGGAGGCCAGTAACAATTAAATTAGCTATGAGGATTTGGAGAATGACAGAGGCCAAGCCTGCGCTGGTATTATATACAGTATACTGTATCCCATAAGAGTTCTCCTCAATTCATGGTAGCAACTAAATAAAAAAAGTCACGTTCTTTTTGCAATCAAAAATCCAGTCAAAGGGACTTTTAAATTGTCCTTTTAGAATTGAAAGTGAGAAAATGAGTTAGTATTACATACTACTTACTTATCTAGTAGGGCATTCATCAGAAGAGTGATACAGAACTCACTCAACAAACTAAATTGGGCCTTCTCCTTTCTTGGCAAGAAAATAAACCCTCCAAATTATTAAAAAGGCCATTTGTGGATTATATTCCATTTACAGACTCTAATTCTCAACAAGGTTTCTATCACATACATAATCTACATCAGAGTTTTCCCACTACACTCTCTGACTGGCAGCGGTTAGTAATGTTTGGAAAATAGTACTGAATTCCTTTATGTATCATTTCCCAGGTAGATGGGCCTTAACGAAACAGCAGCCAAGTCCGGATCACAATCCCGTATTGTTTCAGTTCAGTTACCATCGGAGTGTCCCTCCTCTGTCGATGTTGAAGAGCCTTTTCTTAGCAGAGAGGAATTATTTTAGAATCCTTCATAAAAAAAAAACATACTCAAGCTTTATCAATATCAACTGAATTTATGGAGCACATGAACAATCATGTCTGCAGACCTTGAGCGTGAGTGGTAATCTCAGTCATACTCTGGATGAATTAAAGTGAAATAAAAGGCCTTAAAAAGAACAGTGTGTACCATTTAGGGGGATCTATTGGCAGAATGGAATATAATATTAATAAGTATGTTTTCATTAGTGTGTAATCACCTGAAAATAAGAATTATTGTGTTTTCGTTACCTTAGAATGAGCCGTTTATATCTACATATGGAGCGGGTCGTCTTCACAGAGCTGGCCACCATGTGTCTACAGTAGCCCAGAACGGACAAACCAAGACTCTAGATAGGGTCATTCACATTTTCGCGTTGGTTTCAGTTGGTTGCAATCTGCAACCTCACCGCTAGATGCCGCCAAATCCTTCACACTGCTCCTTTAACAGATATCAACCCTAAAACTTCTTAACACCTTTCCAACCCCCTTGTATCCCTCCCGCCCTAATTGAAGAACAAGGTGCTGATTTAATTATCCAGATTGACCGGCGGCCGGCTGGGTATTTGACTTTGTCTCCTCTGCTCCCTGTCAACAGTTTATTTTCTGCCTGGGCCGAGTGGCAGCTACTTTGCCTTCTGCCACATGCTTGTCAGCGAGCAGAGACTTGCTGTGTCAATATCTCTTAGTCCCGAGTAGATACACATCTAAAAGGGCAGCACTGTGAGCTGGGGGGGTTAATCAATTTTATCTGACCTTAATTTATACAGAGTAAATAATGAACTGGCCTCCCTGTATTAAACATTAACAGAAAAATCATTCAGCGGTGGGGCGTGGTGGGTTCAGGTGAGGCAGGACGGGGAATTTCTTTGGCTTTTACAAGCTTTGTAAGTGACTTAGAGCAGCAGTTCCAATATTGGGCTCCAGGGAGGCCCACAAGTCCCCGAAGGCGTTGCAGGGGGCAACATGAACAATATGTCATGTTGAGAATCACTCCCACGTTCACATATTCCCTACAAAATAAACACTCAATAATTTACCTCATTGTGAGATATTTTTTCATACTCTTCCGGCATCATTTTGTGCCCTCGCTGACAGATACAGTGTTGCATAACTGTAATTTTCACATCTATCACAGGTGAAGCACTGAAGGGCATTTTTTCGTTGAGAATTTATGAGGGCACAAAAAGTAAATATAGTGTACTGGGGTGCAAATAGGTTGAGATTTCAGCCATCGTTTCATTTCAGTATAGCCTTTTCTCATGTTGGACTCTGACTTGTCATAGCAGGAAAAGCACAGTCAGTTTAAACTGCTTCTGTTCCATTTAAGTGTCCAGCCAGGCAGCAAAGGAGCATCTGAAACTCTGAATGAAATGCAGTCAATAATATTAATTACAACTGTGTTTGCAAGTCAAAATGAGAACTACCAATTTTAAAAGTAATTAGAAAATAGGACAACCAGACACCAGCATGCAAGATTCCTCCTCCGTTGTTATATTCATGTCTTTATGCAGTTAAGGCAGTAACGCAATAAAGTTGAGCCCATGTAAACACCATACTGTCATTTTGACATATCATTTTAACACATTTATAATTATAGTTAAAGTGCAATCACTGAACCTTATGAGTCACAGAGGGATATTTTTTATTTCATCTCCTTCAGGATTGTAATTTTTCACACACACAGCAATCAAAGTGTTGTGCTGCACCGTCCTTTATGAATGCTCCCTGCTGCACACAAACCTGCTGCATTTCAAGGGCTGTTAGCAGCCATGTAGAGCATGGCAGTCTTTCTCAGACAAACATTTTTGTACAGTACATGTTGTTAAAATTAAAGAAATGGCTGCATTCATTCATAGATAGTACACTATAACATAATCCCAGTAAGATCAAGTGGAGTTTGAATACTGAACATATTGAAGAAGGATCATATTCAGTCATTTATCGGACTATATATGCAATATATGCTCTTTGCTCGAGGCTTCAAAACCGTAGTCCACAAACCAATGGCTGATGTCGAGGTGACTACGTCTACTTCTTATATATACAATCTGTGGTTAAAATATAAAAACAAGGTTGTAAAAATCTTTCTACTTTAAGATAGAAACTCAGAGGAGTTACATGCTGTTTTGTTGCTTATCAGATCAGAAATCATCATCACATTTT
The DNA here is from genome assembly GCF_015220745.1 of Sebastes umbrosus. Taxonomy (NCBI): domain Eukaryota; kingdom Metazoa; phylum Chordata; class Actinopteri; order Perciformes; family Sebastidae; genus Sebastes; species Sebastes umbrosus. The sequence goes on from NC_051274.1 coordinate 25,794,090, forward strand.
GCTGCTCACACTTGACACACAAAGGATTGTGAAATTCGTACATACTCTGTTATTTTGTCATTGTTTACTGCTGTAGTTTTAAAATACAGCATTGCTATGAGAATATGTAATGAAATCCTCCAGCAGAATTCATTTCCAACATGATTTCATGTTGCAAAATCTTTTTTTTTCTTGCACATACACACATAAAAGCTTAAATAACCAAGCAAAGGCTATACAGTATACTGTAGTTATTCCTAATCCTTAACCTTTAAATTGTTGTTTACCTCCACAGCCATGCATGCTTCCTAAACCTGACTATCCACTACATAATCCACAAACTGTAATATAATTTTGCTAAAGCAGAGTGAATTTTAGATTACAAAAGCCTATTCTCTGTATAATCTTCCAAATGAGGGGTGGAAAAATGCAACTGTTGTGCTTTGAAAGTGTGATTGTATGTTCAGAGGGCTTTGATTGGCCTCACTGAGAGCTGTGCTGCCGCTGCTGCATATTTACAAGATGAAAGGGCGGAACAAGAGGGGAAGAAAGTCAAATAGGAGAGAGAGGAATGGGTGGAAACCATCACAAAAACAAAAGAACATATGGGGTGGCAGGACTTCAAATTGGGTGGTTGGGTAGTTTGACTCATGTGGCCTTGGTGCTTGGTTATAATTTAGCATTTTGACTCGCCTGAAATGGCCAGTGCTCTCTGTGGAATTGGATTTCGGTGTTATATCAGCAGAACTTGAAAATATGTAGCTATAAGACGACTTGTTTGTGACACTGGAAGTGTATGCACTCAAAAATAAGGAATTTTCACACCGTGGGTACAGTGTATTATTCATATATTGAACTGTGGTTTCCACTGATAAGCTTACAGATTGTGGTTCTGGACCCTTTCCCTAGCAGAAAAAAAAGGACTTTTCTTTTTTCGTGTCGCTGTTTAAGATTCATGGCAGGATATGCTCTTTGCTCGAGGCTTCAAAACGGCATTCACTGATATCAGTCTGAAGGCAACATCCCCTCTGTGCTGTGACACCACTGCCTTTACAGTAGCAGCAATAAGTGCTCAATTCAAACACTGAACAATAGTCCAAAATGTTGTTGGCAGAAGAACAAATACAGGTATTCACGGCTAACTGTTCCTGCAGATCCTCTCAGTTTCCACCAATTTAATAACTGTGGTTACGCTGGCTGCAGCATCCGTGTTATCAGTGGCAACTCTCCAAGAAATACTCTTATTGTAAACCGACACTAGTGGTTGCAGGATATCACTTATAGTGGGATTGCTGATGAACAGGTTGAGCGTTTTATCTTCAAAGCAAGCAAACAAAAAGTCTCCTTGGCTTTTTTTCGGTGCCAAAAGTTTCCTTATCTTAAGTCTCTGAAAATTGGAAGTGCCTGGCTTCAGTGAAGACCAGCCAGAAACCTATTCTGGGCACACGCCAGAGTACATGTAGCATAACTATGTAAAGAGAGGACGGCAGCCTTTGGGAAGTAGAGCAGAGCCAGCTTGGGAGGGGGATGTTTTTAATTGAACAATTTATCATAGCTGTACTGCATTCTATGCTTTGTCTAGCTCTATAATCCTGAATAAATACAATTAAAGCATTTAAGATAAGTTTTAAGAACTTTTTTTTTTCAATGCATGTCTTGCCTGAGCAAGGCCCCGACACTCCTCTGTTGGCCTGCCGCCACTGGCCAGCCTTACGGAAGGCCAGCCGGATGGCAGCACCAGATAAGCCCTCAATTTTGTACTCCCCGAGCCAGGAGCCTTGGCGGGTGTAACAAGCTTAAACTCAAGTTCTAAATTTACTTGGAAGAGATAGCGGAGAGAGCCAGGCTGCACAAAGACATCTGTAACGTAGATGAAAAGAGGCCAAACGTGCAGATCCCTGACAGCGTTGCTGGCGAGGCAGAGTGCCAAACAGGTCACAGCCTGGTGACAACAACGGTGCTCGTCCACGCTTTGGATCCATCTCCTCTCGCTCCGTCTTCCTGAGGAACATTGTCTTGACCCGTCTCATCAGGGAAGCGCCACCAGGATGTCAGAGTGATAAATAGGTCTGGTTACATGCCAGAAGAAGCCGTCTGCCCGTGTTACTTGTAAACAGACCACATCAGACCTAGCTCTGTAGCCGAAGAGGTTTGTAGCTGCTTGTAGAGGAGACAGTATTGTTCCATTTAGTTAGAGAAGATATATTAGTTTGTCCAGTCAGTGTCTGGATAGGATGCGGTGTGTTTGAATGCATAGTTAGTGGAGTCGTGATCGATAGTCTGTATGTGGTCTATGAGAGGCAGCATAATATAAACTGGCTGGTACAGTATGCGTTATTATTATTTCTCAATATTCTAGTGCATAGTTTAGTATTCAGTGTATGTCAAGCTCTCACACTTTGTTTCAAAATGTCATTAACGTGAGGGATTCAGAGTCGACCCTGAACAATTTGGTGCCCTAGGCAAGATTTTAGCTAGTGCCCTTTGCATCGCAGCCAATTCCATCACCAACCATTGTGTTCATATACCGGGGTGATGCTGCAGGCAACTCAGGAAATAGGGTCTATTTAATATAGGCTACAAAGTTATGTTGTTGTGGGCTTTTTTGCAATATTTCGAGATAATAGTATTGGTAAAAAAAATAGTAAAAGTTATTTTTTTTTCTCCCTTCATCTGGGGTGCCCCTATGGATGGAAGGCACCCCCAGCATTTGCCTATACCGCCTAAAGGCCTAGGGCCAGCTCTGGAGGAATACAAGACAACATTTGCTTCATATTGTGAATTTAATGCTGGATTATAGTACATCATAAGAGATGAATGCATTTCAGGGCATGGACAAGGTTATTGGATTATGGGAACATGTGCTAAATAATGTTATTGTCCAATAATGTTGAATATTGTTATTTAGAATTCACTTCTTCCATGTATTTTCAAAGCAATTTGAAAAGTAATTAAGGTTAATATTTAGTCATTTGTCTGGAAATGTGGGCGTTTTAGCAAATTTGGGCATTTTAGTAACTAGGAGAAAGAGAGAAAAAATAACACATGGTGGTATTTTATTGGCAGATTACACTATTTGCAGACTCAATATACTATATAAATAAATTAGATATTAAATAAATAAATGAGACAGTGTTTCCCCAATTTGCAACAGCATTTAGACTTTAAGCATGTGTGGGCAAATAAACTTTCAGGAAATATATAAATTAACAGTTAATTGAACAATTACAGAACGTGATTAGGTAATGCAAAGAAATAAATAATTAAATGGTGTTGGGCTGACTTGACCTCAGTATTTCTCAAATGGTGGCTACAGCCCTGCATTTTGTACATTAGCCTTGTCAGTCTTCTTTATATTACGGTAATTAGCTGTGTATTATCTTTGTTTTATGAGTATGCAAAACTGGTAATGCTTTTCCCCTCACCAATCAGATAATAATTTACATTAATTAAAGCTTTATCTATTACTTTAAGAGTAAGATAGGTGTGATTATGAATTGACCATATCAATCAGCTACACTGTTCATTCACTCACTAATACGAGAGACAGTTTCCTCCAGTGAGCAACTGCTAAGACAAAGGGGACCAAAGTAACATCAATGGAAGAAGATAAAAAAAGACAGATGGGAGGAAGAAAGAAATCAGCAGGGAGTGTTTTGCTGGAGGAGGGAGGCTTCTCTGAGGGTACTCTGCGTGAAGCTCTAATTTGAACCTCTCGCTGTTTGTTCTGAAACAGGATGGGTGGGGCTGGCGACGGGCGATCTAGCCATGATAGCAGGAGGACAAGGTGAAGACGATGCTGGAATGGAGGGAGGAAGAGATGAAGGGTCGAAATCAAAGCCCACGCTGACCGAACCGGAGGCAAAGACAAGTTGGAGGCAAAGACGAGCACTTCTTTGTTGGGGTCACTGGTCTGTAAATGGTCATAAGGACTTAAAGAACCCTCAGAGTCGGTGAAAATGAACCAGCTTAAAATGGTTTACAGTGAACTTTGAGACAGCTGCAAGCGTGCAAACACAGCAATAGATCAGGGGTCAAATCCCCCCAATATATGAAACATTTATGCTCAGTAATGACCTGTCCTCTAATGCTTCAAAAGTCAATGTCTGACTGAAGATGTCACCCTCAGACAGCTGTATAAACCATTAGGTTTTTATTAGGACATCTACTTCTACTGGATTAAAGGAAGATCGCTTTGGTACAAACTGGGTGTAGGTCTCTGTTTTCCATTGTATGCTGCAAAGCCAGGATCAGACTACACAATATTTCTGCCTTTTGAAATAGTCAGTGTCACATTTGGCTACCGGAGAATCAGAAATTCTTGCCATGACTTTGCCGAGAGACCCGACACACACGTTGCACCCCGATCGGCCATAGCTTGCAGTCTTTCACGCTTTGGGTGACATGCCTAGGTGATTGGGAAGGTGTCAGGGATCGACTTCACTGTTCAATCTGACGGCACCAACAACATCATTCCTTTTACGCTTCGCCATGTTTACAGCTGTGTGCAGAAAAGCACTCTATATTCCTATGGGCCTACGTCCTGAGTTGGTTGTTTTCCATTATAACACCCTTGCAATTGACGCACCCGATGCTCATTTTGTAACCGACGCCCCATGTCTGTCGGGTCGGACCATTATCTGCCAGATATCGTGTAGTCTTAGATGTGTTCTAAAAGCCGAAACCTGTGAAATTTGGTACAGACATTCATGGTTCCCAAAGGATGATTTGTAAAATTTTGCTTTTCCATCCAGTGCCATCATCAAGTCAAAAAAGGTCCATTTCTACCTGCTAAACATCCACATGTTAGCATTGTCATTGTATGCTGACGTTAGCATGTCGCTCAAAGCACCGCTGTACCAATGTACCTCACAGCAAATTCTTTTGGCGATGGATGGCGAAGTCATGATCCGCCCTACTCTGCCTCTGATTGGCTTCGTTAGTTGGGTTGGTTAAGTTTAGTTATGAGGAGTGAGATTGGTTAGGGTTAGGGTAAGAATATCAGGGTAAGCCAATCAGAGGCAGAGTAGGGCGGGTCATGCCTTCGACATCCTCTTAGTCTTGTTTTGATACATAGACTGTATATAAAGATGGAAAACATAGCTCCCCAAAAGTGAAGCTAAAACATCTTGATCGCCCCCTGATGGCTGGCTGCAGTACAGGTTTGATTAGTTCGGGCTGATGACCTTGATACCTTAGTTACACCACCCGATCCCTATTACGCAGACTGTGCCTCCAAATGACGTCAAAATCTTGAGATGGCAGCTCCCGTATCCAGTCAATTTTGTCTTTTCTTCTGTACAGTGGGAGGAAGTGGAGACACGTAGTCCATCTCTGTATATAGTCCATGTTTTAATACGTTTTGTATCCATTATTTTGTCCCTCCTCAACTCAAGTTCAAAGTGCGAATGACACAATTTATCATTTTGGAAAAGGGACCGATGCAACGGCAGTGTTGTCAGGACTTAAACCACTTGAATGCCGAGAATATTGTGTGCTCGACTTGCCATGTTAAAATACAACCTCCCAAGTTCCATTTAAAAAGGCAGCATTTATCCTCTTTGCAAACGGAAGCAGTGGGATTTACGGGGATCATTTTCTGCTGACTTGGAGACATTTCATACATTTTTAAACCCTTGTTTACAGCACCATGAAAAACCACAAGAATCTGTTTCTATGTAGAATAAAAGGTTGAACATTTGAGCCTATTTGCTTATTTGACCTGAGCAAGAAAAGGGCAGAGAAAGAAGGTGATTGGAGCAGAACAGCAGCACCACCCCCACCCCCACCCCCACCTCCCCAAAGTCCTCTCAACCCCTCAAGGCTGCCCGTAACAGGCCCAGATGGTCTCTCTCTGCTTAATAGCCCCCCATACTTTTCCATCAGGAGGTGGTGACAGGGACATACAAGGCCAGGTTAACCCAGGTTAACCATGGAGTATTTCCACTGGGGTTAACTGTTCTGACCCCAGACAATTCCAAACACCTCCCAATTAAGGAACCTACTATAGCTATCCACTTTTTTCCCAGACTAGAGATCCTTTTCCCCCCAAAGGTCCCAAGGCATATCGAGTCCCTGGGAGGTAAATGGATGGTATAGTGAGAGGCGGGTCTTTTTTTTTTTTATCCAACAGCAGCCTCTGTGCTTAAGGGATTGATTATGGCTCCCATCAGACCACTGTTTGCACACTCTCTGATCCCCTAATAGAAGCGAAGGTAGCTGCGAAAAGAGCAGAGCATTTAGCTCTGACGCTTGTGTGAAGGGGATAAAGGCTTTAGTGGAGAAGATGAATAACCCCTTCTGCTCTTTCAGAAGTGCCAATTGAGCACTAACTTAGGAGTTTAAATTAAGAGATTCTCGGTGCGTCAAATGAGCTCCTAAATAAGCAAAGCCCTTTTAGTTCTCTGTCACTTGGGTGGATAAATTGAGGCGAAAGTGCATGTTTCTTTTTTTCCCAATGATAGACTTTGAATCAAATTCTAAATTGCCTTTTTTTACTCTTCACTCTTTTTTATATCCACAAAGCTCAAACATGTCAAAAAAGATCTTTTTTCCCCCTTTTCTTCTTTTACACAGATGCATAGTTGTCATCCGGCTCACTAATTAGCTGTCATGAGTTCTTACTCTTACTTACTATTCATTCCTCACTTGCATGAATATTGCTGGCTTACACATATTAAAGCACTTGCTATGCATCGCTGAACGCCATCGTACCTGCAGAAAAGTGTTGAGGCGAGCCTAGGGGGTGGTCTTCATTAAACACTTTTAACAATTCAGTTTAACGTGTTTATACTCTCTGCCATTTGAAATACTTATACATGTAGTGTGGAGCAACAGTCATTCAACACTCAAGATGTTTAGCATTTTGCTGCATCATCACGCTGTCACATGCTGTCAACATGACATGGAAATTTGCATAGAATGCTACGGAGCCTGCTGTGCAACATGCTGATTAATCCCAGCATTCATTGTGTTGGAAGGCGACAAAACCTGTCGGGACACAAGGAGCCACTCACAAGTACAAATGCCTGTTTAATGGTTCAATCAAAAATGTATGCAGTGGAGCCATGTGATCATGCCTGGGCGGGGCGTTACATATATTTTAATACAGTAGCTCAGCAGTTTGAGTGTCTAATCCACCTGACTTGAATGTCTTTGGGAACACAGGACCAGCATCGCGTGATCACACATCTGAAAATGTGTAACCAACCCAAAAATGTGCTGCCCGCATAAAGACGTAACGGCAGCAGGATTTTTTACTCCAACACAACCTGCCAGGAGAGAAAAAAACTTTTTCAGTTGTATATCTGACTGAGATCTGTTTCTCTTACTGACTGACTGAGTGAGTGAGTGAAGGGTGAGAAGTGACTGACGCTAGACTCTCTCTCCCTCTGTGTGTGTGTGTGTGTGTGTGTGTGTGTAAGCGCGTATATGCATGCATTATGTGTGAGAGAGATGAATGTGTGCCCACAGTGAGGCGGCCTGTACCTTTTGGTGATGCAATGTCTGTATCGTATGCTTCACTATGGGCTTATAATGATTGTATGACTTGTATTCAGTGCCGCAGAAGTCATAAAATTAAACGGCAGACATGAGTTAATGTTGATGCATGATTGTATGCAAATTGTGGCTGATTGTGCAGGTTGGAAGGGGCAATAGTTGAGTCGTGATGGTGCTTGGGAAGGGCTTGAAAAAGCCTTGAAAAAAATCGTACTTTAATGTGGCTTCTGTCCAACATGCACCCCGCCGTCACTCCACTCAGCAGCCGGGAAACAAGACACAGGAAACCTCTGTTGGTCTTGAGGAGCTGCAGCATTTATTTCTGTACGAACCGCCAGCTTCCACTGTACATTCACTGATCTCTTCACCGCTAAACTTAAACCCTCCTCTGCTGCGGTCGCTCTCTCGCGTCCACTTACACCGCATACTGTCTTTCTCTCGCTCCACCACACACACTCAACGGTAGTATGGCTCTGCTCTTCTCCAAATGAGCTATGCTACTTTTACAACAACCAGACAGTGTATGTTCTGGGCAGCTCAGGTCCTGGAGGGTCCCGGCTGCCGGCCATATAATCCCCGCTGCGGCCGCAACTTCAGCCTCTCTCCGCTGCATTCCTTCAGCCGTATATTCTGGCTCCAATAAATATGTTTCTGAAGATCTGAGTCAGCCAAAACACTGTAAAATGTATCCTCATCCATAACATCCTCTGCACTCGTATTTTGGGATGCCATTTTTCGCAGTTTGAAATACAAGCAAAGAGAACAAGGAAGTTCTGTTTTTGAGCGGGATTTAAAGCCAGGTGCCCCCTCTCTACCCAGAGGAATCCAAGCTGAAATAGTCCGTAGTTATTCCTTGCATCCAACTACATCACCGTCACGTCGAATGACACGATGGATGTAGGAAGCAAACAGATTTTGCAGCTGCATACTCGGCTTTCTGATCAATATAGCACGCACTAAAGAATTTATTGATTCAATCCACTACATTTCCCATCAACAGTGATTGGACATGCACATAAAAAGGCACCAAATTGTCACTTTAAAGTAATTGCAAGTGTACATGTGTGATGTGATGTGGCTCTATAAAGCAGTACCATTATTATTTATGTCGGTGCGTGGTATGCTGAACGATTGGCCCCACCTGCAGTAGGAGGTCGACATAATGGAGCAGAGAGTCAGGACCTCCATAAAGTCAAACCAGACTGCTTGCTTTGATTCTCTGCTGAATCAGATGTAATTTAAACGAGTGGTAGAAGTTTGTCGGTGCAGGTGCGGAGTCTCATGGCGGAGCAACAGGCTGCGACATGCAAGGCAATCATTTCTGAGCCGAGAGAAAAATGAAATATAGTGATGTGATGTGGGGTTAGGGTTATAGGTTGCACCACCCAAGGATGTAATTTCCACGGAGGACGGAGGGGGCATTTCCACCTCTCCTTTCAAAATCCTATTGTTATCATCCTCACATTTCCTCACTAAAATCTCTGTAAACCTGTATTACTGTACAAGTACACCACAATTCAGATGAGAGCAGATCCAAATATTGCATCCTCATCTGGTTGCTTTTAGTTATTATCGTACACTCGCAGCAATTGAGCTTTACTTGCAGCAGCGAGTGCTTTTCAGAATTTAATTGCACCGAGTTTTGCCTCTCAGGTCACTGTCCTACTCTCTGATTGGTGGAGGCTGTAAATGCAGCAGAGAGGAGGACTACAGACATAACTCTGGGCTGGAAATTTTTAATTTAAAAACAACATGTCATCTATATTTTTATTTACACCCAATATTCTCCTGAAATAACTGAATCAATCAAATATACGGCAGAAAGGCACAGTGCCCTTTGTAGTGACGATGCAAATACAATACAATACAATAATACTAATGTGCATGGCACTTTCTTATTGGACTACTATTAAATTAGAAATCTCAATAAACAATTTCATAATAAACATGTTATTTGCTTGACCGACAGGAGTACATACATGCTGGAAAAAGCATTCATAACTTGTTTTTGTTTTTACTGAAGAACCTCGGACTTCACATGGGTCTCCTCCATTCTGTAAGTAAACCCTTCGCGCTACCCTACTACTAAAAAACAGTTGCATTGCACCTGAGTCTGACACCTTAAATTCAGTGAATATGTTCATTTCCAGATGGCAATTTTCTTTAAAATATCAGAAACAGTGTTAAACAGTGGGCAACCTCCAGGTCTGAAACGTGAAGCCAATGCAGAAGTGCCTTAAACTTGCATTATTTTTAATCGCCAGCAGGGGCCGACTCCTCTGGTTGCAAAAAGACGTCCAATTGTATAGAAGTCTATGAGAAAATGTCCCTCCTTCTCACCTGATTTATTACCTCAGTAAACATTGTAAACATGAGTTTATGGTCTCAACCGCTAGTTTCAAGTCTTCTTCAATACAGCATGGTGTTCATTTAGTAAATTATAGCTACGCCCTAACCCTAACCGTGCTTTGACAGGTCGCTACCACGGCGTTGTCCGGTCAGGGAGTTGTCCGCATTTTTGACGTAGATCTTTAACCCTTTCACACTGTGTTTTCAGTTCATGGAAGTTAACTGTAACATTTTAGTCGCCTAAAAAAATGTCTTATTTAGTGTTCGGTTGTACTTAGCTTCCTCTCGTGTCACTTCTGGTTGCAAAAAAACGAGATGGCGATGGCCAATAACCAAGATGGAGACTGGAGAACTCAAGCCTTCAAAACAGCAGTCCACAAACTACTGGGTTACGTCACGGTGACTACGTCCACTTCTTATATACAGTCTATGGTGTTAAATGAATCACACAATGTTCATACCTCCATGCCAACACCTCAATTTTCCTTCAATAGCCGCAAATTGCATTGAAAATGTGGTTACAGTAAATGAAGGCAGCTAAAACCCACTTGATTAAAGTTTAGGAAGGATTGTGGATAAAACACTGTCAGCAATGACCAAATAAAGGGAAGCAAGGTTGTTGGCTTGGAATACAAAAGTCTTTACGCACCACCGGCTCCTCTCACTGCACCTGCACGTTGACGTAATTTGTCAGAGACAGGGTTGGTCATCCAGCTCCAAACCAGATGGGTAAACATCTGAATTGAAACAAATTGTCTCTTTAACTTGTGCATTCAAAACTTCCATTGGTTCACTGTAGCATAACAGGAGTTTCTTACTTCTTACTTACTTCTAACATGTATTTACTTCTGTGCAGAAGTGTACGAAAACGTCTGTGGCTAAAATGCAACCCGGCCCTACAACGCCTGAACCACATCCTTCGAGCATAAAAAGATGATAATTTACAGATTTTTGAAAAACGTGAGCGTCTTCATGTCAAAAACTAGAATGTTTTTCACAACCAAAATACTGAGCCAACGCAACTGCTTAGTCATTTATTATAGCTGATGGCTGGGCTGCACGATGCTCTTCATTCACCCCCTGTCAGCACCGTTGTGCTTGTAAAGGAAAATAGCTTTAATTACGTTCAGTGTAGAGGTGGTGATGGTTGTTGTTAGCAGAGTCGAGGGGGCTCAGCATAACATGAGGGTCTGAAGAAAAATAAGACAAACAAGCACAGAAAATTACTGTCATTCTCCTCTAAGTGTGTGTTTGTCTCTGTCTGTGTGTGTGTGTTTGTACATCCATCTGCCTGGGTCACTGTCTGGAGATGCACCGTGTGTGTGTGTGTGTGTGTGTGTGTGTGTGTCTTCTGGGAGTGTTGTTCTGGGGAACTTGTGTGCTGTTACTCTGTGTGCTCTCATAAATCTGGGATTATTCTGCACAGATGACTGAACATGTCCATCTAGCCGCGTATGATTCAGGCAAACTAGTCGCTCTCCCGATGCGCTCACCGCGGTCCCCCCGATGACTGTGGCTCATTAAACCCCTCTCCATAACTACCACCCACAAACACACAAGACAAACACACACTCGCACACATTTTGGAATGAAATTGAGGTTGCTGTGTCAGTGGCCAGGCGGTGAGGAGCCTTGTACCAGGGGAGTAATTGAGATGGCCGGTGAAAAGGGGAGCGAGGCTTAGACAACCATCCACACAAGTTCCTGGCTGCCGTCCAATTATACCCAGCAGCCTCCACCACCTCCTGAACTCCAATTAAGGCCAGCAAAGCTCGCCTGGTCAGAGAACCTGTCACCCCTCCCTGCAAGCCTCCTCCTTCCTCCCTCCCTCCCAACTGCAAGAAGCAGCAAAGTCAAAGCAATGTGTGATGTCTTCTGGTGCCTCACTGTGTCACTGCGCGTGTGTGTGTGTGTGTGTGTGTGTGTGAGAGAGACAGAGAGGGATGAGGTTTTGAACACAACAACAAACAAAATAGCTGTGCCGGATGAACCTTGGCCATTAATTTATTCAGAAATACCAGAAATGCTCCGACTGTACAGAATGAATAAGAGCGGAGGCTGCACAATGAAGCACATTTACTGGAAGAAGCTTAGATTTTAAAGATAAGAGGTGATACCAGGCAGCAACATCCCCTTCTGAGAAGTGAAGCCAATGCAGAAGTGTCTTAAACTTGCATTCTCTCTAACAGCCAGCAGGGGGCGACTCCTCTGGTTGCAAAAAGAAGTCTGATTGTATAGAAGTCTATGAGAAAATGAGCCTACTTCTCACTTGATTTATTACCTCAGTAAACATTGTAAACATGAGTTTATGGTCTCAATCGCTAGTTTCAAGTCTTCTTCAATACAGCATGATGTTCATTTAATAAATTATGGTCCCATTTAGAGTCAAATAGACCATAAAGTGGGGTATGCTATAGGGCGTAAAAAAAATGGACAGTTTTAAAAGCTGCTAACAAGGACAAAAGTGAATGGTAAAAACTAAGCAAAAAATATTAATAATAAATATTAAATGCTGGAATTTTACTTGGGACATATTGAGGTATTACTGCTTTGAATAAAGGATCAAACATGTCATTGGAGAATATGAAGAGCCTTTGAGATGTGAAGCATTACAACCACCCGGTGAGGATGGAGAACACATTGATATCACCATAAACAGCAAATGATAGCAGTGAAAAGTCCAATTCATAACACACACCATATACAGCATATTATACTGCGTGTCTCCACTCTACAGGCTAAAATGAGAGGTCGCTTACCAGTGAATGTATTTATTAGATGATTTCTGACATTTTTCTAAATGAAAATTTGATGAAATTTCTGAAGTTCTAACTTACTAAACCGGGAGATAAATATGTGAAAGTTGTGAAAGAATAGCTTGGAATATTTTACTGTAAATGTATTTCAATATTATATATACCACTCCTCTTGCAGTAAATATTGTAGGAAGGTTTCATTTTCAATCAGCCTTCCTCTTCGTCATACTGGCAACAAGCTCCTGCTTTCCATCTACATTTTCACATACATCTTAGAGCAATTTTTGGGGCACAAATTTACAATCCTTCATGGTTCAGACCGAGCTAACATGCAGCTACAGCAGTGGCTTCAATGCTGTACTGCTCATGGGTTTCTATTTTTTCTAATCACCGAAGTGAAGATATACAAATATAAGTTACTATCAGTTACAAGAGGTAATTGTTATAGTTAACTAGCTTCACGTCATAGTTAGCATAATAAGTGAAGGCTATCGAAAAAATAAGGCTGCCGTCAGTTTAAGTTCCTACATTTGAGTGTGTTTTTGTGCAGTGGAACGATCACTGGCCGACTTTTTAGTGTACATGTTTCAACCTCCATCAACAGCGCAAACATGGAGGGAGTCAACAGCTATATCTGTCCATATATCCTCACCTGTCTCTCTCCAGGGTCCTAAAGGCCTGAAGGTTTGATGAGGCTCCTAAATGTTTGATGAAGCTAAAGTAAATCCAGCTACAGACCTACATTACTCGCTGTACTTGCCATACTGAATGGATAAGTAATATTGAAGCTGGAGTGAACCAGGAGTTCTACCAATATTAAAGTTAAGTTACTCCTAACATTGGCCATGCAGGGACAATCAATGACGTGAACAGAAGCCTTGGATGCTCTGGTAGAATGTCTCTGAACTGAATATAAAATTAATCAAAGCTGCACTAGTCAATATTTTAATATTAATAATAGATCAAATGACTATGGGTAATGTGAAGGAGTTGCTCATTGAGATGAACCCAAAGAGAATTATCACTCAAATCTGCAGTTTTTCCCAGGCAGCATCCTCCGGTTCAGAAAAGTGCGATTGTGATTGACAGGTCGCTACCACGGCGTTGTCCGGTCTGGGAGTTGTCCGTGTTTTCAGTATCAGCACTTCTGGCTCCAAAAAACCAAGATGGTGAAAGCCAAAATGCTGAACTCAAGGCTTCAAAACCGTAGTCCACACACCAATGGGCGTCCACTGCTTATACTGTGTATAGACTATGGGTTTCCCTCAGCTCTAGGGAACGTTTTAGCCTCTTTAAGCTCATTGTTTTTTGGGAACTCTGCTCTCATCGACCTCCAGCACTAGCAGCACAGACACCCTGTTTCAGCAAAAGCAAGCTCTGATAAACCCACTGTACACTACCTGCCCAACATCAAACAGCAGACAGACAGAGGTGCATTTAGCAGCTAAAGAGACAGCTATTTCCCCTCAGAGCTAAAAAGAGAGTTCTTCTGTTGGTTGCTCCCGTTAGGGGTGGCTACAGCGGATCATCTGTTCCCATCTAGTTAGTATCCCGGGCCTTGACCGATCAGGTTTGGAAATCTGATTTTATGATCTGAATACATGACTTGGCATAAGTTTAACGCCAGATGCCGGTGGAGAACATGCAAACTCCACACAGAAAGGCCCTGCTTGGACCACGGATCAAACCCGAAACCTTCTTTCTGTGAGGCAACAGTGCTAAACACGGTGGTGCAATGAGCCAAAAAGAGAGTGAATATTGGAATTAGATTCCTACACAATGGTAAATGAATGCTAATGTTGCTCCATGAACCTTTTAGCCATACCACCATTATTAGATGATAATGTCCACTGCACCCAAATTGTCAAAAAAAACGTTAATATCGTTGCTCACTGGTTTGTTAACTAGCTAGAAAGTTAACTGATCTGATTGTTATCTGTAAAAGTTCTTCCATTTGTAGTCAGCGATGCGAATGCCCACAATTGTGCAACAATTGATTGTCATTAATTTAATTTCAGAACATCTAATAGTTGTTAATTACTTTATTTGTTTGTAGACCAAAGCTCTGCACGCCCCAACACTTTCCAAAAGCAACTTTCAAAGTGCTACCCGTGCTTTATATAAACAATGTTGAAATGAACTGGCAGCACCATTCCACGGCCATATAGGGTGTTTGATGAGAGCGGTTAAAGTGGTGAGAGCTGTGAGTGCTTTGACTACTGTAGCACTATGCTGTCAAAACAGTCATATACACGCTGCATATCAACAGCAGCAATCAAGATCCAGTGTTTTCAAATGTAAATGAGGCGCAGATGCAATTTTCTATATCCATATATACACCCTTGGGAATTTTGAAGGAACTCGATGAGTCAGAAATGCACAGCAATCTTGCACATGCTAAACTATGTCATTAGCATTTACAACTTTACAAAAGTTGCTTTATGGCTTTGTTGTTCTTCTTTACGGACAAGGTTTATTGTTCCATTACCTCGCTTCCTTCCCCGACTTCTGTTCTCTTCTATTGAACAAGGTCTTTTAGTCATGGCCCGAGGAGTCTCTGGAGATTGCCATCTTTATCAAATGTATCTGATCGTTTGCCTTGCATTGTTGTGTTATTGTGTGGTTGTATGGCTTCTTTTTTTATCCCCCCGTTGTGGGTTTCATTTGTCCTTTGGGACTCATAACCAATCCCAACATTTTGATTGATGCATTCATTTCCCGGTTTCCGCTCGCCCCTAAAGCGATACTTGCTCTCCTTTTATACTTACCCAAAGCACCCTGCCATCAGCACAAACCATAGCATTTGTGCATCAGCGAGATATTATTCAAAACAGGTTGTGGTAATGACTCCAATCTGGAATGAAGTGGCTTGGCTTCAATTTGGACGAGTGATATGAGTCTCTGACTCTTGCCATTGCTTTTGAGTGGGGCTTTTAAAATAGTGGTCTAAATGTATACTGAACTGAGACCGTCTTAATGTTATTGGCCATCAAAATACCACTTTTGGGTACTTTTGAATCCCTTGCCTCTGTGTGTGTGTACGTGTGATACTGTAGCAGACGGATATGTTCATGACTTTCTGCATAAGGCTACAAATGTGAACAGCTTTGCAGTTGAGATAGCATGGACAGTGCCACTGCCTCGCAATGTGTTCAGCACTTTGGACAGCTCCACTGGCTTTTCACATACAGCACTGCTGAGTCTGAACTGGCCCATTTACTCTCAAGTACCAAGGAAACCAGACACCTAAGGGTTTATCGTTGATTCACCTAGACTTTCAGAAACACATTAAGTTAGTTATTTAGTCCTGTTATTTTCTCTTCAACATCTAGAACAAATCATCCATTGTTGTGTCTCCTCTTGTTTCCACTGTGTAAGCCAAGAAGCTGTAGCAAGATTACAGTTAGTACACAAACTTCTGCTGCAGGATTACTAACTAAGACTTCACAGCATTCCCATATTACTCTGGAGCTGGCTCACTGGCTTCCTGTCAACATTTAGGAGTGAATTTCTTATAATTCCTTTGAGTTGCTGATGCTGTATTAATCCACTGGTCCTCTCAGGTCATCATAACAAAAGAGCTCCAGGTTGTGCCCCGTTTAAAAGTTAAGACTTGTGGTGACTGAGCTGGACGTAAGGTCAGCAAACTCTGTTGAGTGTTTTAAATCAAATTGCATGATCTATTTATTTTTTAAAAGCATTTTATTGATGCTTCCTTCCCTCGATTTGTCCTTCTTGTTTTAACAGCCCTTTTTATTTCTTTATTTTCTGTGATTCATTCTTCCATTTATAACTGTGAAGCAATGTGTAGGACTGGGTAAGACTACCAGAATATTATACTGAATGACTCAATGAAGAAATGATATTTTGAGGTTGAGTAATGTTGCTTTCAGCAGATATACACGCACAATAACATTTTGAGAAACAACATTGAGAAATATCATTAGTCAGCCAACAGTTTTCAGAGACATTCATTGTGCTTTTTACTTGGCTGGAACAGACTTAAAGGGTAAATGCAAGATTGAAAGCCTTTCTTTTGCCTCCGCACGGCTCTCTACGTGGCGATGGCTGAGCCGGTGGTGCGCTGCCAACGGAGCTAATAATACCTGACAGGGAGCCGGAGGGTGGGGGTTATGCTTCTACGACGACGCCTTGGATCAGGATGGCATTATCAGCTGTAACCGCCGTTTGAGAGCAGTGAAGAGCGGCGGTCGTGAGGTAGCCAGTGGGGCATGCTCACATGCACTAACAGGCACTAAAAGACACCCGCCTGGCTATGTCAACAAAGGCTGGAGTAGCTCTGATTACAACACACACAAACGGGGAGTGACTTCATTCTCTGCTCAGGTAGACATTAATCCTCTATTTACAGTGCAAATTGTTGTTTGCTTATATTAAGCTCTGAATCCTGTTGGATAATTTGTTAAATCTAGCATACTCTTGCAAGTTTTTCAACATTACCAACCTTAGCTTTAATAACTTCAGAAAACTCAGTTAACCAATGGTGTAGGTTTGGTTTCAGAAGTGGGGAAAGACACAATTAAATCTGGGGTTATACAATATATATATTTATATTGAATAACACTTAATGAAATTGGTTAGTGTTCTCTACAATAACAGTAGCCTAACAAAAGACTAAGAAATGCTACATAACCGCTGCATTATTACAGCACTAACTCTACTTGATATCATATTAAGTTTCATTGTTAAATACTTGATGCTTTTAAAAACGTTGTACAAAATGTTGTATTTATATAGTCAAACAGCCACTGTTCTTTTGCTGTCTTATTTACTGCATCTTTTAAGGAAAGAAAATGTATGACACATTGTCAACTGTAAAAGAAAAGATTAAATATATTTAGAGCAACAGAGGGATTAGGTTTCTAATCTTGAGTAGTGTCTCAGACAATAAAATATTACCATATCTGTCTCCATCCTCTGGTCACAAGATTAAGAAGTTTGGACAAGCATGAAACATTCACAATGCAGGCATGGCAAAACTTCAAACTGAAGCAGAATTGGAAACTGTTGAACAACAGCAATAGTATTTTGCTCCTTATTTCATAAAAAGAATATGACCACTGCAGCAGCTTTGGATGACAGATGTCCCAACTTTCATTTTAGTGCTGTATTTACAGCAGTTTCCAGCACTGGGACACACTGCTGTATCAACACCTATTCAACATCAACATTTGCGGTTTAGTTTGTATTAGGGGGGGTCACAAAGTTATATCTACAAATCAGGTTATAGTGCAGTGTTTTCAGAAAATGTCACCGCAGAGCCTGTTGTTTTGTTTATGGTCTCTGCAGACCCAGCTTCCCTGCTAGACGTCCCAGCAGGAGCCTAAGTGCCTATTTTGCCAACTGGCATGTTTCTGCTCACAGCCTGGACTGCAGCCTAATTTTGCATCTTAGCTTCTTTCTTTGTATGTTGAGTCACCGAGTAAATTCTGCTCTCGGTTCCCATTTTCATTTGCGTTTTGCTGAGCGAGACTGACTGGCCAACTGGCGAGAATCTGGATTCATCGGTCTGATGGGCATATGCATATAGATGATGTTCTTTTTCCACCCACAAGGTGACCTTTCCAACATGCATACAGGAAACGGAGGATACAGCAAGTATTCTGGAGTTGTGCAGCTTGAGATATGCATTGAACGCAGACTTATCTTTACAGCACAGAAACACAGAGATGAAAGATCCATCTGGCACTCTTTTGATGTCAAACCCTCTTCAGAAACTTTGTGAGTCCAAACTCTTCAGAAAGCGTCTCTCTGTTGTGCCACTTCTGGTAAATTCACTTGTGTACTGCTAATATCTGTAATATTATTGCAGGGTTCTGCTGTGTCACCCAGGCTGCTTGTGTCCTGTAAAGTCAAGGCTTGTTTACCGCGACCTTTTCCCGTGCCCCAGTGTTATCCATCTTCACCCGTTGATGTGTTGCAGTTGTTAGTGTCAGCGAAGGTCATTTCTCTACAATAAACGAGGCCAATTCAGGTGTCTGAGGCAGCAGCATCCGCCTACAGCTGCTAGTTTGATTCCTGTGTTTGAAGAAAATGTACGTTTTTTTAAACTGAATTTGGTACTATTCTTCAAATGCGGATAAGCGAGTTAACTTGATTTGATTGTTGTTGATAATTCTGTTCTGAAGTTGTTTAAGGTGCATCTAGAGCTGCTGTCAGAGCAACAAGTTCATAACACCAAACAGTGAACCATGATGAATTAAATTGTGATTTTTTGATGAAAACACAAGTTATTGAGGGTCCATTACAATCTGTTATCTGTTATTATCACAATTTAATTTTCACAAGAAAGAGTTGACTACCTAATAAATATTTAAAATATTATAATAAAATATTGGGGCTGTCAAAGTTAATATGATAACGCATTAACGTAATTGCTATTTATTAAGGTTGTAGCGAGCTCAGGTTTATAGCTAGAGTGAAGATACTAAAGATACTTGTATCATATGAAACTATAAAACCTAAGGAATCCATTGGTATATCCATGTATCCATGTCATACTAGCTTGTCGAGAAGGAGGCTAAATAACGCTCCAAACCTATGCAAAATCTTGGCAAGGAAAAACTATCATGGCCATTTTCAAAGGAGTCCCTTGACCTCTGACCTCAAGATATCAAAATGAAAACGGGTTCTATGGGTACCCACATGTCAAGTTAGAATATGCTGAAAGTAAGATCTAGTGGCGAGTTTGAGCTCTGAGGCTGAGAAATGACGTTCTCATAGCAGACAGGATGTTTATTGGTGGCACTAGCTTCATAAACAACACTGCAACAACTGTATGCACACACAATGGGGAGAATGTCACCAGTCAGGCACACAGCATCACTCACAGTCTAACCCCATTCATTCATAATCACTAATTGTACATGCAGCAACAATGTAAGTGTGGAAACACTGTGTAGCACAATGGAAAACACAAGAACAGCAGGAGCAATGCAGGGAGACTCTGAATGAAACCTACATCCACGAGTCTGCTATCACATAAGTGCACTCATATGAGTGCTGCTGGTCGTAGATTTGACCCTCTATACTCATGTTGCCATCATGTGGCCATCAATCTTTGTTATGATAACATTTTTCTTGCCAGTTTTTGCTGAATATATATCAGGGCACACCAATGTTGCTTGAATCGACAAATGCTACCAGCAAACAGGTGTTAAATTGGGCAAAACTTTTTTTCTCCATTATGATAGGTGCGGTTTTATTTTTGTTTGACAAACCTTATTTTGTATAACATTATTTTACATTACGGCATGGCTCCAAAACCAACTAAAGTGATTTATTATAGGTGAAAACTGTGCGGGAACACATTTGTTTTAAAGTCACATTGGAGACAGACAGACAGCAGCAGATGATGGTATGAGGTAAACAGTGCACACACCATACTGCATGAACTGTCCCTGAAAATTGTATGTGTGCGTGCGTGTGTGGGTGCGTGCATGTGTGCAAAAGAAAACCCTTTTATTATTTTTAGAAATTAATGTTAACCGTTTACATCAGTGTAAGAAGTACTCAGATCTCTACTTAAGTTGATGTAGTAATACTACAGTACAGTGTAAAATACTCTGTTACAAGTAAAAGTCCTGCATTCGAAATATTTCTCAAGTAAAAGTACAAAAGAATTAGCATCAACATAAACCAAAAGTAAAAGTAATCATTATGCGGAAAGTCCCATTTCACAATAATGTGTATTATATATCATTGGATTATATTCATTGATGCATCAATGTGTTCATTTTAATGTCGCAGCTGGTAAAGCTCATTTTAATTACTTTATATACTGCTGGGTAGTTTAATCTATAATAATATATCATCATTTATGATTAAGACATTTACTTTGAATGTAAATAAGGTGCCAGAGTGCATAAAAAAGCATCAAAATACAACTTGTTTATCAAAAATATTTCCCAGGAGAGGATCCCCCTATCAAAACCACAGAGCCCCCCACATAACAGATCCCAATTTAACCCCTGCCAGCAATGATGACCAAAAATATAAAAAGAAGAGCCAGAACTTTTCCTTTTAAATGTTGTCATTCTGGCCTAAACTTCTGAGGATGAGATGGGATCTGTCATATAGTATGTGGTCAAACAGATAGTGAACTTGCTGGTGTTTACCCTAAAAGAGCAGGTGGCTGGACAGGGATGATGGTATCGTTTACGGTAGGGTGAAAATCTACTTTGGAATCTGAGTTTTGGAGTGACACTGTGGCTTGGGGCAATGCATCAGAGCGTGAGGCTGCACTTCTTCACCATTAGCTGGAGGTAAAGGTCAGGATCCAACGGCGAGGCAATTTATTTTCGCAAATACCAAGTCATAATAAGCTTCTACTTCTCGCCGCTTTGCTTAATACAACTGGGCAAAGAGCCTTTGTTATAATCAGATTTACAGAGTACCTCAAGTACACTTTGGAACAGTTCAGAATTACTGCGGTTATGTAATATACAATATATCCTGCAATACATGGCAAAGCCAGGGGACGGGGAAACTAAAGAGCAGTATCTCTGGGGTCCCCTCCAATTTTCACTCACTCCTCTGTGTCCCCTTAAGAGGATGACATTGCAGGAGGCGCAACGGAGCGCGTTCTCCGGCGATTACTTCATTAAAATCTGAACAGGAAGAGCCCAGTCAGCTGGAGGATTTGCAGGCTTGTAGAAGTCTTTATTCCTTCCAACACATACATTCACCTTCTTCTTCTCACCATGCAGCAGCCAACATGACAGCTCAGATAACAACAAATCAAGAGACAGAGGAAAGAGAGCAGATAAATAAAATGTGACACATCTGGTGAAATGTTGTGGAGACAGCAGCATCTGATCAGATAGGAGTGTTTCTGGAATTTATGGAGGCTTTCATCAAACCTTTGCAACGGTGCAACAGAATACTAACTTGAACAAAACTATTTTTCGAGGTAAACACTGGGTGACTCCTGAGCTTTTCAGTAATATTCAAGCATTGTTCTAAAAGACTGACAGCTGCACAAACTGCACATCCCCATTAAGACATAGTGAATGTGCCTTGAATGTACTGTATGCTCATATGGGTTTAACTGTTATGCGATTATGGCATTGTTCAAATTATTCTGATGGCATTAGTGTTTCCTTAAAGGTTCTCTATACAATATTCAGAGCATTAATATAGCTGCAAACAACCATTTGCTATGTAAGAGTATGGAGGAGTAATGTCTACCTGAGCAGAGAATAAAGTCACTCTCTCTCTGTGTGTGTTGTAATGAGAGCTTCTCTGTGCTTTATTACATACATACTGTACATACTACCGACATAAGAAGACGTCCTCCGTTGTCATCAGTATTAGGCAATTGTCTTACAAATCAAGAGAGAGAACAATTCATAAACAGTAGAGGAAACAAGAGTCCAGACTAAAGTAGTTGTTGATCATTTGCGGCCCCTACCGGCCAGTTAAGAGTGGTGAGGAGTCGGCAGTCAACGACGGAATAAAACAGTCAACAAAATATGATTTCAATATCATACGGTCATAAATGAGCACGAAAAATATTAGGCTGATGGGTCCAGAGGTATGCGAGATTAGCCGTGGACAGACAGAACCATGCACAAACACGACAGGATACATAATCTCCTGGCAGAGATAATAAAAATACAGACGACATGACTTCAGTGTCTTTGGCAGCAGCTATATGGTCCTATGGTACACATCAGGGGTGTCGGTCAGCTAGGGAAAAACACTAGGCAGTTCTTTTTCTGTTTAAACTCACACACAGATCCCATCACAGAGGTTTAGACTAAGACAGAGTGGGTGCTCTGCGTGTGGAGTAATAGCCTCTTGCAGGAAATGTCAAGAAGTTAAAGTTCAGCTTTGCTAATCATCGCTGTCATTATCGAGTGCATTCCAGTGAAGTGGGTGCATCAGCATATTTCAGAAATGTTACCAGTGCCTAAAATGTTATCATACCATTTTATACTGTAGTATCAACAGTATCTGGACAGTTACTGTGTGTGTTACTGCCACTTTTTTTTATTCCCTTCTACTTAGACAGCCCTCTTCTTCACTTCTGTCCATTAATACAATTTCTCCAGTTTTCCTCTTTTATTTCATCAATTTAAAATCTAAGGAGCAACTCTCTCCGCATCCTCATGTAAAAGTACCACTAAAAGTATCACTTTTGTGACTTAAACACACAGAAGCCAATCATCAACCATCACCAGTTAAACACTGTGTTATCACCAGGGTCTTACACCATTATTTCCTTAAACTTATCCTGATTCAAATACAATTTTAAAGCATGACTTTTATTATTGATGAATTGAAATATTTTGCAATAGAACAAACCCCCAGTCAATTCAATACACTAAGCGGTTTTGCCACTACAGCCTTAATTGGTCTGGTATGACAAGTAGGTTATTGAGGCTAATGTTAACAAAGTTTAGATAGATATTTCACATTACTGAGTCAGTTAGCTGAGTTAATTTCTTATTGCTGTGATCCCTTTCTACTCAGATTGCCTGATGATGATGATGATGATGATGATGATGATGATGATGATGATGATGATGATGATGATGATGTCCTCAAAGCCGCTGATATGGAGTAAAATTCACGGTCTCATTATCCTGTAATTGCAACTTCTGGCCACAGTAGTCGTCATCCAGCAAAAGTTACACGATCTCCCTTTGACTTTAGACTTGAGTAAAATAAATTTGAAGTTTGGCCCTGTTGGGGCATCTGCAGTAGGCCAGCCTTTGAAAAGGCAATTTCATCCAAATACAGAAAGATAAGCAGACCCCCAGGTGGAAGGTTAAATCCCAAGAAATGAGAGTGAATTATGAAGGACAGACAACGTCTGGCTGGATAGAAGAAATGTTAAAAAAAAAACGGCAGAAAGAGTTGAAAAAGAAAGTTGAAATTCGGAAGAGTTGGATGAAGATTGCAAAGAGATGAGACATGGCTCTGGGCGTAATGGAGGCAAGCTGTGATCATTTATATCAGGAAGAATCCCCTCAGTAGAACCAAAACCAAAAAAGGAAAAGCATCATCAGCGCAGACAGCTCACTGCATTATATGAAGCAATCACTGCTTAGTTGTAAAAATCTTTCAGCCTAACCAGACAAGTGGAACAGAGGAGCGTGCAACCTGCTTAGTATCGAACACAAAAACAACTAAATGAACTCCTAAATAGACACTTGACAGTGTACAAACCGGCAGGAAATTAGGCTTGAGGGTAAACGAGGATACAGTACGCATTGACACATCTTTAAGTGGTACACTGATGCTTATTTAGTCATCCGCAAACTAGCTTTTTGTCACGGCCTCGTCATCATTTGCTCAGTGGAAATAAACAGCAGCTTTACAGCTGACGGCTTTGCAGCTGACGGCTTTGCAGCTGACGGCTGTGCCAGCGTATGAAGTAAGTTCTCCTTCCTGAACATTAGCATGCCTCCTCTTTGATCATGGGCTCTGACAGATCTGTGGCAGACAGCCGCCATCTTTTTATAAACAAATGAGTCATGCAACTTGGTCTCTCGTCACCAGAGCTTTGCCTTGAGGCTGCATTCTGTTATGAAAACTGCACGGCGGGAGAAAACAGCAAGTGTTTTGCTGTTGTACAGTGACTAGAGCATATGGCGTCACGTGATGTTAACTCACATTAACGTTGCCGCAAAATTCTTTATTCTGACAGCGAATAAAAGTATCTCTCTCCTAGCTATTCAGACAACAAGAGCTTTAACTGGGACCAATACTCTGGCATCTCTTCACTGCATGTTCAGTTAAAGAGGAACTTTAAGACCAGTCTATACATTATAAGCCACATCCTGATGTGGAAACTTAAACGGACACCAGTTTTACACATCAAAGCCTGTTTACAGGTCTTGGAGAGTACCACTCGGCCAAAAACCAAGATGGTGACGGCCAAAATGCCAAACTCGAGGCTTCAAAACCGTAGTCCACAATGGGTGTCGCCACGGTGACCACGTCCACTTCTTATATATATGTAAAAAAAGTTGTGTATAGCCTGCTGTGGTTCCAGAGGGAGCTGCATTACCGTTTCGGCAAATGTAGGCGCTAGGTTTTAATAAGGAAGGAGAATGTTTGGAATAAAAAAAAAAAAAAGACAATATCTCTGGATCTGTTGCATTGAAAGGAAGAGTGTGTAACAATGTGGAGAATCTATTGGCACAAATGGAATATAATATTAATAAGTAAGTGTTTTCTAGTGTATAATCCCATGCTGGCATTCCTGTCTGCTTCTCCAAACTTGAGGCGTGCCGACCGTCATCTACTATACACTGACTATGGATAAGTTCCTTCAAAACACCCAAACTATTCCTCTCAGCTTTAAAGGTTCAACGGTTTTCTGGGATCTGGATTTTGGAATCCCACAAGGATCCGTCAAGTTGCTCCAAAGTTCTCCAAAAGATAAACATGCCACTGCCTTCTTCACCTCTTCCTCTTTTTACAGGATGAATACAACCCCAAAGACTTGAATATTAAGAGTGCAGAGCAGAATGTACCCACTCTTGCAATGAAACATTTTGTCTTTTGAGGATTGCTGTCAGAAGTCACATGTGGAGATGACAGCACGGCTCGGCTTATTCCCATCTTTCTTCTGTCTTCCTTCTCTGTCCTCTCCATTACCCGCCCCCATCCTCTCCATGTCCTCCACCGATTCTCTCCCCCTCGCCGCTGACCCTCAAAGACAGAGTGCCCTGTTCTGTCTGTCTGCCATTGTCTACCAGCACAAGAATACCAATGGCCGGCAGCTCAAAGCAATCAATTCCTTCGAGGTAGATCCACTGTGTGCCTGACATCAGCCTCCCTGATTATTGTCTCCAAATGCAAGCCGATCAATAGCAGCCACCACCTCGCCTCCCCACCACAAAAACCCCGGCATAATACTTAAAGCCCCTGCTTTTTAAAGCGCTCCCAGCCTCATCGACCGCCGTTTGGAACCCGAGTCCCATAGAAACCTGAATGGTTGCTTCAGAATGATTTGTTTTGTGAATAGAGTTGTTAGAAGGGGGATTATCTGTACTGTATTGAAGAATAACTTGACAGCCTTAAATAATCTCTGCAGGGCAAAAAAAAAAAAAAAGCTTAGGAATTGCTAACGTCGTTGGCAGATGTGTAAATTTGGCAGCGCTACGACGGTGATGCAGCGAGCGCTCAAACGGGGGCATTAAGATTCTGCCAATGCTCTGCAAATCTTCACTGATGTGCTGGGTTACTGAGGGTGATGTTAAACCACTGCGTGGTTAGAATGGTGTTCAATTGAAGCACAATAACATAACATGATTTTACAACTTTGTCTCTGATCTTTTTCCATCACCCTGCCAGGAGGTAATATGAGTAACTGATTTCCTTTATCTACTTCTGCCAACAGCTTCAAAACAGCTACCAAACTACCGTGTTTGCTTAAAAGCAGCATGATCAACCGTGGGATGATTTGTTTCCTTTTGAGAATCTTGGCCTAAGACATGTTCTTACTTTTCTAAAATAATAATATTCTATGTCAGCTCATGAGGTGAACATGAATTTCTGCTTTAAAGAACTGAATTGAGTAGAAAGAGAATTGTTGCCAACATGTGCTGCATCATACTGTAGTAAACATATTCAATGCTTGAAGCCATAGTCAAGCTATGTTTCTGTACGTATAGCATTACCTGTAGATACCTGTCCTTTGTGGACATTTATAGATTCACTTCAGGTGAGATTTATCAAAAAAGCCTCAACAGTAAAGGACTGTGACAAGCCGGACCACAAACCTTGCTCTCGGCTTAAATGCTTGTGCACTAAAAACAATACAGCTGACCTCCATCATTACAGCTTCATTGATAGAACTAAACTGTGCTGCTGGGCATCTGTCCAAACTGTCAACAAGGCTACCTGGAAGCGACTGATGAAGAGCGATATTTAGTAAGTGGAGGCCTTGACTTCATGCTCAGGTGAGACAAATGCTGTCTGAAAGTGGATGATATGAATGAAGACAGCCATGGGTGGAGCAGCAACGCAACCCCCCCCTCCCCCCCATTCCTGTCTCCACATCTCGCTGAATCAAAATTAATATCATGCATTTCTACATTTTCTTCACCATCATATGCAAATAGTATTGAGTACAAAATGTACATTTTAGCGCCATACCATTCACCCCAAGATACTAAATTTGCAAGCATTCAGCATACCATAGTATTAAGCAATGACTTTGAACCTTTTAGTGTTGGTTAAAAAACATGCTTTTCACAAAAAATATAAAGAATAAGACTTCAATTTTTTTTCACCCATGATACACTACAAGATGAAACTAAAATTAACCTTTGACCACCAAATTCTAATCAGTTCATCCTTGAGTCCAGGTGGACACTTGGGCCATTTTGAAGAAATTCCCTCCAGGCGTTCGTGAGATACCGCATTCACAAGAATGTTACAGACGAACGGACAACCCAAAAACATAATGCCTCAAGCCACGGCTGTCGCCAGTGCGGAGGCATAAAAATGAAAACAATTTCTAGCAATAGGTTAGAAAATATCACTTATAAGACTATATAAAATATACAGTTTGTATTAAGATTGTTGGGCAGCTGGCTTGTATTTAGGATGATTGAGGTAGCTAGCTAGCTGTTGACCACATCAAGAAGCATTGTGGAAGTTGGTATACCGGCTCTGAATGACTTGAATGAGGGATGAAAGGCCCCGCATCACAGCCTCCTCTCGGCTGTAATCCACCGATTCGTTAACTCTCTCCAAAAAACCTTTGCATTTCTTGTGTGTCTTTGAAGTCTTAAGGCTTTTACACACCCAGGGCGTGATGAATAAACAACACAAAAATGTGATATACTTGCCTGCGAATATTATATCTCTAGGGCTTTTAAAACGGAAGGAGTGGATCTGGTCTGCGCTGCTTTTGTTGAATTTGAAAGGACTAATACAATTTGCTGTCTTGGTTTGGACAATGGCGCCTCTGCGTTGTGGTTTCACAATTAAAGCCAAAAATCCTCCCGTTCCACAGAACGTGAAAAATCTACCTAGTTCTGAAAAACAATCACGTCTCTTTTTCGCCACGTAATATTCACGTCCCGTGTTAAAGTACTCCGAAGACAAAAACACTCCCAGTTTATAAAAGCCTTTAGCCCAGTGATTCGTACAAATGGGGATAATGAAACACAGTTCTCATCACAGGCATTCACAGTGTTGCACTCGGTTGTACACATTAAAAGTGATGGAAGTAGTTGGCAAAGTTCAAACCCTGCCTTACTTTCACAGCCTCACACCCCTGGCCAACTGTTGCATCAAGTGGCAATGAGTTTTGAGAGTTACAACAATTTTAATAATTTTTACTGGTGAGGGCAGTCGCTTCAAACCAGCTACAAACTGACAGCAGAATATAAGAGTGACACAACTGCTTGATATGAAATTTTATTTCATTTGCAACACTTTTGCACACACACAGATGTACAGTGTGATGCAACCCAACAACAATCCAGCATGGGGCTTCATTGCAGAGAAGGCAGTTATATTGGATTGCACTGTTTTGTACAGTTATTGCATTTGTAATGTATATCCCCTGTATAACCTTTGATTGAGAAGCTGATGTAGTTTGTATAAAATAGTACAGTTATTATTTAATTGCATAGAAATAAATAATGTTATGTAAAGATGCAGAATCTGAGCTTCATCTGTCTCACTAACAAGGTGGAATTTGTTTATTTTCTTTAGTGTAGGCTAATATGCAGCAATGTGTATGTGCATACAGTATGCAACTACACCACAACCTAACACTGCACTCCTTGTTCTGTTTTACTTGTTGGCTATCAGCAGCTTAAATACTGAAGTATTAGTAAAACCCCGTCAGCCACCTGTTGGAGGCCACAGCAGCTGCCAGAATCAAAAGGTTAATCTAAAAGGTTAATGATCTCAAGACCCCTGTTGCAGCAGAAACATTGTATTTTCAGTTGATTTGAATACTGTTTCTGTTGTGCATGTGGTCACATTAACTGAGCGGTACAATGTCAAGCACATTGCTGACCTTTCTGCACAGCTTCTTTTTTACTGAAGTGAGGAAGACTCTGCTTTCAAATTGACAAACACTAACTAGAGACCATCTTGCGATAGGATCACATCAGTCGCGACGCCAAATCTGACCAGGGACCAATGACCCTTTCCCCACTTCCTACCCCCCTACTTCCAGTGCCATTTGCTCAGACCACAACCATCTTCTAACTCAACCTTAATTTTGATCTCAACTACACACCTGTAAATGTCGGCACAATGGATGTATTAAGAGAACTGGATACAGTGTTGGAGGTGGGGCCCCGTTCATTCCTATGAAAATTGCTCAGTGGTGCATGATGCCAAAATGGCTCCACTTCCGACTGGAAAAGTACCCACATCCATTGGGCCCATAGGGCAGGCACAGTAGCGTCTACTTGGTGTCATGGCTCTGCCACGGGTCACAGCCGTCACGCTGTCATCACGGCTTGCTAACTCCGCCTCCCAGCCCTCGCTCCAGCCTCGGTCTGGGTCTCATTCACATGAAAGGAGGAAGGGAAATAACTCTGGATTCATCTATATGTGCTTTTTACAGCCTTTAGGACCTAATGATTTAAATAAGGGCTATTCAAGTGTTCATACTGGGAAGATGTTTCACCTTAAAAAAATAATTCGCTGATTTATAGAAATTTCTTTCCCAAAGTAAATCTATGGGAAAAAGTATTTTTGGGCTAAATGGCATCACGTGACGGACACGGATGTTGCAGTACCACCGTTTGGCCACTACGGAAATTGGCATCAACGACTGGCGCTCTTCCTGGGGGCTTGGTCGACACCCCACCCGACCCGTCTTGAAACACAGACCGTCTCATTTACCATGCTTTGTGGGTGTGACTTTTTTTGCCATGTAATCACCATTCATATCTATACAACCAATGTGTTTATGATTAAATTGTTTACTTGAGCACAATGTTCTTCATAGATCTAGCCTCTTAATTTAGCTTTCAAAGTGCACATGACTGATGCATTTAACTTTTAAATAACCCTAGTAGGTGTCTCCAGGACCACATGATGACACACACAGACTCACAAGGTGAAAACAATACCATCGTAGCTGTCTCGGCTGGTAACCATCTATATCCAAAAGGACACAACCGTAAAATCCTTAACAGGATGCACTTGAATTCCCATGAAGTGTGAATGTATGCATGAATTTGTGTGTGTGTCTGTGCATATGCAAGCTTGTGTTTGCCTGCTTGTTTATGTGTGCAGGAGCGTGAAGGGGAGCAGAATGGCCTACAAGGCACAATGTGTATCAACTGGTGACATACAGCTAGGTGAAAAAGCATCCCCCAAATTCCTGTTTTAACAGGAGCGTGCAGCTGCCCTGAGGACACAGAGAGTACACAAACCCCGCAGAACCAGCCGTGTCCAAACATTTCTCATTTTGTAACCGCCCAAACTAAATAACCCCACGCCGAGCATCGCTGAATAATTGTGTTTGCCCTGCGTGAAGCCTGCCAGGAGAGCAAAACATTTGTAATAACTCCGGCAGAGCAACATCACACTTCTGAGATGCAGCAAGCGTCCGTCATGTTGTATGGTCGACAGACATGTTGAGCTGTATAGCCCTCTCAGTACCGGAGGAGAGCGGAGTCTATGTCGATGCACTTAACTGAATGCAGAACTGTTTGGCCACTCCGACAGACAACCACCTTGAGTCGGGGGATGGTTTCAACTTTATACACAAGGATGTCTGTCTGAGTTCTTTGTTAGTGCTGTTTGTTTACAGGCAAGAGAGAAGCAGAGTGATAAACACCACATGGCATAAGAGAGCTATTGTGTGCTGTGAGCGATAATTGCATTTTTTAAAATGTCAAGTATTTATGGATCCATCTACAGTGCGGTGTGCACACAGGAATGATACTTACTGTATGGGGGTGTTTAAAGGATCATACCAGTGGTTTTGCCTCTTTCAACCTATTATCAACAAAATGTACACTTTCCAGAACAGCTAACAATTCTTGCAAAAACTGTTTTAGAAATTTGAATGCATTTTTTCCACCATTCCAGGCATCCATTGGTTATTTCCATTATTACCCGTACAAAATGAAGGAGGCTGAGGTGGCTTGTGTAATCATTACAGAGAACAAATCTGCATTAATTTTTCTCCAAAACAAAATATCATTAATCAGTGCAGATGTTTTAAATGAATTTGCACGTAACCCTCATCCTATCGACCTATTTAACATACAAGGACTACCGACTGGAGTCCTTGGGGACCCCAAGAATAAACTACTGTAAGAAACAACCATTATAGCAAAGTGTAAACCGATTTCTTCTCAAAACATTATTAGTTATGTAATTAATGTTATCTGAAAAAAAACTGATTATTATTATTATTATTATAGGAAAGTTGCAGTTAATTTGCATATTGTGTGAAATGAAAATAGACAGAGCACACGAGGAAATCTGTGTCCATCTCCTTCAAAATGACAGAGTGCCCCTACCCACTGATAGTGTGTGATACTTTAAATTAGGTGTCCCCTATAGGACTCCAACACATTAGTCTTTTTAAAGAGCACTAATTAAAACAGAAAAAAATTATACAAAGTCATAAGGAACAAATTGATTGACAAAGTCATGAATAAATGGAATGATAGAACAAAGCACCAATGAGATATGACAAAATATCCCCTCTGGGGTAAAATAATACATGTTTTTATATTAACAATGGATCAAATAAGTATGTAGTATGTAGTACGTAGTGACAAATTGGAGGAGACCAAACCAGAGCTAAAAGAACAGTGAATAAATTGGTCAAGAGGCCAAAACATGACTCAACTTGGATAGCTGCTCCATGTCCTCTGCATGTCTCAACAGACAACGGTTTGTTAACACATTCGAACTTTATAAGGTGATAATATGTCAGATGTTGTGTTTTGAACTTATTTTGCTGCCCCCAAGTGGCTAAAGGAATCTAGTAATACAGTTTTTAACTATACAGCCTGCAATGTAAAGTAAACATTATTTGTAGGAGCTAAAATTTGCAGACACTGATATGGTCCTTTTAAATGTAGAGGTGTGCAAGAACTACACACATTTACCCAAGTTCTGCCACGTTGAAGTGGCAGAGTGAAGTGGCAGAGCGAAGCCCAGGGCATGATGGGATGACAGGGGACAAGTAGGTGGCATGGAGGGTGAAGAAGGATATTTAACGTTGTCCTGCCTTTCTGTTAATGTGACGTCAGTCAAGTCGGACTTTAATCATGTTGAAAGCGTTTCCAGGTCTGACAGAGTGAGACTGCCATCATGATTTTTATGGAAAGTGAGTCATTGGAGTCACTGTTATGCATTATCTTACAAACTTTATTGATAAAAAAGGATTCTTTAAAATGATTTGAACTAAATTGTGATATTTGTAATAGAGTATTATACCACTATAGTATAATTGGAGAGTTATACCACTATAGTATTGATCTTTTACTTGATTAAGGCATAGGGATAGGGATTTTTCCAACTCTGATTTAATTCCAAACTGTGCAGCAAAATGACAGCAGACAAAATAGCAAATGACGGTGCCGATCTGCCAGCCAGGACTAATTGCTGAATGTGCCAGTACTGTATTGTGCGAAAAAGCTCAATATGTCTGTCTTTTTGTAGCATATGAGATGTGGAAAGACGAGGTGCTGTTGTGCATAATAGCTCACATAATTACAGAAGATAGCAGAAGACTTGGAGTTGTTCGGAGATAACAAGGTGTCGTCTCCTGTAGTGGCTGACATGTATTTATGCCACATGGCGAAAAGAGGATGCCATTAAGCTTGTCATCTGACAAAACAAAGCCCCGTGTAAAATTAGGTTGCAGAGAAATAGCAAAGGTACTGGGATAAGAAATCAGCAGTGCTCTGATGGCATTTTCCTCTCAAACTCGAGCTTTAAATGAGACAGACAGAGAAGCCCGTTTCTCCCCACACCAAAGGAGTGGAGCTCGGATTTACTGCTTTCATTTTGTTTTGAGACATCAGCTTATTGCTTATTGTGTTCCATTATTACTGCTTCCAACTGGGGCTAATTTATTTAGATTAAAACAGCACAGTTGTTTCTTTAATGCCTTTTTGAAAAAAAAAAGACAAAAACATAGTGTTTTCTGAAGTGGAGTTATGAATACAATTTTAAGAGATTGGTTTATGAAGTAGCAGAGAAATGAAGGTTGAGTCCAAAAGATGACGAAAAAACGTCTGTGACTGTTCGAGCCTGGAGGTATTTAGCAGGATCACTGGCGACATCACCGACAGCACAGTTATTCATCCTTATGATAGAATATGTATCTATTAGAAAGCAATTAAATAACGTTACTTACCCATTTGTCAGTACACAGGAACAGGTATAACTTGTGTTATTTAGGGCTAAATATATTCTGCATGTAGACACATGGATGATAAACCAGTGATTGATGCTAATCTACACTATATTTATTCCCATATACTGTATTTAAGGAGTGGACGTAATCACCGTGACGTCACCCATTGGTTTGTGGACTGCCGTTTTGAAGCCTCGAATTCGGCATTTTGGACGTTGCCATCTTGGTTTTTTGTAACAAGAAGTGACATGAGAGGGTGGAGCTAAGTATAACCGAATGCTGACTATGACATTTTTAGATAAAATATTAATAATAACTTTTATGAACAGAAAAAAACACTGTGAAAGGGTTAAAGTTCTAAGACGAAAACACGGACAACGCTGTGGTAGCGACCTGTCAATCACAAGGTAGCCACGCCCTAAAGCATACCCTGCTTTATGATCTATTTGACTCTAAATGGGACCATAATTTACTAAATGAACATCATGCTGTATTGAAGAAGACTTGAAACTAGCGATTGAGACCATAAACTCATGTTCACAATGTTTACTGAGGTAGTAAATCAAGTGAGAAGTAGGCTCATTTTCTCATAGACTTCTATACAATCAGACTTATTTTTGCAACCAGAGGAGTCGCCCCCTGCTGGCCATCAGAAAGTATGCAAGTTTTAGCATTGGCTTCACTTTTCAGAACCAGCACTAAAGACAAAGTAGAGCTGTGGTCAATGGGAATTAGATTGGCAGGTATTGGTCAAATTTAAACATTTGACCTTATGATGACGCTTGATGAAAAATTAGAGGATCATCAAAGGGATTAGAATTCATTCCTGAGGGGAACATGAAAGTCTGTGCCAAATTTCATAGCAATCCATCAAATAGTTGTTGAGATATTTCAGTTTGGAACACAGTGGTGGGCCTACACCTACCAACGGACATTGCCATTCAGAGAGTTATGCTGCTAGTGTTGCTAAAACCCCCAGTACCAGTATGACCCCGGATAACACTGGATCACAAGTTTCTAACCACCTCACATTAAATATGTGGTGATGACTGAGCACTCCTAACATCCCGAAAGATAACACAATTTCTTATGATCTTTTAAAATGTGTCTGAGATTCAAATCATGGCTTACATTGGTAAATGCCTGCCTTTAGGCCTGCAGACCAACCCCTGTTGTCATACGGCCCCATAACTCCTCATAAAGTCACTGGATAGATTTTCATACTTTGAACCTTGATTCACATCCCTTCTTCCCAGCCAGCGCCAGACTTAGTGTGGCCTGCTGTAACCCCTGACCATGAATCCCCAAGTCGCTGAGTGAACTAACAGCTTTCAGTATGTGACTAGAAATTCAAGCCCACACACATTCTACCCTGACTCTCTCACCTCGGAGTGTCTCAGCTTTTCTCGCTCAGTGAGTTCTATTAAGTAAACAGCGACCGTAAGCTACTGGGTGTCTGCTCGCATTCTGCCTTTTTCTTCCTCATACTGCCCACACTTGTAGAATGAATCCCTCTTAATGTCTTCACATTTGGATATGCAGCCAGGTGTTGAGTTCTTAGACAACACTTTGCATATAGACAGAGGCTGTCTGAGAGTGTTGTTATTTCTCAACGCAGAACACAAGATCTTACATCCCAGTCTCTGGTTAGGATATCAGAGAAAAGGCAGCACATTACAAAGACAAACAGCAAATGGTTTGAATCATTGTTTGGACCTGTTAATTTGGGTTCAAATGTTCAATCAATGGCAATTGCATTACCTGCATTATCAATACTGGATAAAGCCCGCTGGTTCCAACAACAGCCTAACTTCTTTGTGGCATGGTGGTGGAAACATTTCTTAGAGATTCTGGTTCATATTGACATGATAGCCTCATGCCGTTGCTGAAGATTGTCAGCTGCACATTCATGCTGCTAAACTTGTGTTCCACTTGATTCCAAAGTTGTTCTATTAAACTTGAGATCGAGCGTCTGGGGAGGCCATTGCCATTCTCATGGAACCAGCTTGAGAAGACGTATGCTTTGTGACATGGAACACACTGAGCGGGATGAAATTACCTGTAGCCTACTACAACAGAACACGTTAACCAATACTTTCAACAAAACTCAACACTTCCTTTTTCAAATTAAAAGCCTACCTATAAGTGGAAGGCTTTTAATATGAAAAATATGTAAAGACTTTAGTTTTATGGTAGCTTAATATCGTTCAGGATGAAAGCTGAAGTAGAACGCCTGACATGACTTGTTGTATAAATGGAATTAGTGCTGTGAAAATGGACATTATACTGAATGTAACAAGATAAAAGGTAAACATGTAGGAAGATTTGAATTTGCATTGAAAAGAAGGGAAAAGAGGAAATTACAAATAAAGGCCTGTCTCTCTACCACTGAGGTTTAATACAGCAAAGGCCACTGGTTGAGAATTTACAGTGTATACAGAAGTAATTATAAAAACGTTAACACAATGAATGGTTATTGGTGAAAAAATGCAAGCCATAAAATGTAATGGGGTCTATTGTCAAAAGTAGCAATCTGTAGTATTACCTTTTTGGAAAGAAAAACGAAATATTACCGTTTAAAAAGCAATTTACTAAAGAACATATTCCTGAACTTGTGGTTTCCAGATAAGCTTTTCTAAATGGTTGAAGAGCCAATAATCAAAGTGTTATTGCTTTTGAATTGACCCATCAACAAACGGAAATGTGCCGGAGAGCATAAAACAAACACAAATCCAATATCAACGTCTGATAGGGAGCCAGGGCTCATTGATGAGCTTCTTCAACACGTACGCTTTCTGCCTGGCCGATGAGAGCCACAGATGACCGACTGACCGCTCCGTTCAGCTGAATATTTTATAGGCCCGCTGATTGTCTGCATAAAGTCAATTAAAGTGAAATTAAAATACCATAAGCTGGATCATTTTTGTTCAACTGAAAAGTGTCTGGTGTCTGCTGTGATCAAACGCATGACATAAATGTCAGTACTGGAAGGAGTGAAACCAAGCAGCGTTTGGGTTAAACTCATCCTGTTAAGATTCCACCAATCCTCATCCTTCTGCTGTTTGTTTCATCTGCTTCACTGTATTCTTTTCAAGTGTTTCACTGTGGGTGAAAAGCATTGAAATTTACACCGTCGTTGTAAATAAAATACCATGTAGTCTGCTTTGTCTACCACTGGATAAACAACAAACCAGGACTTTTTTTCTAAAGCCTTTTCTTATCTCTTGTTCTCTCCTTGCGTCTGTAACAGTCTGTGTCTAAACAGAAGAAAAAGCACATGAAAATAATCCCTTAGACCCAGGAGCAGCACACACTGTGCAGGAGGGGATTATTGATTCCATGTCATGAATAGGTAATGGCAGGAAAGCATCTCAGCCCAAAAACAAAACAGTTCTTCCTCTCCAGAGTGATTTACTGACAGTTTCGTCGGGCTCGGTCATTTCAAAAGAGACAACAGACTTGACAGGATTTGTAATGGACTGCTGCAGCTCCTCAAACAGTGAAACTCTCCTAATGACATACCGGGCAAAGGGCTTTAATTTGGATCCCAGACCTCATTGCTTCAGCATATTTTCTTGTCAAATAATCATTCTCTTCTTATGTAAGGGAACCGGTCTCAGAAACTGCTTTCTTCTTTTGAGGCTGAAAGCGAGACTAGCTAACTTTCTTCTCTCGCAATAAACTTTCTCTGCTACAACCCTACTTTGTCTGGTATGATTGCTAATGCACACTTCAGATAGATAGCTCTGTTACTGACTGAGTCAGTTTGCTGACTTTATGACTCTTCCGTATTTGTGCTACTTTGATGGTAATTTAAGGCTAAATGTGAAGCAAATTTCAGGTGGTTAGACTGTCAGTAGATCATTAAATGGGCGTTATCAGTGTTAATAAGCCTCATAGATGTGGGTCAGTAGGGGCCTGCTACACCCACTATAAGGTTTTATCATCGATCAACATGGGCGATCACCGAAAGAAGGAATAAAAGAAGACGACAGCGACATCTCAAGACTGTAGTAGTTATGACAAGAGCTAAAGCGGAAGTCAAGCGCTGTATTAGTGTTGTACTAGTTGCACTAGTGTTCACAAGCGTTAAGTTTCACTTTTCAAATGTAGTTATTTTAAGCCGAAACACAATCTTTTCCACAATCTAAACCTAAATAAGCCACTTGTGTTCAAAACGTATCGTTTCGTTTAGTTTTACAACGTGTTAGAAAATGTTAAAATGTTGCTTTTAAGTTATGCTTTCACTTTTACAACATCGCAGGCCCCTACTGATCCACATCTATGGTGCTTATAATGACTGATAACATTTAATGAGCTGATAATAGTTGGATCTAGTGTATCACATTTTCACCTTACTTTATTCAATGGAATTTGGCCACTGTGCAGTTGGTGCAGTCCATGTTCAGCTAATGTTGAACATTTCAAATTAGCTAATGTTGAATATTTAACATTTGTCAAATTATCTCACTGAACAGGGTAATATTTTAGCAAGTGACCTTACTGGTGAATTGGGTAAATGCCAGCATGTTTAAGTGCTTGTTTCCCTTCAGCAGTTTTAACGTGGAAAATGGAGCATTATTCTTTCATTTTAACAACTGTATTTGGTAAAAAATCCTTGCTTTGGTTCATCATTTGGCTTGAATGGGGTGTGACTGATCATAAGAGTACAAAACCCAGCACAATGCTTTTGGCAATAAAGATTTTTCTTATTAAATTTACAGCATAGCTATGCAACTTACGCTAAACAAGTGGCAATTACAAAATAATACTTGTGAATCAAGGGTAAATGCCAGGCCAAGACATTAACTCACATATTTGCATTGATTTCATATGCAACTGTGCCATCTCTTAAATGTGCTTTGTGTTCACTCTGAACACACCATAAAACTATGTTTTGACATGTCACAGATAAACATTTTAATGGTTTTATCAAAAAAGTAAGAAAAGAAGTAAGCATACTGTACATCTCTTGGAGTCATGCCTATTTTATCCTGCATTTGGTAACATTCAAGTCTCGAGGATCAGCCAAAAAAAACATTAAAAGTTTTAATTAATGTAGAGTTATGATCGATCACAACCCATTGAAGTCAAAAGTCAAACCAAAGCACTTATACCAAGTACAGTTGTTAAAATGAAGAAAAATACTCAATTTTTTCACATTTAAACCTGCCATCCTTGTTTTTTTTTTAAAGGAAATGAGCACTTCATTAAGCTGAGATTGTCGCTTATTTCTGTCACGTTCAATGATTAACCACACCAAGTCAAAATCACTTGAAATAGCTGAATATGACCCTGTTCACTGAGGTAAATTGACTAATTTGATACAGTCTAAAATAAGGCTGATAAGCCTGGATACAAGATGAAGTCTTTTTTTGGTGTGTGGGGCAATTTCAATTCTCTGAAGAGAGAGTGTGCAAAGGCATGTGTGGCACAGCCAAGTGACTGCATCTGATGCTTTGTGACAACAGCGACACATGGTCGTTTTAGCCCTAACATGTCCTCTGCCTGACCTGAGGGCTTTCCAGGGGCACGCCTATGGCTCTGCCAACCTCTAAAAGCCACTAACACCTTCAGCCATCCTTCTGTTTGCACCGTTAGCTTGTTGGAGGCCATTTTAGACTCTGCTGCTTGTGTTGAGTATAAAACTTCTGAGAGTGCATGTTGTCCTGATGGCTCGAGCGGTGCGCGGGGGCGATGAGGGCGTTGTTGTTCCCTCTCTCCGTCTCTGAGGCCCGCCACAGTGTCACACACTGTCCCTAATTAAGGCATAAGAGCATGCTGGGTCGATGTTTGCAGGAGAAGGAATACAAGATGGGCCACTCTCTGGAGTTGTTTTTTTTTTTTTATCTTTTATATGCTTCACATTCATGCAGCTCCACATATTCACACCCCCAGCTCTCTGGTTAGACACAGTCCCACTGTCGGCAGCTGGTGGGGGTAAGTGCTTCGTGAACACCTCAGTTCTGTTCTGGTGGGTTAAGTGCGTAGGTGTTATTCACTTCACCCACCTATATTTTTATAGCTGGGGCGACAAGTGGAACCTGTGACCTTACAGTTGCAACTATAACCTTTATTTCACCCTGGGGTGCAGGATGTATGTGCACATCATCCGTATATTGCAAAGCCTCCTGATATTGCCTCAGCCTAGTTATAATGCAGCATCCCCAATAAGCTTTATTTGTAACCATATAACTTATTAATGAAATAAAAACAGCACTGAGGTGTCACTGGATGTGCTTTGTAGTATAGGCACAGAGAACAATATCACTAAATGAAAGAACAGTAGGAGAGAAAAAGAAGTGAAGCAATATTGTACCAGCTCCAGGCCTCGGGCTCTTAATACTGGTGGGTGAATTTGGTTGCCAGGGCAACAGAGCATCCAGTATTGCAGAAGTGCTTAAATATATTTTTCATGAGATTGTATAAAATGGGGAAAAGAAGGTGAAGGGAGAGTAGCGGTGTCACAGCGTTGTTGCATAACTGGAGGAGCGCCTCTACAAGTGCGGCAGCAGGTGGTCACAGCGGGCTCTAGATCTCCCTACTTCGGACGGCGTGTTACTGTTATCAATTATAATGGGATCATTCCATAATCCAGCAAAAATAAATAGCCCAAAGGCAATGTAAGCAGGAGGTAATCGTAGAAAATCCCTCATGTAAATAGCAAGTGGAAAAAAATCTAATTGGCTGTTTTGTTGCGTTAGTCTGATATCCTAATTGGTATGCACGGTGGTAGTGTAAAGGGAATGGATCCAGTGTTGACACATGGTAAAACTAAACTACAATACACATTCCCAGGAAAGTTTTTTTTTTTTCTCCCGCCAGTCTGGTAGTCTGTCTGGAATAATTTTCCAGCACATTAAAAGGTGGCTGCAACTTAAATCTCACAGTTGGCTGGCCATCAAATGGTGTGCAGCAGCGATGATGATAATGCCGAGTAATGCCGCATGTCAAAGAGAGGAAATGCGGGCGCCGTTTCGACATCAAAGACGGCAGCTCCAGCAGTTTGCAACAGGACGGAACACAAAGTTGCACGCCTCTCTCTCTGCTTCCGGCAAATTTCTAATCTCCCTCCACTCTCTCAGGTGGCTTCTAGGTCTGTGGCAAAACATTTTGGTTCACCACGCAAGTCAAGTCCCCGATATGATCCCAAAAACTGCTTTGCTCAATGAAAGCTTTATGATATGAGAATCCATTTCCAGCTTGCATCCGGCCTAGATCACCCCCCAGTATCAGAAGCACCCAGCCAATACGTTGCAATAGGGATCTGAAGATGTTTCCCAGTGGCGAAGATAAAACTACTAATCCTTTTGCACACAAAATAAACTGAAATTGCTACTTGATGCCGAAGGATAAGTATTATGTATCTAGAGTGAGTGATCTACTTCAGGCTGGCTGGAGCCATATGGCGTTCCAAAGAGCCCATCTTTCACTTTCACAATTCAGGAAGAGTAGCCCAGAGCTGGGATGGAAGGCTCTCCTGTGTCTGTTTGTGCTCTCTGGGTGGTTGGTAGCCCCTCTGAGTCGCTTGTCCCACTAATTACACCAAACCAGCCTCCCCACTCCCACCCACTGCTGTCCTGTGTTTCCAGATCACACCTCTCTGCTGCTGCCCTCTGTCCTCTCCTGTCCTCATTCTTTTCCTCCTGTCCTGATTTGTTCTCCCAGAGGCGATGGCCATGGCATGGCCACTGTGCTACATAATGAATTTTCTTCTCTAAGCCCTGTTCTGTCCTTCTCCTTCTTTACAACCACTCCCCATGGGATTCCCAATGGCCATTGCGCTAAATACATTCACAAGTACTTGGCTAACCCGACTCACCTCCTTTCAAATTCCAGCTTTCTGTCCCTCAATTCTCTCTCCATTCTTTACCTCCAATAAGTCATGGCATCATGATCCTGGGACTGGATTATTTGTCAGAGATGACATGTTTACTGAGAGAGAGAGAGAATGAGAGAGAGAGAGAGAGATAGATAGAGAGAGAGAGAGAGAGAGAGAGAGAGAGAGAGAGAGGGAGGATACTTTATTCATACCCTTGGAGAAATGCAGATGTCCAGTAGCTCATTAGTATATAAAATACTCAAAAGTAAAATCATAACTAAATAAATAGATAAAGGTGGAAATAAAATAAAAAATTACCACATAGTCCTTGGAGGATTTGGCTGTAAACAATTTGGAGATCCGCATATATATAAGTGTTTCTTCCTCTTTATAAGAAAAGTAAACAGAGTGGCTTTTCTTTCTTTCTACAAAATGTGTTTTTATGAACGCTATTTTTCAGAGAGATTTTTACATCAAAAACACTTGACAGTATTTTCCTTTGTGTTTCAAAACAAAATGAACCTATATACAGAGAAAGCTGTCAGTTGTATATCTATCTGAATCCTGAAGGCTACGTCTCTCAATTGAAAT
Source organism: Sebastes umbrosus (assembly GCF_015220745.1). NCBI lineage: Eukaryota > Metazoa > Chordata > Actinopteri > Perciformes > Sebastidae > Sebastes > Sebastes umbrosus. Next base: position 25,835,431 of record NC_051274.1, read on the forward strand.
ACTGTGAAAATACTTTTCCAGGTCTGTACAGACTTTAAAGCCCCCTGAGGAAAATTTGTGATTTGTGATAGTGGGCTATACAAATAAAATCTACTTGACTGATTTTAATTGGTTCATTTGATGCATTCACCAATAACTGTTGGCCATTCGAAGGCACAACCCGATCTCATGCGAAGGCGTATAAATAGTAGGGCTGACCCGAATGCTTCAAAGCTTCAACTGTTGTCACGGTATTCAACTTCCAAATCAGTATTCAAATGCTTCGTTTTTTTTTTTTTTTTAACATATAAGTATGTAGTAATAATCCCAAAATAGCCCATGAAAAGCTTCAAAGCTCAATAAATAGCTCATTTTATTACAAAGACATTCTGCGCATCATGAGAACGCAATTTAGCCATTTCACGTGTCATTTGTATGCGTCTTTTGGAGTGTAATTTTTACGACACGCAACAAAACTCTGGTGATGGCCGTGGTTAGGTTTAGGCAACAAATCCAGTTAGGTTTATGATCCACATCATGGTTGGGTTTCAAATAAGTAGGTAGATTAAGTAAAATATGTATGTAAACTAAACTAAGTGGAAATCATATCACAAACGTCACTAATGTAACTTCAAAATAACTTCAAAATAACTTAACATTTTGGGACACGGACACCGGTCTCCTGTTTGAAAGTTTGTTGGACCCATCCACCTCTTCTCCCACCGTAAATAGTCTTTCTCACATTTTATTCTATGTCACTAGCTCTGAGCGTAGCATATTCACATGGATGCATTTACATTAGATTCAGTACAATCTACGTGGCGTACAAATGACACGCCAAAAGCAAGAACCGCATAGTTATTGCTCGCTATTACAGTGTCATTGAAATGCCATTTAGTGCGACCGGGTTGGTACAATACAAGGTGCTCACTCTATATTTTCTGACTTTATTGTTCACTGTTAAAAAATGTAATAGCCTATAATGGATCATGATACACTGAGGGCCGCAAAGGACGCACTCTGTCCTCCAAATTTGGCCAAAGAAGCCTGCATTTATCAAAGCCTCTGTAATAGTGTAATGGCCTTGTGTATTCAGTTTTGTGAATGTGGCCTTTAAATGATGCAGCGCCTGAATTGGGATGCAGCCATAGTTAGAGGAAACCTAACCTCCTTTGATACATAATATCGTGTTTAAACCTGGTACCTACCTGGAAACAAAACGAGATCTTCAGATCTCGCAAATCCAGTTAGAAAAAGTCATAAAGATATAAACTGTTTTTCTCATATAACTTTTTTTTTAGGTTAATATGATGGACTAAAAAAAGCTTGTGAAGTTCTGGTATATTGAACCAGTTTACTGTAATAGATTTTGGCAGATGCAGTGTGGTGCCTGAGGGGGAACAGAACATCAGACAAATGATATATCAGACCTAGGAGAGATAAGTGTTTGAAAAGTTTTGAAAAGTACAAATTCACTGATGTATTGCTCACTCTCTGGCCTTGCACTAGTTTCAAGACATCTATCTTAAACTAGGCTCAGGCATGCCATATGTCATATCCTGCCATGAAGTGATAAACATACAATTTCAGGCCACTCCACAGCAATAATGATTAATTGAAGTAAAGATCACGACCGATCATTTACCACTGGGAAAAAAATAACTCTTCTCCTAGCAGACAATTGCTGGTATGAAAGTAGAAACAACCGAAACTGGTTCTGAGCAGTGCTGATTATAGCAACAAAAACTATTTATTGATGACCTTCTTTTACAACTAAAAGCTCAAATTAAACTAAAACATTTTCGCCATAAGACCATCATTAAAACAAAATCAGGTACCAAAATGAACACTGTAAAAAATATATAGCGCTTTCATTCAGAACCAATCTATAGAAACCTTACAAAGCTTGAGTGTGTGTCGAAGCACAGCGTATTATTGGTAGGTCATCCATATCTCCAAGGCCCAGAGTTTTAGCAGTACGACCACGGATTTGTCAGTCATCTCTCTGTCAGATGAAATGATGTTAACTTTTTTTTATTGCCCCAAAAGGGAGATCTGATGACACGACGGCTGTGCTTGAGTATTCCCCAGCACTCGTCGCTAAGATACATCGACTCTTCTTTCTCTGGCCACTTGTTTTGCTTTCATTCAAGATGAAAAACAGAGACTCTTTAATACATTCCCAGATGTCAGAAGCACTCTTCCTTTCAACAGAGAGTCTGTCTACCTCGCAGGCGACCACTTGGCTGAAATTCAAAGAGCGATGCACTTTTAGAATGATAATCACCTCACAGTGGATCTTTGTGACGCCCTCCAGCCTCGCTGATGGATGAGCTATCAAATCGGAAAGATGACAGATGCTATCTGAATTAACACAATCCCCCCAAACATTCTCCCCACTGTCTCAAAGTCCAACGTACGAGTACGATCTGATGTCAAAGGGGACAGCAGGAGTGACTTTTTTTCCTTTTCAAGTGTCTTTTTAATCAACTGGCACAAAGGGATCCCTGCTGTCAGCGGACAGGAGAGAGGAAGAGGAGGAGAAGCAGAGTGGCAGATTTGAATCCCTCCATGACATTGATTTAATTGAGATCTCTGTGAGGTGAACTCAAATGATGAGATTTAGATCAATCTCAGGCTTTGGATTTGAAGTTTCAAAGAAAACTAATGGCACATATAGAGGATTACCCACATGAATAACAATGATAATGTGACTAAAGGCGTCATTAGTATCTTTTAGCACTGCGGGGTCAAAGACAAATGCCCCTGTTAAGCAAAGACACGAAGAGATTCAATCAAGTTCTCTCTCAGATATCTTTACAGCAACTCTGGCTCCTACAAAATTACATTCCCATACAACTAAACTGCATTCTCAATTACGTTTCGAGGGAAACATAGTTTCTCCTGGAATACAGTCACAGTTTTAAACATTTGTTTGAAATTGAAAGAAAACAAAACAAAAAATGCAACAATACAAGTTTGTTAGGTTTAGGCAGCAAAATTGCTGGGTTAGGTTTAGTAAAAAAAACATTGTGGTTAGGCTTAAAATGACTATGTTTGTTGCGTTATTTAAATTAAGTGAACGTTGACTTTTAGTTTCACACTGGACACAAACAGCAGTCTCCTGGGGGAAAGTCCTGTGTTTGTTTGACCAATCCCCCACCCTTCCCACTCCCCCTTAGACGACTTCCCCGCTTGTTATACTCGTTATTATGCCACGTAACTTTCATTAACATTCACTCGAACTACTACGTCACCTGCTCTGCGCGTCACTCATTGTACTACGTCACTTGCTATGACCTTCCCTAGACTATCATTATAAACAAATTTGTGATACATCAAAGACAAACGTAATCCGCGACAAAATCAGTTTCCCTACAAACGTAATTGAGAATGTAGTTTAGTTGTATGGGAACATCATTTTTAAGAGACAGAGCTGCTTTACAAATAGCTGTCCCACAACTGTTTAACTGCCCAAAAATCGTGTGAAGGAATTATAAAGCGGCATCAGACAAGAATATAGTGACAAATAACCTGATTACAGTAAGTAAGCGTTTCAGGCTATAGTGGAGAATGAGGCTCATAATGAAAAAGTGGTTTGATTCACCCTGCCAGGTTGTTACACATGAGCGTGCTGTGTGTAGGTTATTGACATCATGTGATGTAATACAACTTCATAACACTGTTAAAAACATTACCTGATGTTTAAGCAGGTAATGTTCACCTTCTTAGTTTAGCATGCTAACATTTGCCAACATGCAAATTCCCACTGAAACTAAAGGGAATGGTATTAGTTTTCCAGATATTTTGTCATCACCCAAGGCATTGGACAAATGTAGTTTTTTTACCTGCTGGTTGAGCTAGACGATGATACTAGATACATAGTCTAGGCGCCATGAATGTCTGTGCAAAAATTCATGGCAACATATTAGCCTTGAGCTCTGAACATACCTGTACCAATAAATGAGCTGTCTCGGCCTACAGACACCGTGTGCTGACAAGCTGCTGTAACCTGGGATTCCATTAAAGGGGACATATCTGGAGCGCATACAACCCACACACTGTGAAATAAGACAACCCAGTCAGTTTTTGTGGGCTGTCTAGATCAGAAAACATGTGATTCAACAAGCCAGTCAGATTTGGTTCCCCACATGCAGGCTCATTAGAATATATCGCCCACGGCTTGAGAACTACCTTTGCAAAGATGCATCATATTTTCCTCACAAGCCAACCAGATCAGACTGGACTTTCTGGGAAGGAGATCTTAAAGAGACAGGCGCTAAAATGGAGCATTTCAGACAGAGGGTGAATACAGGTATATTCAGACAAACAGTATGAGAAAAATAATGTGTTGTTTGAACATTACAGCATGTAAACATGTTCTAGTAGAAACCTAAAATACAAATATGAACCTGAAAATGAGCATGATATGTGCCCTTTAATTAAAAGGGTAATACCATAAAGGACCGATTTGAGGTATGCATAGAGTCAAAGCACTCTAATGCATATTTCAAGCCCCAATGTGAGCCGCTCCACCTGCTGTAGGGCACAGAGTAGTGTCCATCACTCTGGAAAGCTTACTACTTTCATTGACTTTCAGCAGGCAGGAAGTATACATGGATACAAGGTCCAGCACCCTTTGTGGACAGAAAGTCAAGGGTCAACAATATTCCCAGCAGGCTGTATTCACAGTCCAGCTGAACCTGTCTTGTTTTTATTAAATTCCTTCATAGTGCATCTTATGAGCAATGACCTTGTGGCCTGTGTTTACGGTACTTCTGCTTTACCCATCCCCTTCATATTCCAAAGCAATTACACTGTTAAGTGGAGGAAGTTAACTAAAAAGCATGAAAAAAGGAATCACTAAGTAGCTGGAACTGCAAACATACATGCTGGTGCAGCTTTAATATTTTATTAAGCCAGGGAAGGTTTTACGGCGGGCATATAAGCACAACTTTGCCTCCCACAGTGCACCGTAACAATAAATAAAACTAGTACAACTGCTATGAATGCTGTAGTGCAAGTGGGATTTCCATGCGGAACCTGTGCAGGGACAAGGTGCCGTTAGATATTCTTTCCCCGCTTTCATTTCAGAAACATTAATGTTCTTTTTCCATCTGACCCTTCTCTTTAAATATAATAAATATGTTTCAGACTTTGGCACATTTCCAGTCTTGGTGAGTTAATATGTTTCAACCTTTTCAATTATGTGCTCAGCAGGTTATAAGGAGAGAACGTCCAAAGACTTTAATGGTGTAAGCCGATTTTCTCCTTCGCTTCAATCCTAATTGAGTCTCATCGAGCCGCTGATTGGATCCTGATAGGACTCTGCCGTCATCTGATTGCTTGCCAGCTGTAATTTATTTTTTTTAATCTAATTAAATCAATCGGCAATGTTAAAGAGATTTATTACTACTAAGTCTTTTTAGCAATTCCACTGAGCTCGGGCATTTATTCATCATAATCTGGACCCTAAAGTAAATTAATATCGTATAATAACATTATGTTTAATTACTGAAAAATTGGTTCAATTTAATTATCCTTGCTTTATTGTGGATCTACAAAGAAAAATTATTTGAAGGCCTTAAATTAAATCCTCAATTAACTTCCTTTTATTATTTAAGAACAGTTGCTCAGACCTCAAAAAATGATGATGAAAACAGTCATGAAATGGTATAATCTATTGTTTATTTTAATCAACTTTTAAAGCCAATTGGAAGTCTGCTGAATAATGTGACTCTCAACTGTGCTGACGGGCCTCAAAATGGAGGTTAAATTGGCAGGCAAACTCACAGTGGTTTACGATGCCCTGAAACACAAAAACAATCAGTTCATTTGTCACGCTTAAATTCCCGTGGAACGATACTTCAAATTCCTAAGACATGCAGTCTGTACATCAGAAACTCATTACACGCTTATTACCAGGCAATTAGACAGCAGCGAGCATGTGAGCCAGTTCAAGAGATATCTGACACCCCTTGTTCTGCTAAATAATCATCTAAAACACTGGGATTTCTGGCACCGCATACTGTGGGTATGCTTGTTTATGCTGTCATTGTAATGTGCCCGCACACTTCAAACTGCTCTCTGAATGTAGGAGCAGCGTGGGCTGGAAATAGACTGCAATATTAGTTTACCGAGTTGTACCAAAATTAAACTTTTATTAAAATTCAGATATCAGCCAGACAGTGTTGAGTCTCTCTCATGTGGATATGATGCAGTTTTTTTTTCATTTCTCTGTCTATTGGAAGCCCTAAAAATAAACGCATTCTAATGCAGTATGTTTTTACTTGGATTATGATAATATTCTTATTTATGTTAAATGTAATATTAACTCTGTTTGAATTAATACTAGGAAGGATTTTGCATGTGTGAATCCCAGACTGTCTTTAATAAGTAGACATTGTCACCGTGACGTCACCCCATTGGTTTGTGGACTGCCGTTTTGAAGCCTCGAGTTTGCCATTTTGACTGTTGACATCTTGTTTTTTTGCAACCAGAAAGGGACACAAGAGGGTGGACCTCAGTACAAAATAAACGCTGAATAAGACATTTTTAGGTGACCAAAATGTTAAATTTCATGAACTAAAAACACACTGTGAAAGGGTTAAAGTCCTAAGACGAAAACACGGACAGCTTCCAGACTGGACAACACCGTGGTAGCGACCTGTCAATCACAAGGTAGCCACGCCGTAAAGCATACTCAGCTTTATTTACTAAATGAACATCATGCTGTATTGAAGAAGACTTGAAACTAGTGATTGAGACCATAAACTCATGTTTACAATGTTTACTGAGGTAATAAATCAAGTGAGAAGTAGGGTCATTTTCTCATAGACTTCTATACAATCTGACTTCTTTTTGCAACCAGAGGAGTCATCCCATGCTGGCTATTAGAAAGAACACAAGTTTAAGGAACTTCCTCATTGGCCTCACTTTTCAGACCCTGGAGTTGCCCACTGGTGTGAAGCTATTAGGTTTTTGAGTATTGGGCATTGTACACAGGAGTGCAGAGCTTGCCGACAGGATGTGCTGGTATTGAATGGAAGTAAAGCAAGCAATTAATGCGTCATTCACTCCTCCAAAATATTAAGATATGTTAAGTAACTTATATAGCCACATTTATCTTATGATTCATGAAATGACAGAGGGTTTTACTTCACTTAGGTGGCATTCAGACAAAAAAAGCCCCTACTATAAAATACTATCTGGTGGGGCGTGTTGTTTCAGGTACCGGTGAGATGATGAAATGTGAGATGATGAAATAAGACCCCTGAAGGCCAAGGGCCAGTTTGGATGACAGATCAATGCATTTGAATGCTGATGAGATGCCAAAATACTGCATAGTGGAAAACCGTGTGGATGGATTTTACAACTCTGGAAAATGAAATATGTATACTGTATTTGAGAGAGCTGAAATCAAATTCTGAGTGCTACTCTAGTCAATATTTGAGAGTGCACAGGCACTAACACGCACAATAAGTAGTCTATGAATCAAGTGTGACCAAACTCCAGGCAGCCAGGAATAGTATCCATAGGCACTGAGTGTATCGCAAGCCAGTTGGCAAAAATATAGTTTGTTGTGTGTGTTATCACACAAGGTCTTCACATCTTTACACACCAAGCTATATCATCTTAACAGGTTCAAATCTGGTGTTAAAAGCATGCATGTTCATTTTCAACGTCTTAATGAGCTCAAAACTGTGAGCAACCACTTTTCCCATGATGGCGGGGCAAAACCACTTGGTTTTTTTTCTTCTGTTATGCAGTTTCATAACACTGTATGACTGCCCTCTATTGTAATGCTTCTTTCTCTATTCAGACTACTATTAGCCTAGCAGTACCATGGCATAGAAACAGCAGTCAACATTATCTTAATAATGACAAGCATGAGAAACTGCACATTTTTGGTCAACTGGCTTGATCGCTAGCAGTTTGCTTGGTGATATAGAAAAGCAAAGTAATGTATAACTTAGGGATACGGTGTCCAGATGTCATGGTTTGTCCAGGATTGTCCCGGTTTCAAGGTGAGTGTCTTGAGTCCTGACAAATATCTGTAAAACACAAAAATGTCACTACCAAATTGTCCTGGTGTTTACTATAATAAAAATAATAATACAATTATTCTACTTGTTTTCAGCCCTTACATTGACATTTATCATGTTCTGTCCCACTCATTAACCCAATATAAAAACATAAACAATGCACCATGCATCTGAATTTAACACCGATTTGTCTGTATGTGTGTCGATCAATCAATGTGACATTGTCGAGGCTGTTGCTATGGCACTTGCGGCTCTTTCTGATTCAACCTGCAGGTACGCTAATGGTTAACTGTCATGCCGAAGAGAAAGTCGGTCTTTTCTAAAGAGCTCCAGGATGGTTACTCCTTTGTTCGTAAAGTACCCAGCAGTGAAAATGCTGCATTCTGCACACACCGCAAGAGTAGATTTTCGGTCGCATATGTTGGAAATGCTGATATAAAAGATCATATTAAGACAGCCACAGAGCGATATACAATAGCAGGCAGAGAATGAGTCACAGTTGGCTATTTAGCTGGCAGCCGGTGCTTGTGCACACTGACAAATACAGTGTTTAGTTTTAAAAGGTATCTGACAATCAATAATTATTCTACGCCAATGAAATCCATTTTGTGTTTACTAGTGTTATTATACAGTTTTCAAATAAACTATATTTTGGTGCATTTTTGGGAGACAAAATATAATTTTTGGTCTGCTGAGGCGCTGTCCATGGTGCTGAAAAGTGTGCTCAGTAGTAAGTAGTAAGTAAGTACTGGAATAACGGTCCCCCATCCTGATGAAAACACCTATGGTGCGTGCATAAACACATGCATGTGCACATCCAACGTGCTGTACACTTAAGGGTCCCGGTTTGAAAATATGGTCACCCTACCAAGGGAGCTTTTTTGTCAGCGTTGGACGCGGTACATACTGATTTGAATAAGTATCAGTAGAAAAGATGTATTTATTATTATACATTTAGAGCAAAGATTTATGCTCCAAGGTGTATATACGGTAATATTTAGACCCAGTTGAACTGTGGTTTGAAATGAAGGTAGTAGCACTTTCTAAGTGTCGACCTCTATGCTGTCTGTCTGTTTGAGGACTCTGTTGTAATGAGGCCCGGCGAGGCTTAAAACTGCATATTTGTGCTCCCTGTGGTCCTCCGTGCTCGGCCCCTTCATCTCGGCCACTAATCCTCCCTTTGCACATTCCCAAGGTAAGGTAAACTGAAGGAACAGTGCAGCGGTTGCAGTTCAACAGTGCATGTTAGGGAACACTTCTGATACAGGTTATTGTAATTCGTCTCACATGGGGAAAGCTGACTTCAGGCTACCTGAAGAGATGGCAAAGCAGTTACGGTGGACAGCTTTGAATATTTTTTGGAGTCACATTTAGGGATTAGACAAAAAAAAAACTGGAAATACCTACAGTACATGACTTTCAAGCACTTGTTGGAAGTTTTCTTTTTCTTTAAGAAACAAGAATTGCTGTACTTCAGTTGAGCGAGTAAATCTCTTCGATCTGCTGACTGGGGCGATGAAGGGAATTCAACATTACACTGCTGTTAATAAAACCATTCTTGAATTTATTTAGCAGTGTGTTTGTGGGCCTTATCTTATACTAAAAAGATAACCCCGATCCTGCCAAATACTGCAGAGGGGCTGCAACATATGCATATGGAAAATTAAATGTTGGAAGACAGTATAATGCCGTCTCCACACTTCTGTTTCTACTGTTAAGGTGGAGGGTTAGGGTTACTGTAAACAACAGACAGCCATCATTTAAAACGTATGATGATGCAACCAGCACGGCAAATATGGACGAGGGTCGAAGACATTATCTTTTATTGCTCTTTTTTTATTGCTATATGAATATTAGATGTCTCTATATGCAGAGATATTAAGAGACTCCAAAAGTATTTCCCCTGTCAATCCTTCACTTGCAGGAGAAACATTTGTTAAAACATTTTATTTGTTAAAACATAATAATATTGATTTGGTGATACTCATCAGGTCAAAAATGTATTTTGTACAATACTTCGCCTCAGCTGGACTTTGTGTTTAGTGCTAATTATCAATTGATGGCATGCTAACACGCAGAACCCAGATGATGAGCATGGTAGCCTAAACATCAATCCTGCTAAACAGGATTGTGAGCATGTTGGCATGCTATAATTAGCTTTTAGCTCAAAGCACAAACAAGAGTTCATTGTGGAGTCCAAGCCTGCACATTGGGTGGCCAGTTCGATTTCATTTGGAAATATTAGTTTGCAATAATTTTTACATAATATGATCTATTTTTTACAGTGTATGACCTCATTTGCAACAATAACAACTTCTTGTTTACTAAGTGTTTGCCCCCATATTTTCACAATGCAGGAAGACTTTGATGATTTATGAATGAATCACCATGTGTTTTTATGAGTATACTTAACTAATGCAGGCCTTTGCCTTTGAAGGAAGAGCGCTGGGACGGTTCCCACATTACATAACCGCTACCAAACTCATTCAAACATGTACAGAGTGTACAGCGCATGTGGAGGTTTCTGTGCATAACTTCAGAAAACGGTGCCTGCTGTGAAGCAGGAATTTCAGGCACACACGTTTCTGATCTCCCCCTTGACAAATCACTTTGATGGTGATTCGCTTGTCTGTTTGCATTCGCAGCAACTGTCCTGAATTTTGTACAAGTCAATTTTCCCCAGCTTGTATGCATGTGGTGCCTTTAAAATTGTCTCATTTCCTGCCTCTAACTGTCAAGGGGCAGAATCCAAGATGTCATGGTTAAAATAATTATACCTCAGGAAGTGGCATGATGACTTTGTAACTGTCACTCAGGCTTATGCTGATTTATATTTAAATGTTCATTTATGTTGCTCCTCTCCTTTGTGTTTTGCTCCATTTTCATGGTTAGAAACAAGGAGAGGAGGAATGCATTTTGTTTTTTACTTCTGGTCTCTTTTTCATTTTAAGTCTGGTGGTAGCTTTGAGTGGAAAGTCAATTCTGCAGCAGAGTTTATTTTTCTAGGTCTCTATCAAACTTCCTGATGTCCATAAAATATACAACTGAAAATATGTGGATCGAGGCTGTAACATAAAAGCAGTTTGCAAATTCCCTGTGCTCTGATATACGAGATAATGCATGTCAGGATAAATATATGTATGCTCAAAGCAAAATGCTGTACAGTGATGAAGCAGTAGCACTGGTAAAGGGAACACAGAGTAGATTTAATACCTCCTTTATCAGTTCCTTAATTACAGTACAAATCCAAAACGACTGATGCAAATGTTTGTACTATTTGTTTAATGTTTAAGCAAGTTTGACATTAACACATTAACTCGCCCAACCCATCTCTTCTCCAACACACATGCACACACCATTAGCTTTGTGCCGACCCCATTATAATTCACACTAATTCTTTGTGGCATTTCGCTTTACAGTGTTGGTCATCCCTGTCATCTAAAAATAAACTCACACCTCTAAAAACACCAACCGCAGCAAAATTATGCAGCTATTTTCAAAGTGCATCTGCAGATAAGGAGCTTTTAGAGAGACACTAAAGGTTGTCGTACCGACTGCAAAATTTATTCTGAAGGAATTGTTAAGTTGTTCATGCTGAAAACAATCATAACAGTGTTAGAAACTCTCTAAAGAGGTGGTACAATTGCCATTTTGAGATCAACATTACCACATTAATTGAAGACATCATCACACAAGACTGTTTTAGACAAAGGTCTTCATTTTACACTTTGCTGCACTGCTTTACAGCACAAAGGTGCATGCTTTCAGTGAATACCAACAACAGATGGCGGACACACTGAATGCACGTGTGCTGGCGGTAAAACTCGAGCTTTGTAGCGGCCTTCAAAACAAACATATAAGTGATGGAGGAAGGGGAGGGAGAATAATGGCACAATTTAAGTCTGGCAGGCAGCAGCAAGGTTGTCGGGAAACGACTGGATGTTTTACAGACATTAGCGCTGACAACTTAGCCAGACAAAAGTAACCAACACTCTTCATAGTGGATTAATATGTCTACTTATTTCTCAAATGAATGAAAATGCTAAGCAAAATAGATTTAACCTTCATGTGACAACAGTTCTCACATTGTTTTAATTATATTTAAATATAAAGGGGAGTAAAATCATCACTGCACTGTATTTGTCACTTTTTTCTGTGCTACTTTTTGTGATAATGTAGGGTTCAATTATGGTGCATTTTAACTACATTCTTTAAGTTAATTAGAACATGATTTCATTTTAATGTCTACAGAAGTATTAGTAATCGTCTTTTTAATTTGCATGATAAAGATGTATCGTTGTACTGTACATACATTTTCTTACGTACCATAATGACAAGCCAATATGTCTTTGTTCACCCTATTTTGTCCTTTTTCTTATCTTCTTAGCACCCAATAATGTGTGTTCGTCATGACTCCATGACTGGTTAACTTGCCTGTTTAGTCACCAAGTAAATAATTAAGAGTCATGTACCTCACCTCAATATATTGAGTCTACAGCTGTATTTGCTATGAGCACATAGTTTTCATACTGACATACTCCCTGCACTCACTTATTCCACAGTTTCAAACATATCTTGATCTCTGATTGCTTTGCTTACTGATTAATTTGTACAGTAAGATATGTTATCTTAAGACAGTACACATTTTTTTCACACATAAGTCCCTTTCACAGTATATCCCTTAAATGTTCAGGAACATGTCCTGCATGGTGTCATGTGTGAAAGGGAGCAGGGACCGATATTCAGGGAAGTCTGTAGCGCCAATTTCCCACCTCCCACAAGACCTCGTAACACATCAGCTGTGTTGTGAATGAAAGCAGTAACACTGCAGGGACGAGCACGTAAAGGATCACGTCCGTCTGACGAACGACGCGTTCACGTGGAGCGAGCGAACCAATCACAAGACTCCGCTGATGACGTATTTGCAGCCAAAGAACTTTAAATGTATCAAATGCATGTTTCTGATTCACGTAGTTCATGCAAACTTGTTGAATATTAAATACATTACAAGAACATCTGCACTTGACAAAAACTGCTCCTCGCCCACCATGTTCCTGAAAATAATGAGACGTCTTATGTTGCGTACTCTCTCGACTGAGGGATATCAGAACCCAATATAAGGATTGGGTAGGAGAACTCTAGTGTCCATACTATATTTGATTGCAGACATCATTTTACAAGTGAATGGCATATCAAATTCTTAATTAATCATATTCCCGAGTCTCACGTCCTTTTCAACAGGAACTGCTACCCTACTTTCAACAGGTCTTACGGTGTCAGTAAGTACTACAATAATCAGAACATAGCCTTCATTTATTTCCCTCGTCACCAGCACCCTCTTGAATGGCACTCACTCTGTCAATTATTATGACCTCTGTCAGTAATAGGAGAAAGATGTTAATAATTTATTCGTTCGTGAAAGGAAATTCTAATTTTCACGGAGGTCAGAGGTCAGACTGCATCACAGAATGGCAACCTAGAGGTGGTAGAGGGATTCATTGTCTTGCTCAAGGACACTTGTGTATTCAATGAGGAACCTGGGAGAAGGGACTGATAATTAGAAATGAACTGTGGACATCAGGAAGGTTACCAAGTGAGATGTAAGATCATATGCACTATTTTATGTCTTCTTCTCCTTTTTACCCTGATCAACGACTGACATTGTGGTGTTCCAGCAGAGCAACCAGCGGTCGATTCTCTCATCCATCTCCCAGACTTTTACCTTTAACCTGCTGTCTTTTCATATATCAACTGTCAGCCCCTTCATTCACTGCTATTCTATCATGGTGAAAATGAAAAATCATACAAAATGCAGTTTTTGGCAAGAAACTTGAATAAAAACTGTTTTTTTGAAGGAGATGTTTTTACAGCAATATAAAATAGATAATAGAGAAGGAATTATGGCCTATTTAACTTTGTAACAAAAAAACAGTATGCAAACGGTAATAAAGGATAGGATGTTCAAGTATATGGGATTTATTGTTTTTACTTTTGATTCCTACTGTGGTATCGAATTATCGAGAATCGTGGAAGTTCACTGGTATTGGTATCGACTACCAAATTTCTGGTACCGTGACATCACTACCTTCTAGTATCGGCTCAGCTCGCTTGGAATTTTGACTGAAGTGGTACCAAAAATGGAGTGCTTCTATTGATGCCATCTAAAGTTTTTGCTGATTGAAACACAAAAATAACCTAATGAGTAAGGATCTGAACTGAACTGAACTAGGACTTAGTGGAAACAAGGTTAAAGTGGCACATAACCAATCTGGCAAAAACCTTGTCAATTATTCATCGTTGATAACCAACTGTCCTACAAGGTCCTCATTATAAGTGTCCTGCTACATACTGTATTTTATAGATGTTTCAAATCAGACCTTGCATCAGTATGAAGTCTTGCAGCAACTGGTCCAGGCTCTTGCTAGTTACGCTTGACTAATGCTCTTTTTCTGCTTCTGAAGCACTTGAAGCTCATGCAGAATTCATCAAAACTCCTCCATACATCCAGTCCATGATTCACTCCTGTGGCCACTGCTCAGCCTTCCTTCCCAACCAGGTCGTCACTCTGGTCTTGACTCTTTCCATTCATGGCGACCCAGTAGTTAAGTGATTTACCCTCGTCAGTCAGAGCTGCACATTCTCTCCTGAAAGCGGCCTAAAAATAATCCATGTCCTTAGCTTTTAGCCCAACCACCCAACTCTGACCTTCTTACCGAAACAAGGTTCCCATCTGTCTCTGCCCTCCAAAACCTCCAGCCTTTCTTAAACCAGAGTTGTATCTCACCTGGCCGCCCCCTACTCATGATTCATTCTGATCTTAGATAACAGGATTTGGTAACTGCCTAAACTCCTTTTTAGTTTAACACTAATACAATTGTATTTCTTAACTAAAATTCTGTCAACCAAATAAGTCTCACTTGAGCAATATTTTATGTTTTTTCCAGCCCTAATGGATATAACTTTAAGGGTACGTCTGCTCCTACGAGAGCAGCCTTTAGTGAAAAACAGACGGGCATGAAGGAGACTGTCTTGGCCTTATGGCTTTCTGTGGCATGTCATTAGTCTGCCTAATTAGATAATAATGACTGCCTTCCATTACAGGCTGGTGTAGTACACATGGCGCTCAGAGCTTCAGACCACCTTACCAATGCCAAGACAAGTCAACTCAGCTGACAAAGTAGTTCAGAGAGTGCTTGCTCTCCCATATATCTCTCCTTTTATGTCTTTGTGATTACTCAAACAACCAGCCCTCCTTTTTTTTTGTTTTTGCACTCTCAGCCGCTGCCAGTGTTGAGCTCCGGTTGAAATGCTATCCTGACAGACAAGCGGCACGCTCCTCATTTGCAGCTGGTGTTGTGCTGTGTGTGTTCACAGCAAAAAATGATGTGAGGAATGCTGTACATGAAAGACAGGGATTCTCAAATACTTCATACCTCTTGAGGCAATACTTGGATATTGCAGAACGTACACGCTATACAGCCCACTCACGTCAAGATAAATGAAAAGGGGGGTTAACTACGGTCCCCTGTGAGTGAGCATCACAAGGCATCCAATCAGGTGCATTCACAGCAAACTTTCATTTGTCCCTTCAGACGCCGTCTCTTATAATACAAAGAGAAATATTCAGAATTTCATGCAATAAAGACTTCAACCCACAGTGATGACAAAGCTCTATTGTGCAAATAATGGAAATTGTGCCAATAATGGAAAGGTGGGTAAAATGAGTTTTGGCGGGTTTACTGCACACAGCATCCCAGCCTTCGGATCATTTGAAACAGCGAGTGCAGCCCGGGTATTGGGGTGTATATATTTTTTATAAGTTTTGATATTGCAGTTTAAAAAGTAAAATAAAAAAATAAATAAAAAAATCTAGGGCAACATGAATATATTTTAGAGTTGTTATCAATGCACAAGTTAATGTAGAGTGAAAAAAACTATATGGATCTCTGAAGCATTTTCTTGTCTTTGGTTGAAAGCTCATGAACTTTTTAACCCCAAATTCAAACAGAATTTTTCCATGAAGTTTCCCAAAGCAACTTTCAAGTCCTCAGATACTCACACCCTCAGAAAAGTTAGGGGAAAGGCTGTCTGTTGGAGCTGCACGGGTAAAAATGAACAAAAGTATTTTTTACTGATTCATCTGGCTCTCCAGATGTTGGTCTGCCCACACTGTGCAGACTTTCAAATGTGAACTGAAATCTGGACAGTATACAGTTGACTGACAGACAGACCGTCAGACTGTTATTACTGTAATATGTCAGGGCTCCAGATTAACTTTTTCAGTTAAGTGCACCAGTGCATAATTTAGTTGCACCCAAAATTTTTAACGACGCCATTTGGCGCAGAAATAATACATTTTAAGCGTTACCTTTTTTTCAAGTTCCCATACACATTGGTAATTTCTTAACACATTATATAAATGATTGAACAGGAATAAAGGGTCAGATGAATGTTTTTTGAGTCAGTGAGGCCATCTCCCCCAACGGCACTCAGAGCAGATCAGCTGTTGGCGAGAAGATATTAGCAGTAAAGTTGTCTTATGTTATTAAATGTACTGTGTAGAGTTGGGCAATTGGACGGATATATCGGCTATCGGCGATTGGCTGAGTACATCGCAGTTCGTTTTTTTTGGGGTACGATGTTTGTCATTTTATTTCGCTAATTTAATAATCGTCTTCCAAAGAACGAGAGCCGCTCATCTGCTGCTCTGATTGCTGGAAAGACGAACAAAGACGTTTTTTGTGATGTTTTATGTTTGTTGTTCTGTTTTTTAGGTTGGGATTTCACTCAAGGAGGAGTACAGGCTGTTAAATGTCAGGTGCACCACTGCGACCAATAAAAATGTTTAGTAGCACTTGACAGATTTGTTTGTTGCATGTGGTTGCACTCTGGAGCCCTGTATGTCACGGTTTACAATTCCCAGGAGGTGAGGTGTAGTAGAAAGCCTCCCAACTTGCACCACGGCAACAGGATTATGGACACCAGTCTCTGATTATGCATGTTTCTGTAATGTTACTAGTATTATTGTGTTTGATATTTGTTCTATTGTGTTCCCACTGTCCATCTGTCGATATTCCAACCAGTATTATGGGCAAATATGGTTAGACCGTGAGCGTTATGGGGTATAAGTTTAGTGACGTACCTTCAAATGAGAGTCTGAAGATGGTGCGTTGCTCTGCCGATGCTCTGCTCTGAGAAGATAATAAAACTCCCCGTTGAACTGGAAACTTTTACTCGCTGAGAAAACCCTTCCTCCCTACAATATGTTTACAAGATCATTTATCGATTAAAGTTTAGTATCAGTGTGACAGCTGCTCTTTGTTGTGTATTCATAGTTGTTTGCTTTTACCTTTTTTTCTTTCAGGGCTCCCTTACTGTGCCTCTGTCCATCTTATAAGTTAAGATACTGGTACCTCATATATATTTAAAGCTTGTCTTGTCTAATGAACGCCAGCGGGGTTTGGTGAAGCAGGCTTTTGTGGCTTTGCTGTTAGATATACTCAAGGCTGCTTTTACAATCTCTACCACCTTCATTTTAAATCTACTTTCTAAAATAAAGAGTAGATTAAAAAAATGTTTAAATGGAAAAAAGCTTTAATTTTACTGAATACCAGCAATCATTACTGTGCTAAGATAAATTCATTCAAAAAGGTAGGGCATACAAAGTCATCTTATTCTGATTCAAATATATGGAAATTCCAGATGTTCCATATGGGGGTAAATCTGACTTTGATAATAAACACCAGTGTTAACAATTAACTTGATTAAAGTGTCATTTATCTCTTCTTTGGTACATGTGCTGCAGATTATAGGCTAAACGTCACAATGTATGGGAGAAAACCCACCACTATGAGATCAGTATACCGTAGACCGACACATATTAAATGAATGTACACAAATCCTGTGTGCAGCAGGTGAGTGATGTGTTTACAGCGTGGCTCAAAGAAGTCTATAGCTGAATGAATACGTTGGCAGTGCTGACGGATCTCTTTTCATACGAGACCAATCAAATGAAACGAGTAAACCGCTCATTCTGTAAGCTTCAGCAACCCATAGTCATTATGACCACAATGTATATCCACTCCTCAGACTATAAATATATATGTTGGGAATGCCTGAAGAATCAAAGCAGTTTGAATACAACAGATGCATTTCAAACAATACTGCCTGGAATGGAGGGAGAGCTCTCACACGCACAGAAGCTATAGGCTTTCATGTAATCTGCGTGAAGCTATCAAAAGGATTAAACTGTGTTTTTTTTAAGATGAAATATGACTACTTTGATGAAAGTGCTTGTGTGAATATTTCATAAGAGTACCAGGGGAACCGCTGCTGGTGTTGAGATCAGCACAAAACAGCACAGAGAACCCATTGGAACGGGTTATAAATAAGCTCTCATGTCACTGGCTGCAGCTGTGTGGCAATGCACTTAGATTGACCCTGTTTAAGGTGTCAGCAACAAGGCACCTCATCATCTGGGGGTCTGACCTTCTGCACATTTACAGATAGTAGATAGAGATCAGAGGTGGAACATTAACGTGTGAAAACTGCTCACCACCAAACCTTGTCTCCTAAGGAACATGTGTATTGACTATTAAATGGTTTAGCCAAGGCGTTTTGGTGGAAACATAAACGGTGGATGGTGGCGAGACTTTGACACCATTGGCTGTATGTGGTTAAATATAAGTAACAAAACTAATGTGAGAAAATTGACTTTTTCAATAATTAACTAAGATGACAATCTTTCCCTAACCATAGCCAGGTGCTTTGGTTCGCTAAGAATTACCCATAAAAATATAATTCATGCTTTTGTTGCCACAAGCAATAATTATGGGAAAGGAATTAAATATGCTGTTAGTGAATAATTTTGCAGATATGTTTAATATGAACATTTTGGAGGCTTTATATTGACAGTATGATACACAGAATTACAGAGGCCACATGCTAGGTGTCCCTTATCTCACATCTGGCCCTGTCTTTATGGTTGACAGATCTTAAATTCTTTGAACAAAGAAAAATATGTAGTTTATTGAGCTTTGTTCAGCGTTTTATTTGTAAGAGGAAGACTGAGAAGACCGAGATTGATTGAAAAGTTGCATATAATCTTGCTCAAAAGGTAATAGTGTTAAAAAAAATCCTGGTAGCAGAAAAAATGCTTCAACTTAGCAGTCGAGACTTGAATCGAACCAACAGGGATACAACACGACTCGAGGGATATCTTGCTTCGGACCAAAATGTTGGATGGATAAACCGACCAGCAAACATTAGCCGTGTTTCCATTCACAAATTTGTATTCGCATTTTAAAGTATCGCATTAGAAAAGCTTTATGGAAACAGCTATATTCAATAAAAGTTTCTTCATTTGCAGAAAAAAAGGTTTGAGGTGTTTTTTTCATTTTGCCAAAATTAGTTGATGCACTAAATGGATTATGGAAACGCCTTTGCCGAATAAATTCTGACGTTTAACTCACATGACTGATCAGCTATTTCTGCTGCCGGCCTCTTCTCAGATATTCCCGTAATGTGCGAACGCTTGTCTTTGTCTCCGGACAACATGAAACATGGCTAATACTAGTTGACATGACAGAACAATTAAACATTTCCCAAATCGCATCGTTTTGTTTCCATTTCACAACCTCTATTTCTTCTAATCTCTTCACTGGCGAATTACAGCCATGTGTGGCCTATAGCACCAACTTCTGACCAACCTACATTGCAGCAGAGTTCCCTGACTCCAAACCAGTTGATGAAAACGTGCCTAATACGCTTTTCTTTTTTTTTTTGCGACATTTCAAAATGTTGCTTAAAATGTCCTTGAAAGTTGATTAGCAACACGGTTATTGACATTTTGGTGAAATTTTAATTTCCTCTCTTTTTTTAAAGGACAACAAGTATTTTTGACCTTGTTGTCACAATAAAGGGTTAAAGTATCAGTGAAAAAAAGTAATTATCTCATCTTATCTTTTCATTGAAAATAATTGCCAAAGGTTCAGTTAGGATCAGCTTTTCTTGGCGACCATTTCAGCTTTCAATTTCAGTATTGTGTTCATCGAAAAAGTCTAACCAAAGCCAAAATATCTGGCAGACTGAAAATTGGTTCATGGATTTATATAAAAAGGTGAAATTCGAGTAAACTGTAGTCTGAACACAACGTAACTGCAAACACCCCTCTCCCCACTCTAAACACACACACACAGCATTTCCATACCCCAATCTATTGAACATTACTGAGAGAATTGCATTCAAGTATGCCTTCATCAATCCATTTGTCATGTTGAATAAATGTGTTCATGTCACATAAATCACTGCAGTTCATTAATAAGACGTAATTACCATTTTAAAGACAGTGATAATGGCCACAGTGATATGGGGACAACAGAGGCCTTCAGTTTAAATCAAAACAATTTAAGGGGTTGATTTCCCACAATGACTGCCAATTCAGCTGATGAAATGAACGTTCCGCTTCAGCAGCCGGGGAGTATAAAAAATGGGTCTTCTTGTCCACGTTGAGGAAAAGCTCCCCTGTCTCTACACAGTAAATGTAACCTCTCCTACCTGGCGAACAGGAGGGAAAAAGGAGCGGGTTTCATCACGCAATCAACCAATCAATCATAACGAGACACAAGAGGGCCAGTGATCATTACGCACACAAATCAAACATTTCAAAAGCAGTAAATCACAGTGAATCATCACAGCTGACAGAAAGCCATCCCACCCATGGGCGAAATATTTTGGTCAGTGTTTTTCTATTTATATGCAAATTGAGTAACAGGTTTCTCGCAGGCACAGAGCCCCTGGCCAAGGCGATTAGTTTAATTTAATATTTGATATATAAAAGCAGTAGGATTGCTTGTGGTACCAATCACGTTCTTCGTCTGGGGCATAGAGTAGTAAATGCACACAGCTGGTGAGAGCAGCCCAGTGTACAGAAATACTAGCGCATTCTGGATAATAGGCTCACAACTTTTCATAACATACAGCGACTGAGCGAACGGGACACGAAAAATTGTCCAGATATACTATACGAGCGATGTCACTCTCTATTACATAGAGAGAGTGATGTTGATTTATGTAAGTTACTGTCAGTGTCAATTTTGACCAATGAAAATAGGTTTGAGGTGCACAAAACTTTGCATATATAGGGCCAGGGCGAGCATTTTCAAACAAGCGACACGCCACTTTGTCTTTGCTGACACACGGAGCAGGTTAGGACATCATTATTGGGAAAACTTGAAACAATCTGATGTTCCTTCTTTCGCATCGTGTCCAGTTAGGAAGCAATGTCGGTCCTAATTATTTAAACAGTTGATTCAATAAGAGAAACCCAGATGGAGCATTCTTAAGGCTTAAGTATCGGTGTACCGTGCAACACTAGCGTGCGCATTACCAAGCATTGTGTAAGTAATCAACAACTTCTGTGACTTTTTCTGACAACTTTTACAGCATTTTATGAAAATGTTTTTATCTGTAATCGTCAAGACGTGTGACATGCAAAAGACAAAGCCGAAAAACCACAAAAATAATCCTCCACAAACATTTATACACACATACATGGGAAAGACTACACTTCCTAGTTCACTGCAAGGCCTATGGAAAGGAGGTTGGGTCACGCGCAATATCCTCGGGTGTACAACACCTGTGCAGTAAAATCTGGTCTGCACTCACCGAAGTTGAGCCAATCGCAACGCACGACCGCAGCTTCAGTTACACTGTGCATGTTCATTACCCCATACCCCAAGACCCATATCCGCCCGTGACCCAGCCTCCTTTCCATAGGCCTTAGTTCACTGCAAGGAACTTATAAACAAAGGAAGGGTCACTATGTCACAGAACTCACATTGGTGCCAAGCCGGAAGTATTCTACATGTATTTGATTGTAAAAGAGCATCTTTGTTATCAATAACTAACCAACCATCAATCTGTTAATGATATTTAATAATATTCAGAGGGGCTAACGTTGGCCAGCTCTCTAGATAATGTTTCCTATTATTGTCAGGCGGTAGCTCAATGTCGTTTTAAGCCAAACCATGATGTTTCCCTCAAAACTCCCCTTTGGCAAATCATGTCTAGTGGGTCGTCATACTTATTTATCCAAAAGCAAAGTTTTTCAAAGTTTGATTTAAAAAAGAAGCAATTGCTCTCAGTGATGTTGCCAGACCAATAACAAAGTGGCTACGAGTCACAGTTTCAGATCCCTGCGACCTCTGACCTCTGAATAAAAGCTGTGCAGCAGCTGATAGCACGACTATAACAGAATTTTGTTTCTAAAGGTAGCTCAGCAAAATCTATCCAAGTATTCCTCTTTCCTTTAAACAAGGATGGACATCTTTATATCCCACATGTGTG
Organism: Sebastes umbrosus; assembly: GCF_015220745.1. NCBI lineage: Eukaryota > Metazoa > Chordata > Actinopteri > Perciformes > Sebastidae > Sebastes > Sebastes umbrosus. Next base: position 25,857,801 of record NC_051274.1, read on the forward strand.
CGTGAGCAAAAACATTTAATTTCCCGGCTAGAAAGACAACATAAGGAAGACGGGATGAATGAACCAGCACAAAAAGTGTCTCTAGCGTTCCCCGTCTGTTTGCTGATGAGATATTAGCATTCATATTTTGTTTCAAGAGGGAGGAGAGCTTGGCGATGCCTGCAGAGCATGAAGTCCTCCTGCCTCGCCAGCTTTCCCCCCTCTTTTTGAAAACTTTCCTCTCCTGGATCCTCGGGAGATGTAATTACTGTGCAGTCAACTTGTAAGACCCATAGTCCCGGGGAATGCATCTCCCTTATCGACCATTCCTGGTTGTTATTTTTAACAGCTCGCATCAGAAAATGGCTGTTATGCAGTTTTCCTTTGCTAAAATGTATACCGTGCTATCACAATCAAGAGAAAACGGTGTTCATTCACAAGATGCACCAGGAGAAATCAAAGCAGTGTGGGGCCTCAGGTGGAGTCATTTTATTTAGCTGTGAAATAAAGGGTTACCTTATGGCTGAGATTAGAATGAGCAATATCACAAAGGGATGGAAATATTGATCAGTGAGCAATCATCTGCCATACGTCGCCCATGCATAATATTTCAGCTTTCATTTTCCCAGAAATGAGCAGAGAGTTGACACAATCTCTTTAATGGTGCTGCAGTCAATACAGAACTGACTTCCCTAATAATTTGTGCCTCTCCATGGCTCATTGGTTTTATATTGAGTTTTATAATTCTGTCAGCCATATGGCTACAGTGGGAACTGATTGTTCTGGCCTCTGCCAAGTAACTACTCTATAAGAGATACCGTGCTGCTGTTGTTCCTTTCAAATACGTTTCGCTCTTTTCTTTCAGCTGCTGTGTTCAAAAACTAATTTAAAACAAATATATTAACCCTTAAGAGAACAATACATGTGTAGTATATGTGCATTTCCGTGGGTTGTCAGTCATTGTGTTTCATATGCTATTAACCTCTTTACCCTTTTCAGAGGCTGTAGCAGGCTCAATTTTAAAACTAGAGTGAAGGTACAGGTATCACATGAAACTAGGAAACCTAAGGAGCACTGGTAACCTTGTCACGCTAGCTTAAAATGAGAAGGCAGATAAATAACGCTCTAAATTTAGGCGGAATTTTTGTGAGGAAAAACTGGCATGGCCATTTTCAAAGGGGTCCCTTGACCTCTGACCCCAAGATATGTGAATGAAAATGGGTTCAATGGGTACCCACGAGTCTCCTCATTACAGACATGCCCACTTTATGATAATCACATGCAGTTTGGGGCAAAAACATTGCAGTTTTTTTGCATGCAGTATAAATGTGCTATTTCTTCCTATTCTAAAAATGGTGTATTTGAATATTTCTGCATACTGGGGTCCCTAAACATTCTTGGAAATGCATAAATTGGGTATGACTGGAAAGCCGAGACTCTTGTGGATTTAATGAGCCCAAATGTATTCATGTGTGATGATGTTAGTCGTGTAAATGTAAATGTAATTGTAAATCCACATGTTGTACACAGCACTGGACAGCACACAGTGAAATTTAGTTGCATTTAATCTGTCCTAGTATATTAGGAGCAGCGGGCGGCTACTATACAGCTGTCCGGGGAGGTGGTGCCTTCCTCAAGGGCACCTCGGCAGTTCCCAGGAGGCAAACTGGCACCTCTCCAGCTACCAGCCCACACTCTGTACTTGGTCCGTGTGGAGACATGAATTCCCAAGACGAGTCCCCACAGACTGAGCAACTGCCGCCCAATAGTAGCCATTTCATTGCAGAAAGACCAATTTTTTTAAACTTGCCGTCACTGTATAAAATGACCTGTTGTGACCTCTACGTTAATCACAGCCTCATGAAACTGACCATAAACCAAAAACTATTGCCGAAAAATGCAATTCTTGCAGAAATCTCCAAATGTCAAAAGTTTTTGATACCAAATCACAGCATGGCTTTTTCTAAGGTGTTCCTCAAGGTCTTGGTGTCTTAATGTGGTATTTTGGAGGGATTATTGATCATTTTTTATCAATTCTCGAGTGGAAAACAATGGTTAGATTTAGCACCAAATCTGTGTAACAAATGGTATCAACCCAGAAATTGCTGCGACAACTTATGAGACATAAGGAAGCATAGTAATGATCATCATATACTTCTATGATAATTTTCTAAGCCCTTATACACTTTCACAATTTATTTGTATGTATTTATTTATCAATTAATCAACTATTTATTTCTGATTTATGACTAGAACAACTTGACACACAGTGATGAGCTGCATCTCAAATTAATCTTCAGGTTCTCAGCTTTCAGGTGTTGTACACCACTTCTATGTGACATCTACTGTTGACCTGCTAGCTCCCCCTAAAGACCCCCTGTACCTCCCTAAAAAAGACAATAAAAACGAATGAAAGAGAGGGGTGGAATGGAAAAGCTTAAAGAGAGCCAGGCACAAAGTCATGTTCAGCTATGGTATGCTGTTAGTTAAATAAACACACTGCTTATGCATTCTAGAAGTGTGTATTTCATTATAGGAGATTTGCAAGAAACATGACAATTCTCCAAGCCGTCGATGAGGTCTTGCCAGTCTTAACCTCCTGCGCACACTCTGACATCACGCAAACAAACATCTACTATATCACATCGCAAATGTTTTCTCTCCCTTTGGATGCCACGGAATACTTTAGAAATTATTCAGGGTGTTGCGTTATGCTGATAAGAATGTGAGTTATGCCACTTAAAAGCCCCAGCGCATGTTTTATTAATAAAGTGTGAAAAATACAGCCGTCCAAAGCTGCGAAAAACTGTGCCGAACAAAAACAGACAGACTCGTTTAGTGTCAATTTATGCGACAAGGAGATATAAGGAACACGCCGTCGTGATGAAGGCTGAATTTTTTAGTGGGGAACAATTGAAATCTAGCACTCCGAGAAGTAGTATCCAGACAAAAGGCGCTCTTTTAATCCACCATCAGAATATATCGAGGTTCATTTCAGATTGGAATGAGAGCATGTGGAGGTAGAAGAGAAGCTTTTGAAGACGTGGGCCACAGACGCACACACACTCTGCACTGCGCTTAGAAGGAGGCTTTCAGCATGTTCCTTGATCTCACAGCTTACATAATATAATTAAGCAGTTTAAGCTGGCTTTATTGACGCAAGCACTGAACGCAGCAGTGTCATGGGTGGGGGGGGGAAATCCCATCAGAGCCCTTCCACACACCGGCCCCCTTCACCCACCACACTCCCCTGTTTCCCTCCTCAACATATGTGGATTGATAACAAGAAAAAATAAGTCTTTTTTTTGCGTCTCCGTGCCATGGATTGCCAGGAGGAATCGGTTTGTTCCACAGCTCTCTGCTCTCGTTGGCCTGCCAGCCTCACATCCTACCAGCTGCTACAGAAAAAAAAGTGGGATGAGGTTGCCTCTCAAATATCACTCACGGGGGAAAAAAAGCGGGGCAGCAGTTAAAGCGGAGTGAATACACAGACTGCGGGATCCATTCCATTTGATTATTGCGCCATTTGAATTATTTAACACAAATGCAGAATTGCGGGTGGTAGTGGGTGCAGGCGGAGTAACAGGGATAAGTGAAGGGAGATGAGGAAAAAATATAACTGTGCAAATCAAACCCTGAGTGCTGAATTTTAAAAATGAAATGCATTATTCATGACTAATCACTTCTGGCAGTGATTGCGCGCACACAAATTGCAAGTGGTGGGGAACTGACAAATGCGCAACAAACACATTTAAGATGTAAATACTTCTATTAAGCCACCAACATACAGATGAAGTTGAAATAGCTTGACTTTTTGATTTAAGACACTCAGTAGGAAGCTGGCACGACCCCACGACTACACAGGCTCCTTATCTCTGCAGCGAGGAACGAAGAAGACTGACGAACTCTGCAGAAGACACTGATAGTCTTCTGCATATGCATTCAAATTTCTGGTCCAATGAACACAGCTTTCCAGAGGAAAAAAAATGCATTATCATTATCCAGGCGTTCTGTCGCAACCCCATCTCGTACAAAATGTGTTTGTATAATACTAATTTGTTTTGCCAAATACATTTTGGAGGAAACAGAAATGCTGAAGGGCTTACGTTCATTAATTTTCCAATCCCAGTGTATGATGTCAGGGTGGCTGGTTGGGCTTAAGAAGCAGCCACCTGTTGCCTGGTTAAAGCTACAAAATCCCATTGGCTAAAGTTAAGGAAAGATACTGGTTTGGGATAAATGTTGAAAAAAGTTATCCAGGCTGCTATGCTTCAGAGTTGAATTTTTCTGAACATAACCAAACTCCCAAACTTTACCAAGTGCTTTAACTTGCCTAAACATAACCAGAAAATACACCATAGCCCGCACATTTTAACGTTGTGATTCCAAAAATGTAATTATTATGTCATTGTGTTTGATATGTTTCCCTCCTGCTCTGACTTTTCCTAAATACCCATTCTGCACATGCCTGCATTGTCACATTGATCGAATGCCATTTAGAAAACCACATAAATGGGTTTTTGGTGTTTTGTTTTCATGACAAAAGCCCCCTTTAGTCAACAGGAGTAGCGCCGATTAACGTCGTTGTTCCTCTTCTCCGACAGCCGAATAAATGCATTTGCATAATGGCCGTATAAGCGCATTGAGACAATGAATGGTACATAGAAACTAAGTTGCATGCCAATATTTTCTCATTTGCACTTATAATCACACTAAGGTATGTAGGCCTACAGTATTAATCATATCATATGTGTAAAATATCAGAAATTAAAGCGAATTTAATCCCACTTTTTGTCTAACTATAAAAGTTGTGTCCCGTGTGGGCGTTATAATTTATACGCATAGATAATTAGGGCTGTACCAAATAGTTTGAAACTTCATTCATAACGTTGAAATTCAGATTAGCTGCATTAGCCAATATATTTACACTAACAATAGATCAAATGACTTTGTGCAATATGAAAGGTGAATCACCTGATTGCAGTTCCCCTCAGATCTACAGTGTGTTAGGATCTTTTTATCTCATTGTTTTGTTGTTTTAACGGCCCAAAACTTTACAGTTTTGGTTCACTCTAACTGCTCTCATCAACCTGGTTTCAACACGCAGCGGTTCCCGGTGTAAAAAGCTCTCATAAATAAACTTTACGTTAGCTGCAGCACCAACAGCAGACAGACAAAATTAGCAACTAGCAAGTGAACATAGCGCATCTAGAGCCACAAGACGCAACACAGAGCTAAATAAATATTTGATTTAAAATCATCAGAAACAAAATTCCAGTTGAATGTTGCTCTATATCTGCTGAATGCATAAAATGCGTATTATTTTGCTAATGACACCATGACAACTTTTTAAGGTGAAAATATGTTGAAGTTGTGTTAACAGTTTGTTCCACTGCCCCCAAGTGCACATACTGTAGGGAAAAAAAATAAATACATTGACAGTGAACAGTTTTCAGATAAAATTATGTTTGAGAAAGAAATGTAATCTACCAGCATTGATTATTAGTACAAAATGTAATTGCTACACGTTGATTGTTGTTAGATGAATACAGAAAAAAGGAGTAAGAAAAAACGTGCTTTACAGTCCAATCTGGATTTCCTGATGGTATGTATAAATCTCAACGACTCCATCCAGCATCACGAACATTGCATCAACGCCCCGGTGACACTGATGGATTTATAAGACTTGTTCTGAGATCTGAGAGCTGAAAGCTTCAAGATTAGAACTGAATTTGCAGCACCCAGGGTACTGGAATGAAATCCCTATCTGGGGCTAATATGTCATGGTTTGGATGACTAATGTCAGTAATCAGGGTAATGTGTGGCGGGACTGGAGGGTTGGATGAACCCTGAAGGGGGACAGGCGAACCTATTTTAGTCTGGAGGAATTAGCTGTGAAGATGCAGAGCTCGCGAACGTGTGAACGCCCACGTCACATGTCAGGGAGAATGAAATGAGCTGTGTGACTGAAAAAAGAAGATGAAAATACCTACTATGTGTTTATGATTTGAAAGGGCTCTAATTATGATACTGTAGGAATGATTTCTCTCCGTTTTTGTGTCAGGTAAACAGCAGAGCTTGGGAGGCGAAATCAGAAAATTCAAGGGTTTCCAAGCTTCTTCCTCCTGAGCAAAGATTGATAGATTACCCAGTGTGTTTGCCATGTAATGCTCTCACTAAAAAGCCATTTTACATTCATAAAAGGTGCTTATCTGCAAATGTCACTTAAACACAGAGGAGTCCAAATCACTTAGTCAATTCATCAGAGAGGAAATTACACAGTCGTAATGGAACAATATGTGACCAGACTGACAAGGACGCAGAGGCAACCTGCGATACTTCCTTGATAAATCACAAGACTCGGTCCGTAATCCAATCTTAGCATGTTCTGTTTCACCTTGCCACTTCCACATGTGCCTGTGGTGCACCGGGGAAACCTGCATTTACATAAAAGATATTAAATTGCATTAATCATTCAGGTTACAGAAACGTTTGCTTTGATTTATTGTGACTGGCTTTGAAAGGTAAAGATGGTGGGGATTGTTCCATCAGCAAACAATTCAATCGCTCAGTGGCGGTTTTCTTGTAGAGGGCACAGGGGATAAGGAGCAGAGAGGGGGGGTGTACATGGAGTTGTGGGGGGTTGAGTAATTAACCAAGCCTCGGGGGAGGGCTTTGCATACTCTTCACATCGCGGTCGCCTCATTCCTCATTCATGGAAATGGCCCGCTTCCTCCACAGTCATATGGCTCCAGTCTAAAAATACTCCAGAGGTCATTTGCCAGGCTTATTACAATCAATATTTCCTTGCTGCCTCCACCCCCCACCCCCCGGCAGAGCTGCTCCCAGGTGGGATGCTGCTGCGCTCGGAAAAGCTACGCAGCACCGAGGGAGTCCAGTAACTTTACGAGTTAAGTGCACGAGGGTCAGATCTGAACGGCAAGAAGCCGCGACAGGAAACAGATTGCTGATTGGATATAACAGAGGTCAGAGAGTTGTGCGTGTTGCAACCAGGGTTTGACCAATATATAGGTTTGTTAAAGTGTGACAGGCCGGTGTTGAATAGTGATTAGCAGAGTATCGGCCAGTCTGTGCTGTCTGCACTGATATGACAGAGGTGAGAATTTGATTTCACTTGACAGCATCAGGGGAGTCGCTCTGTCAAGTCTCGCCTTCAGGAGCTGTTAACCTATCTATAGTACATGTATTGAATTAGAAAGAGTTTTACTGTCGTATCATGGATGTGTAAAGAGAACTGGATACAGCGTTGGAGGCGGACTCCTGTTCATTCCTATGAGAGTTGCTCAGTGTTGCATGAAGCCAAAACAGCTCGACTGTTGAGTGCTTAAATACCCGTATCTTCCGGCAATCTTCTGCATCCATTCGGCCCCTAGAGCAGGCGCAGTAGTGTTTCCTTTAACTCCGCCTCCCAGCCCACGGTTCCAATCATTTTTTTCAGACATTTTTCAGACTTTTCTTGGGACATTTTTCAGACTTTTTTTAACGGATATTTTTTGTGACTTATTTTTTCCAACATTTTTCAAACTTTTTTTAATTTTTTTTTTTTTTTACCTTTTTTCAGATATTGTTTAGACTTTCTTTCCAACATTTTTCAAACTTTTTTTTTTTAAATTTTTTTGAGATATTTTTCAGACTTTTTTTACGGACATTTTTTCTGACTTATTTTTACCAGCATTTTTCAAACTTTTTTTTAGACATTTTTTTTTAAAGTGGCAGTAGGCAACAATATTTTGGCATAATTTGGCAAAAATTCCATAATAACCTTTCAGCATATTGTAATTCAAGTGATCTGAGAGAAAACTACACCTCTGCACCTTCTCATGGCTCTGTTTACAGGCTTTAGAAAATCTTGCCCGTGACGGCAGACTTTGACCAATCACAGGGCATTTCAGAGAGAGCGTTCCTATTGGCTGTTCCACAAAAGGAGATGCGCGTTCACGTCTGGTCTCTGCAGATAGTGAAAGCCTCGGTCAATGGCGGAACAACCTACTGGAAAGCTTGCTATTCCAGCATTGGCAGCAACTGCCTACACCTCAAAACAACCCAAAAAAAGAAAGACAGACTTTCAAAAAGACAGTCCAAACTGTTGATGTCGTTAGAAGGTAATGTGTAGCTCGCTGCGGTAGCCTCCTCAGATGTAGCGAGCACGTATGAAGCGCGTGCATATGCCCGTTCTCGTGTGGGGGGAGGGGCTTCGGACAGAGAGGGGAGAGCGGAGAGAGGAGAGAGAGGAGAGAGCAGCTCGAGGGGATGCAGGATTTTGCGTTTTCCGGATTTCTACGCACTGCAGCTTTAAGGATATTTAAGACTTTTTTTCCCCAACATTTTTCAGTCATTTTTTTCAGACAATTTCTTTCAGACATTTTTCAGATGTTTTTTTTTTTTTTTTTTTTTTTTACCTTTTTCAGATATTGTTTAGACTTTCTTTCCAACACTTTTCAAACTTTTTTTTTTTAAATTTTTTTCAGATATTTTTCAGACTTTTTTTACGGACATTTTTTCTGACTTATTTTTACCAGCATTTTTCAAACTTTTTTTTAGACATTTTTTTTAAGGATATTTAAGCCTTTTTTTCCCCAACATTTTTCAGTCATTTTTTTCAGACAATTTCTTTCAGACATTTTTCAGGTGTTTTTTTTTTTTATTATTATTTTTACCTTTTTCAGATATTGTTTAGATTTTCTTTCCAACATTTTTCAAATTTATTTTTTGAAATTTTCTTTAGATATTTTTCAGACTTTTTTTACGGACAGTTTTTCTGACTTATTTTTACCAGCATTTTTCAAACTTTTTTTTAGATATTTTTTTTTTTAACGATATTTAAGACTTTTTTCCCCCAACATTTTTCAGTCTTTTTTTTCAAGCATTTTTTTCAGACAATTTCTTTCAGACATTTTTCAGATGTTTTTTTTTTTTTTTTTTTTTTTTTACCTTTTTCAGATATTGTTTAGACTTTCTTTCCAACATTTTTCAAATTTATTTTTTGAAATTTTTTTCAGACATTTTTCAGACTTTTCTTGGGACATTTTTCAGACTTTTTTTTAACGGACATTTTTTGTGACTTATTTTTTCCAACATTTTTCAAACTTTTATTAATTTTTTTTTTTTTATACCTTTTTTCAGATATTGTTTAGACTTTCTTTCCAACATTTTTCAAACTTTCTTTTTTGAAATTTTTTTCAGATATTTTTCAGACTTTTTTTACGGACATTTTTTCTGACTTATTTTTACCAGCATTTTTCAAACTTTGTTTTAGACATTTTTTTTTTAAGGATATTTAAGACTTTTTTTCCCCAACATTTTTCAGTCTTTTTTTTCAAGCATTTTTTTGTCCTTATTTTTCGGAATTATTTTTACAGCATTTTTTTCAGACATTTTTTCAGACTTTTTTTTCCAACATTTTTCAGACTTATCTTTTTCCAGCATTTTTCAAAAAAAAATGTCATACTTTTTTTTTTACATTTTTAAGACTTTTTTGGGGACATTTTTCAGACATTTTTTTTTTTTCACCTTTTGCAGACATTGTTTAGCCTTTTTTTCCAGCATTTTTCAAACTTTATCTTTCTCATTCACATTAAAAAGAGGAAGGGAAATTGCTCTGGATTTGGCTATTAGTGCATTTAACAACTTTTAGGACCTGATGATTTAAATAATGGCTATTCAAGTATTCACACTGGGAAGTTGAATTACCTAAAAAGAGTTATTCGTTACAGACGTCTCTTTCCCAATGTAAGTCTATGGGAAAAAAGTATTTTTCGGCCCAATGGCATCACGTGATGGACATGGAAGTTGTAGTACCGCCGTCTGGCCACTACAAAAATTTGCTTCAAAACCTTTTGGGGGAAAACTGTGGCTGAGCAGTAGAGGCCATCGGTGTATGAATGAACATTATATCAGATCCTGATGGGCAGGTTGGCACCTTGCATGGCGGCCTCTGCCATCAGAGCATGAATGCGCTAAAGCGCTTTGAGTGGTTCGGAAGACAAGAAAAGCGCTATATAAATGCAAGTCCGTTTACCATTTCCAGTATTACAGACAACAGGTTTAAGGATAATTAATTAATTAATTAATTAATTAACTAATTAATCAAATCTAAGTTCAAACAATTTCAAAGTACTCCGGTTTTTAACGTACAAAGGGGCAGTTTATTCATGGAAACAACACAGTAGCAGATGTATCACTGTGAACTTGTATACCTAAATCCATAAGCAAGTGCTTTTCAGAGTGGGCGTACTCCGGTCCTGCGGGACTTCATTTGTGTGCAGGTGGCAGCGCTGGTAATTGGCATGTTTGCAATAGAAGCCATACAGAGATAATTGTCCCGGCTTATGCTTCTCAACGTGATGCTGCATGTCGTGCATCGCTCTGTGCTTACATGCATCTGTGATGCACCGAGCGTCAGAAGAGAGTAATTGTCAGAGTTCAGGGTCACTCGGGAAGCAGCGGGGCGGCCGCTGCGGCTAGCGGGAAGTCTAATGCATTCACTGGTCTACACACTCTGCCCAGATGGCTTCGCTCAAAAATTCCACTGATTGCCTAGCCCATGTTGCCGATGAGGTGCAGTTACAATAACTTCCTTGGCACATTTCCAGGCCTATAGAAGAAGTAGCACCTGACGAGGGAATCAGTGTCATGTATCACAGTCATCGACTACGGTAAGGTGGCTCAGAGGTTAGCTCTGTGGCCTTACAGCGGTGACATTCAGCCCTTTCTGTGGGCAGATTGCTTGTTCTCGTGCTCTCCTGGGTCTCCCACAATCCATAAACTGTGCACTTATGAAGAATGATCGAGACCCTGTTCCTCACCACATGCAGCCATTGGAGTCAACTTTTCTTTTGCTTCAACACACCCACAAGGGCAATTGACTGATGGTGCCGTCAGTCGAGACAGTGTTATCAGCTATGACTACCGTATGAGCGCAATGCAGAGCGGCGCTCACATGCACTAAAAGCATGCATTATTTGACACAAAAATGGTCCTCCAGAGAACTGTGTCCATAGCAACGGTTTGTTATACGTAGAAGCGGTCTGCTATAAAGAAATAACAGACCGTAGAAGGCCGTAATTGACCAATCAGAATCAGGTATCTCTCTCTAGCTCTCATGGTCCATTCTCATGGTGATCATCTCGGGATTGTGGGAAATGGGGTTTGTTAAAGGCAGCTAAAGATTGAAATAATAACAACAATATTACTTTTTGGTCATTTTCAATCCCTGTCTGGACAAATGGAGTGAGCACCATGGCTATGTTTTAGAGCTGGATTTTTATTAGTTTCCATTATTGCGAATGTCAGTGTGGTTTTGAGTGAGGCTTTCTTACATCTGGGATAGAATCGGTTAAAGGTCACTTTCTCTCCATATTGTGCTCCACTTTCTTGTGTGATCTGGACTAAAAGCTGATCATTTTCATCTGTTGACTAAATCTGTAATACATTTAATCGTAGAGTTGTGTACAAAGGCACATTTATACTGAAGTATCATTTCAATTCTGTCGTGGAAAACGTTCACTATTATAGTTCTTTTTCTTTTCCTTGAATGATCATGCAGTGCTCCTACATCCAGGCAACATGCATCGAGCCGACCAGAGCATTTACCTTAAACTCGGATTTCTTTTGAGAGCAAAGTAAGTGGCCCATTGGGTCCCTCCTCTACGCCATAGTGAGTACAAGTGATCCCATTTAGGCCATTTCCCTGGAGAGGCCACACAAACTCTAATGCTCCGCTGAGCATCTGCTGTAAGTGAAATGTTTGCCCTGTGACAGACAATCCTCTGCACAGCCTCAACTCCACAGCAGCACCTTATGCTGACTGCTTTGCTGCCAAATCCCTCCAAAAACCCCCACTGCTATTACTCATTTACTCCTGGAACAATTTTGACAAGTCAAATGACTCTTTACTCTATTGCTCTTAATTTCAGTTCATGTACCGCTGTAATAATTAAAATAATTTCTTGGGAGGAGACACGTTCTGTGGGACACGTATCATGAGTCCCACCCCAGAGTGCATATTTGATCTGGTCCAAGCAGTGGTTCTGGTTGTGAGGTGTTACACACAGTTAGTTGACGTGATGGACATGTCAGCGCCCAATGCTCCGTGAGGATAATAGCTGTCAGTTATCGTATCTGCCCATAGTGGTGATCATAAAAGGGGGAAGGTTGTGAAAGGTCCCAGCGAGAGATAAATATTTGATGGAGATTTTAATAAAAGGCTTAACAAGCTGAATTATTGAGAGGACAAGTCTTGAGTGAACTGCACCCAGAGCTAAACGGGTGTATGTTTAATTATTCAACCGTCCGCGTTTAGCTCCAAAAAAATCCTCATCAAGCTAACAAGTTGGATGACCTCCTGACTCCTTGCCGGAGCCCTTCATCAAGGAGTGAAATATTTCTGTTCGCTGTCAGGTATTGATTTAGGATAAAGCTATGACAGATTGATCCATGAGCTAGGTTTTTTTTGTTGTTGTTGTTTTCAGGGGAAGCAGGCTTTGAAAGTCTATAGTTGAAGTAAATCTGTCACATCATTTTCCACAACAATCATAGCCCACAAAGGGGATATTGCAGTAACAGCAACAGCATGGCGACAAGAACCCTTCAAGTTCATTTTATAGACACTTGGCTTTAAAAGAGGCATTGATCCTTGACCTTTGACCTTCCTTATGATCAACTTTATTGACTGCTGTTAGTGATCAGTCAGAATTACAAGAACAGGCCAAAAACCTCCATTGACCTTCAAGTGTCGTAAGCTAGCAAGTTTGAGTACAGTAGAAATTCAACAGAGACATGAAATGACAATGCTAGTGCAAAATATGGTTCCCTTGTAATAATGTAGCTTAGGTAATGCATCTATAGTTTATATCCCAGCATTGGGAAGTGCCAATTTGCTAAGTGACCATATAGTGGCTGTATGTGTAAGCATGGATATATTACTGACACAACCCCCGTAGCTGGGTTGGGCCAAGCAAGAGAGGTGCTCTAATGGGGAGGAAGCCGGGGCAGTGATAGTTAAAGGTTACCACAACAGTGACCTGACAGAGGGTGGGATTGGAAAACAAATAAATGAATGGAAGGCAACCAACGTCTGACTCAATGTTCATGGGACCCTCAAACTGTCAGTAGGATCAGAGGGTCTTGAAACTCCCTCTAAATACTCAGGGCAAGGGTCTGAGAGTGGAAAAAACACCTTAATAAAAGTCTTAACAAGAAATCGAGAAGGCGCTGCAGTTCTCCAGGTCACTGCCTCACTGGTATTGATCAACAGCCCTCTCAACTCCCCACAGACATGAGAGTCATTCTGTGTTGTGAGTCAATAGGAAAACCTGCACCTTTACTCCGGTAGACCTGCAGTGGCCATTCTGTTTAATAAGTCCAATGCTTGTGTGCAATTTCAAAGGTGTCTGTCATAGTGACGATTTCACAGAGAATTATCTTTAACTCTGCAGTCCTACTCCGCTCTACAGAGCGTATTAGCATCTTTATGCTCATTGTTTTGGTTTCACGGCCCATAACTCTCGGTTCTGGTTCAGGCTCACCACTCTTGGTTCTGGTTCAGGCTCACCACTCTCGTTAACCTCCATTCCTGTCTGTGAAAAAGACGATAAACCCATTATAAGCTTCCATTCCAGCACCAAACAACCGACAGACACAGATAGCAACTAGCTGGTGAAATTAGCGGAGCGTTTAGCAGCAAAAGATCCAGATATTTTTCTCAGGAGTTGGTGGGGACTAAAGAAGAGCTAAAAAGAAAGTGAATATCAGAATTTGTCAGGTCACCAGGAACTAGTCTTTCAACTTTACAATTTTTAGCTTGTTGCGGAGTTCCATAAAAACTGCAGCTTTATAATTTAAATTTGTATTTGTTTTAGTTTTTATAATAACGTATCAAATTGCAATGTGAACAACATGACAATAGTCGTGTTTCCATTCATTTTCAAGCGAATTTTAGGCAAACTTTTGAAATTTTGCAAAGAAATAGATGTGAATTAGGCGCATTTCCATCGACTGGTTTGGAGCAAATAATCTCAGCTACAGCGTAGTTTCATATGAAGTTGGCGCTATAGCCTACGCATGGCTTGACCATCTAACCATCTACGATAGAAAAATGGAAAGAGATCTTCAGGAATTTAAAGTTTTAATTGTTCTTTCATGTCAGCTAGTATTTGTCATGTTTCATGAGACAAAGACAAGCATTCGCGCATTATGGGAATATCCAAGAAGACGCCAACGGTGAAAACAGCTGATCAGTCATGTGAGTTAAATGCTCTGCACCAAACCGCAAAAAAAAAAACAGTTCAGTTAAGCAACTGAAAAAATGATAATCTATCAGTGTCTCATCTCATAATCTTGACTTACTTTTTCTTTGGGTGTAAAAGTACTGCATGGTATAGAAGTGTGACTTTCATTCACCTTGTCAGGTAGTTAGTATTTTATCTCACATTTTAAGCAAGAAAAACCCAAGCGCCCATCTACCAAAGTGATTAAAATTCAGAATCACACTTTCCATTATAAGGCCTTCTAGATGATGTCAACATAATCAATAATGCCATTACCTTTCAATTAGCCGCAATCATGCCGAGTTTATTAGGTTAACACTGCAATAATATCCCTCAATAAAATCAAGTAATCCTTCTTGAAAGTCGAGGGATGTACCTGCCTCTTGCAATCTACACTTCCATCTGCTCTTTACCATGCCTTTTGAAATCTTTAACGACATCTCTGTGCATCAGCGCTAAAGTATCTCTTCCTGTAACATCTCTTATACCTTTCCGTTTTTCCCCTTCATCAGCCACGGTGATGAATCTGTGAGCTAACACGCCCTGACCAAACAGCATCTTATACCGGAGAACGGCCAGCATTTGGAAATCGTCCAGGTGATTCAGAAGAGCATGTTTGATTGTGGCATTAAATATGCTGCAGACGGGGCCATCAAAATGTGAAAGTTTTATATCACCTTAAAACTTTGCTAGGACACATCTTTACTCATGCTTTACTACTTTTACTGCTTCTGCATGTACATCGGACCCTCCGCTGCCATCAAAAGGAAAAGTTTACCGAAGTTTTTTGAAGGCAGTTTTTAAAGGAGTGTACATCAGAGGCAGAACACAATCCACTTTGATCACAACATCTGTGCTGTAGTACTTCTGTTTCTTGTTATGTCATGGGAGCAGCCGGATACTTTCTCTGAGAGCTTCTAACCAGGACGGGGTGTTCTTCTTGTTTATCCACCACGGTTTCCCGCTGGCGTGAAAGGGCTGTCGGTTAATTTTTAATTTCATCCTTTGAAACACATCAGTAAAGTGGGTTTCCTAATTAACCCCATTGCCTATGCAGATTGAGGCAAGAGACGGCCTGAAACAACACAAGCCTCCAAAGTGTTGTCTGTTTTACTAAGACCTAGTTCCATCACCTAAAACCTCGCCATCGCCACCCACCGGCGGCAGAGTAAACATCCCTCAGCAAAAAGGAAAATCCAAACATTGTTTATTCCATTGGTCAAAAACAGAAAAACACCCACATAACATAAGAGGGTTTACTTCAGTGAGCGATCCCTTTCTTTTATCTGTATGGGTAACATTATTCCCTCCTTCAGTCCCCCTGCTGTGCATTAGCCTTTTTTCATCCCCCTCCATCCTCTTTCACATCAGACAGCAGCAATAACAGGCCTGAAGATGGCCGCATATCTGCAGTGTGAATGGAAAACAAAGCCCACATCAGCCCATATACCTTGGGTGGAAGACACTGCCATCCATTATCTTGTTATCTCCTGTTTGGGAATTGAATCGGCTGAGAGGAGTTATACAGTAATCATGCTGCCAGATTCTATTAATTTTGTGTTCCAGTGAGCGTGATGCAAACAGCCTGTTGCCGCCGCTGCCACAACGCTTCAATCTGTCCCACAAATACCATTGAAAGGTGCCATTTAATCCTCCATCAATAGACTACTTTGAATCATGTTCAGTTTGTTAAGCTGCGGTGACAAAATACAAAGGGGGAGAAGGTTTGTCACCTTGCTGTAGGTGTTTTTATAAATCAATACATTACAAAGCTGGAAACATTACAAGGTTAATCAGAATCTTGGCTGCCCAAGTCATAACCGTTTAAAGACCTTATGTTTACCCATTTACCCAATTGTCAAAGAGAAACATCCACACATTGAATGGTCTTGAATAGAGATATTTTGAATTTCCTTTAAGGTGGACCAGCTATTCTACTTTAAGTGACAAGCTGCTCCTGAGTTTTTCTAACTTTTAATTTTTCTTTTAACTGTTTAAAATGATAGCATTGATCGGCTGAATGGTTATTTATTAACATCCCTCGTGTTGAATATTTTTTTGTTACTCCAAAGTATATATGATCTCCCAAAGACCTACATTTTCTTCTCAGACTTTGCACCGCTCTAAAATCCTGTGGTGCTCCAGGGAGTAGCCAGTTGTTAATCATCCCTTTCTTCTTGTTGTATTGACCCAGTCTACATCCACTGGCCTGGTCTCATTTATCTACTCCAAACGTGTTTTATCCAGCTTTACTTTTTTTTACCAGTGAAATCTGTGTGGAATAGAAAATTGAAAGTGTATGCTACTAAAAAACAATACGGAACAATGTCTGTATATCTTTTACAGAACTTTTCACTTCAGCTAATCCTTTTCAAATTACTTCATTGATTCTGATTTATTCAGCATGGTAGATTTTAAGTTGAATAATCAGACTCTAATCATCGCACAAAGTGCAACCTTGGTTGAGTTGGGACGTCTCCATTTGTTTGGTCCGTGCTTTATGACTTCTGATCCTACTTAAGAACATTCTTCAACTTTTACAACATTATCATCCTTTGTGCCTCCCTCCTTCTTTTACCTAGTTACCCGTCTGAAACAACAGATTCAGTGTTAGGAACGTTAAGGATACTTACATTCCTGATGTGCATCACAGGTTATAAAAACAATTCTCAAGTCTAAGGATGAATTGCATTAGGATCAAAACTATTCCAAAATCAAAGCCTAACAATCACAAGGATAGGCATCAGCGTTATTATACTCTTTATCTTTGTTTTTGTCTCTTCTAAATGCAGCTACTTGACCACTGATCATGGTTTGTTTCTAAAATATGTTTTTCCCTCTAATGCATGTTTGTTTTTGTTTCTTTTATTAATAATAATTTAACAAATTCATGACTACGCTGCTATGATCATGTTTCACTAATACATCTTGACATTCCTATGAATATAATAAAAAATGGCTAAATGGGGAAAATACTGCATTTGTAGACATGAAAAAAGGCAGATGAGAGTGAAATGAATATGGGAAATAGTGGTGATGGAAGAGTTTCTATTGATGATATAGAAAGAAATTAAAATAATGCATAATGTCAAAATAAAAAATAGCAAAAACAATTTTAAAAAAGCTGAAAATAAGAACTGTTAGCTTCTGGCTAAAACCAATCAATCGAAACTCCACTCCCAAGATGAAATGCAGGGAAGCTCAAGTTCCATTTGGTGATGTTTGTGATATTGAATCAAATGATTATGCGTATTGTTAAAAGTGTTGCTCATATTGCCGAAATCACAGAAAATTACCACCCAAATGTACATCTCAAAGCTGCCTTTTTCAGTATGGTAGAGTCTCTCAGCTCTCATCGACCTGCTAATATAACTGCAGGCACTTCAGACAGGCCAGGAACAAAACAGCAGAGAGCCGAGGTAAACAACTGGACAGCAAAGTTGAACATCTAGCAGCTAAATAGTCTGTTTATTGGTCTCCAACAATACCTGAGAAAAATCTGTTGGATGTGTCAACAGGAAATTTGCACATAAACTTGATAAGTTGATAGCATGTCAGAGCTATGCTTCTGTGAGTGTGTTTTTAACACAGATGTGCCTACATTGTTGCTGTTTGATGGTGCACTGTTAACAATTTTTCACATTATGGGAAAACGGGTGTGTTACGGCCGTAAAATAAATGGCCGTCGTCACATTCTCTCAGTGAAAGCCAAGAAAATTTATGCCGAGCTCTCTGAAACAAATTCCAGGCTACAAATGAATGTCTTTATATCAGTACTCTTAGCTTGCTGTACATTCACAATACAGCCTTAACAAATATTTATACATTTCTATTAGTTCTTGAAATGTTTTTCTGATCTTTTCACTTTTTTAAAAGCATGCCTGGATAAAAACAGTCCCTAGCTGTATACATACTTGCCGAAGTAACCTTGAGACAGAGGACTGCGCTTGTTTGAAGAGTCAAATTGTGCACATACAGTACCCCTGCTGCTGCGCTGAAAATCACATGCTGATGACTCAAAGCCTCTGAAGGTTACCTTTTCATTACAACAAGGAAGAAGAACCTTAAACAAATGGAAGGACAAAAACAGTTTGTGTTTACTTGGCCTTTTGCCAAAGTTTTCACGCAATCTCACATTGGTTTAGTTTGGGTTTTAAATAGAAGATTATCAGCATTTACACATTATTTAAATCCTCACCACGGGATGGGACTAAATTTTACTCGGTCACTTTTCTAAATGTACAACAAAGTCATTGCTTCTAATATAACTTTCCGTCAAAGTATAATACAGCATTTTAATAATCTTTTTTAATGGTTATTAGTCATTACAGTTCTTACTTCCAAAAGGAATCACACAAAATCACAATTACTATGTCAGCCACCAGTTGCTTTTAGCCAATTCTTGGTTATCGGCTTCAGTGCTGCTGCTTTTAAATGAACAGTTTGACATTTTGGGAAATACGCTTATTCGTTTTCTTGCCAAGAGGTAGATGAGTAGATTGATACCACTGCAGAAAGACTATTTCTTGGCCGGGTGCAGTGACATCCAACCAAGGAAGTCAGGAAGTCACTGCTCCTGGCCAAAACATAAGTCACGCTCATAACCTCCTGTAGCTTTAGAGGTGCTGGAAGGCAAATCCTTTACCTTTGGACATAGCCTGGCCAGCAATTTCCCACTGTTTCCACTCTTGACGCTAAGCTAAGCTAACCAGCTGATGGCTGTAGCTTCATATTTAGCATACAGATTTGAGAGTGGTATCGATCTCCTCATCTAACTCTCGGTAAGAACGCAAATAAGTGCATTTCCCAAAATGTTAGCGGAGCCTCCCCCACACTCTCGCCAGTAACCTCATGTGACCTCCTTTAAGTGCTTTGCTTGAATGAAAGGTTGAGTTTTTCCAGGCGTACATTCTCCAATATGATTAACTTGTTGTATTCCATGAATTATTGCTTTGATTTTCTCACTACTTGATACCTGCTCCAATAAAGCTGACCCTACATATGCACGAAGTGGAGGAAAATGGAAATCCAACACTTGGTGGAATGTTGGAATAGATTATAATCAGCTAAAATGAACACTTAAGATATAAGAAACATTGAATAAAAATAATGGCTTGGACAAACGTTTCCAATATAACCTTTTCTATACAGATCATGAGTTTTTTAGGGTCCAAATGAATGTTCTATAAAGCCCAATTACCTGTTAAACCAGGCTGTCAAAACCACATAACCTTCCAAAGTCACACTTTTATGATTTTTTACAAATGAGAAGTTATCTTGAAAAAGAAATAAAACTTACCAGGAGACTTACCAGTAACTTATGCATTAGGAATATCAAATGCAGACTAATATGCAGGCTCAATTTTAAATTTGTAGCATAGATCAATAAAGTAATCATTCATCCAGGCTGCAAACAAAATAGTATGTGTGTATTGAAGATACGAGTGTGCCGGTGTGTTTTTGAGAAGGAACTGACACTGTAATACTGCCCTCATTCATCTCAACAAAGCTCCTGTTTTTCTCAGTTATCATCAGTGGAAACTGAGAATCTTTGAAATAATCATCACAAAAAAGAAAAGGGAAGCCCTGGGAGGGAGGAATATTGAGTGACACCTGCCACAGATAAGGATCAAAACCAAAGAAGGGGGGGGAGATTCCTACTGAGTGACATCTGAAACCTGAACACAAACCAGGCACTGCATGAAGACTGACACACTACACAAGGTGAGTTGATATTCACTCGGCAGCTGCGTTTGAGGTTACCATCCTTTTTCTCAGTGTGTATTCAACAGTATGCAAAATAGCTGTATGTTTATGTTTGTATGTGTGTGTGTGTGTGTGTGTGTGTGTGTGTGCTGGCAGGTTATCGTTTCCATGTGGATATAAATAAAAGATTCAAATGCTGCCTTTCCCGGCTCAGCCTGTGTTTCTGGTCCTCAATTCAACTGATTTTATCTTTGTTTCCTTTCAAGCAAACGGACAAAGCGGATGGAAAAAAAAGTCATTATCAATCTCAGCTTCGCACAACTATTACTGTTGCTTCAATAATACGCCATAAATTTCAATTTCAATCTCATAACAAACTGCGGAGATTGTTTTTTGTATTTGCCCAGTTTGAGGTATTTTGCAGCACAGAAACCCCACCAGGGACTCAATCGGTGTACTGCTTTTCCATGAAAACAAGTTATGATTTACATCAATAAGTAAAGAGCTGAACTGGTCAAAGACATAAAGGAGCTGTAAGTGGTTTGGCATGACTGTCCTCTCCCAGAAAAAAAACAGCAGCATCAGTCGTTTGTTCAAAATGACCATGATCTTTCCCTAACCTTAAAGGGGAACTCCATCGATTTTACATGTCAAAATCTGTTTACAGGTCTTGTATAATACTGCATATCTGGAAAAAAAAGTTGTAGAAAGCCTTTTGTGGCTCCAGAGGGAGCTGCAAGAAGTCTGATCAGCATCAGTTGGGGCTGAAGACTACTCTGTAGCCTGCTCCTCATCTCTGCTAGAGACTAGCAGCTAGAGGCTACTTACTTAGCCGCCACTCGCATAACAAATCTACAACCTAAACCTAACCAAACCTTAAAGGAATAGTTTGACATTTTGGGAAATGTGTATTTGCTTTCCTGCCGAGAGTGAGATGGAAAGATTGATACCAGTTATGCCTGTACGCTAAATATGAAGCTAAAGCCTTTAAAGCTCACTGATTAACAGGTTATATCTTGTTTATTTAATCTGCCAATAAACTAACCATAAAAATGGAACATTGACATTTTATGGAGGTTTAAGTCCTTGATAATTAATCGGCCGGGAGCAGTGAGTTCCTGGAGTCACTGTGAGGTAGTTGGCATATCAGAAATATTGAATGGTTTTGCAAGGGTGATTTGTAACATTTTTGCAGCCCTGTCTCCTAAAAAATGACGTTCCCATAGAACAAAACTGCATTATGAATTACGTTTAGAGGGAAACATATTTTGTCACAGATAACGTTTGCTTTTGGCGTATCACAAAAACGTCCGCAGAAGTCCATGTAAGGAGGAGGTCAGGTGGTGGATGGGTCAAACAAACACAGGAAACCACGTGAAACTTATTTCAATGACTATAGATTAATAACGTAACAAACAAAGTGATTTTAGTTTTGTTGCTTTTTTTTGTTTTGTTTCAATTTACAATGTTAACCAGGTGTTTAAAACTGTTTAAAACTGTGACTGTAATCCTGAAGAAAATATGTTTCCCTCGAAACGTCATTGAGAATGCAGTTTAGTTGTATGGGAACATAATTTTGTTGGAGACAGGGTTGAAAGGCGCTGACAAATGATGACACTACTTATCAGAAATGCTTATATGGTCCAGTTTGGATGTCAGTTACAAATGTGTTTTGTCATTTACTTTACCGTCAAGGGTTTGGCATGGCTGTTTCATGGCTGTTTAGTCTACAAATGATTTGTAGACTAAACACATTGAGCAAAATTCATCAAGCGGGACTTTCAACACTAAAACCGATGGATGTAGGCTTAATGCTAGGACATTTTTTAGATTAATCATGTTGGTAACTTTAATGGAAGCTGAAGTTGGAGTCAGATGTAAACTTGTGGTGTTCGCACCCGCTGATGTTCACTATATGTTGGAGAAACAGGGTTAATTGAAACTCAAGAGGCGGGGATTTATTTTCCGCCGTATTGATTGTATTTCACATTGATGGCGGTCTTTCCTTTCATAATGCATCCCAAATGACTTCCCCATCATTAAAATGTTTCCGACTGTTATTAGGAAAGAGACTCAAAATCAATACGGCCTACAGTTAGCGTTGTGAGAGCTTTTGGAACAGACCTTCTGTTTTTCTCCGCCTGGCCGTTTGCAGTTGGGAAATCACTGAAGTCTCATTAACAGAGTTATTCCATACAGTCGGCAAGATATAGAGTAATTACTCCATTCTTTATGTTGAATATGAGCCGGAGCTTTTAAACGTAATGGTGCCTCATTAAGCTCCCTTACTTTATTTTTAACAAATATTGTTGCTTCCGTTTTCTGTTCTGTTGCCAACATGTTGTATAAGCACCAAAGCATATGTACCCTCAACCTCAGGAGTGATATCTCTGGAGAGATTTGGCATTACTTTAGCTGTAAAACCTGCCCCCTGTGTGTCATTACGCTGCTACTTATCTCACCGTTGTCCTAATGCGTGTGACTAATTTCTGCCTGAGCTGACTTGGAATGTCATGGTCAAAGTCAAACCTCTAGCTTTGGACAATCCGCTGCTCACTGCAGAGACCACAAAAATCCAATCCAAATCCAATTTGGCCTGTGATTGATTACCGTGCTTGCTACTTAATTAGGTGGGCAGCTAGGCTAATAACTGATGTAGATACATAGGAGCTATTTCCTTCAGCTTCCCATGTAAACATACCGTTGACCTTTTTCAGCCGGCATCACTTATCTGTCTCTGGCTCGTGAAAGAACACATCTCGCCCCAATTCCACTAATATGCAGATAATCTGCTAATACGTCTTCCAAAGCCTGGAATCCTCCTGTAAATGAATTTAAAAAATCGCACTCCTCCCTGCACTGTAATTGCTCTTCTGAGTTGTGAAGTGACCTTTGCAGGGAAACCCCTCTTGATGGCAATAATCAGGCAAGGGGATTTAAGGAAGACAGAGGAGGCCATTTACTCATCCTCCAGAAGCAATCCTGTGCTCTTATCAGACCAATGACAGCCTCTTGGATGATAACACAAGGTGAGCTAGATAAATACACACAACTGATTCAAGTTCACTGGGAGCATCTGGTCGGATGTGACGTCGCTTTAAGACAAACAGTCAAACTGCCATCTTGACCTGGGATTGTCATGAGTAAATATTTTTGGACTCAAATGGACCAGACAAAGGATATTTGCCCTCCCCGCCAAACATTGTGCAGACAGCATTTCTAACGTCTGCTGAACTGAACTATGAAAATGCAGCTTTTTTCTCTCCGTTTTAGCCTTCTGTCTACAACAAACCGACAGCTTTCTCATCTGAAATCTGAGCTTTTTTGGCTGAACATTAAAATGTCCTCGAACCAAAGAACAATAAGTAGTCAGTAAAACCCACCAAGGGCCAGGTGTTAAAAGGAATTCACCGCTTTTCATAGAGAAGGAAGAAAAAAATAATGTGTGTGTACTTCCCAGCCTGCTGTACACGATGTGTACACAGACGTATGACTCAGCTAAGCAGAGTGTGATGAAGAAATGGGGCGAGAGAAGAAAGCCACAGAGGACCTTTAAACAACACTTTATTTGGATCCTTAATCGTTTCAGTGCATCACAGGTCTTAACGGCGTCTCAAAAGAGTTCCATATTATTTATGTGTGTATTTTATTCCAGCATGAGTAAGTAGTTTAACATATATATGAATTCATACCGGAATAAGAAAAACATATCAGATCATAAATTTGACCTGCTCATGAGTCATCTATCTGTGGGCTATTCTATGTAGCTGTAGGTTTCTATAATTAAACTCATAGACATTTACAATTCCATGATGACTCAGATGAAAGCCATGGAACAATGCATAAACAATGTGCATTAGGGCTGCACCATTATGGCCAGAATGATAATCACGATTACTTTGATCAATATTGAGATCATGATTATTTAACACAATTATTCACCGATTTAAGGGACAAAAAATTTGTATTGCAATTTCACATTTTAATAAACAGAGCAGGCTATTAAATAGGTGTTATCAGTCATTATAAGCACCATAGATGTGGGTCAATAGGGGCCTACTACACCCAATATTAGGTTTTATTATTTTAACAGCCTGCGTTGCAAACGGGTGTGGAATTTAAAAAAAAAATGTTTGTGTTTACCAGACAGGAAGTGTCTTACAAAAGAGTCCATTGCGTTGCATTATGGGAATTGTAGGATCCAGTGTTTTTGGAACTGTATCCATACAAGGGACTAACAGTGCATTTCCACCAGATCCAGTGACAGAAGGCGTCTCAACACTTTCCATTCAGAAGCAGTTGTGGTGGGAGCATAAAGTTGAAAAATCTCAACTTTATACAAATGAGCCCGTCCAGCGGGACGCATCCGGCTTGAGAAACTTGGACCAAGCTTTCAAACTAGGCGAAATAGTTCCAAAATGAAATGAGCTTCGGCAGAGGCATGGCCTATTTCTCGCTTAAAATGTTTTCAGAAGTAGATTTTGGTGGATTGCCGCCATGTTGTTTCCCATTTGAAACGCAGAAAACCAGGGACCAATCAGGGGCCTTCCATGATAGAGTACGTCACCGCTTGAGCGGCCTGTTGAGTGGAGCAGCGGGTCCCCTAGGGTCCTCGCTAGATCTTGTGGACATGTAGCGTAAAGGTCAAGTCGTTGCCTCTACCAATTTAAATTTCAGACAGTGACGCAGTCCAGTGGTATTGTGTCAGGGTCACAAGTTGTCATTTTTTTGATTGATTGCTAAGCTACAAGAAGGCGGGTCTTATCTAATATGAGCCTGTCAGAAGGCAGATGAGTGAGAGGAGAGGAGTTGCGTTCTATGGATTATAAGAATATTAACTTCTCCTGTAAATACATTTTGTTAAAATAAGAAATAAAATGTCAAGTTGGCTGCACACTGAGAGAGTCATCCTAGCACTGTGAAGGCCATAAAAAAAAAAAAAACATCTGGACTTTCTCTTGTCACCGTGTCTGCCTGTCTCCAAAACACCCACATCACCCCCCCCCCCCCCCGACCTCTGTTTTGCAGTCGAATGTTTGGAGTGCTGAGTGTTCTTCTTGAGTGACAAAACCATTTCATGCAGACTGGAGAGCATTCATTTATGCAGACTCTTGACTGATGTCAGCTGGACTGACAGGGGATGAATGCAAAGAAAAGCTGGGGGCATCATACCCAGCAGCACCGAGTTGCCGGCACATCAAAGAGAGAAGCGATGCTCGTTTTGATACGGAGGGGAGGATAGCAGGACAAGCTTCAACCCTGACAGTTCGCAACAGTGTGCTTTTGTAGATTACTGTTTGGTCTTTCCCAGGCGAACGCCGCACAGAAGGTAAGCAGCAGACAAGCTGACAGAACACACATCAGGGCATCTCTCCGCGTTAGCCGAAAGAAGCAGCAGAAGCCAAAACAAAAGTTGTGTCAGATGTTTGCAGGGCCTGTAACTCAGGGTCAACACACAGCAGAAAGAAGCACTTCAGCTCTGATGATGCGACCAGCTTCTGTGTGAGTTCTCTCTGCTAAAAACTTGATCAAAGTATCATGCAAAATAAACTCACACAGTATAAAATAGCAGCACAAAGAGGTGAAATTCACATTTACAGCCACAACACAGCCTTCTTCCCCACAACCTATAAATCCTTCATATCTGTTGTGCTGATACAGAGAGCAAAATACAGACTTTAAGTAAAATATTGCAATTTTTTTAATGTCCTGTGAGTGGATGTGAAAATGGTAATAACTGTGAATGCTGCCTGGTGTTCATAACATCCATCAGCTTGTTTTTTTTATCCTTGCTGCCTGAGCTGATGAATGTTTTAAAGGCCCATTGCACTAGCATTTATGATGATATCTTGCAGCTGGCTCATGAAATATGTTCTACCAATTATGCAGTTTGAATGGTTACCTTTAACCTCATTATGTTTCTTAACACAGACACGAGGGTGCGTCTCCGGGATAATTTATTTTACTCTAGGGTTAAGTTACTGCAGACCAGTTATATATATTTAAATTGAGAAATCATGTTTGTTTGTTTGTTACGTTCAATACCACTAAATACTACAGTACCCATGAGTCTCATTGGCCTGAATGCTTTTGCTATGAATGGGAATTTAAGTTAATTTTAAAAAAGTATAAAGTGTATTTATTTGAATGCACGAATCTGCTGAGGCATGGCAGTACACTGGCACAGAGAGCATTTATGCAAGAATGTGTGAATGTGTTGCTTATCTACAATTACAGGTGTGTGGGTTTATGTATGGGTATTTATTTTTTAATTATATGAATATATTAATGGTAAATGGACTTGCATTTATATAGTGCCTTTCTAGTCTTCCGACCACTCAAAGAGCTTTACACTACATGTCAACATTTACCTGTTCACACACACATTCATACACCGTTGGCAGAGGCTGCCATGCAAGGTGCCAACCTGCCCATCACGATCTAATCTCAATACTCATTCACACGCCAATGCCACAGCCTTCGGGAGCAATTTGGAGTTCAGTATCTTGCCCAAGACGACATGTTGACATGTGGACTGGAGGACCCGCGGATCAACCGCCGACCTTCCGATTGTTGGACGACCCGCTCCATCTCTGAGCCACTGAGCAATCAACACCATGGGTTAGGCCCAGCACACAAGGGTATCCAGCTGAGTGACCAGGCCCTGTAAGGGAGTGTGTCGAAACAACTTATCCTCATACAATGGTTTGTAAGACATCTTACAAAAAGTTATTTCTCATTTTTGTGCGTTCTCTCTACTTGATTAGGTTTAGGAAAATATTGTGGTTTGCATTGAAACAAGTACGCCTGTTACGTAATTTACGTAGGTGGTGTTAGTTGACTACGTAAGTTACATAACAAAAGTAAGGTAAAATTCATTAATGTTGACTTTGGTTTTAGACGGGACACAAACGGCAGTCTCTTAGGTGAAAGTCCTGCTTCAATTTCCACTCTTTACACGCATACAGTCTTTTCAAAATAAACTTCCATCTTCACAGGAAACAACTTGGTTAGGTTTAGGAAACAAAACGACTTAGTTAGGTTTAGGAAAAGATCGTGGTTTGGCTTAAAATAACTCTGGACGTGGCGTTAGTTAAGTACGAAAGTTACGTGACAAATAAATCAATGTTGACTTTGGTTTTACATGGGACATAAACGCCGGTCTCCTGGGCAGAAGTCTGGTGTTTTTTGACCCACCCATCCACCCAATCCTCCCTGCGAGGCGGTTGCTGCTCTTTATACTTGCTGGTTCTCAATTACATGAATTCTACACAAATTGATTTTTGGGGATATATGAAAATTACAGTGCATTACTTTTCGTAGGTATAGCTACAAACGGTGTATGAGACCAGCTTAACGTACATCACCTGACTTTGAGACAGCCCTGCATGTCCTGGCTCATGATTACATAAGTTATATACAAATTACAGTGTGTTACATTTCGTAGGTATAAGTGTGAACAGTGAATGAAAACAGCTTTCATGTGCATTTTCTGCATTGCTGCAGTCTGATTACAAACAGTAATGGTTGCTGAAAGAAATGCAGCAAAGAGGAATCAATCATCCAGCACTGGACATGAGGTAAAACAAAGCCAGTGGCCTGATAAAATACCTTGACTATGACTAATGGCTGTGCTACAACTACGCTTTGTCGCAGCTAATCATCAACCTGCAGCAGGCAACATTTTAATCATGTGTTCTGGAGTGGTCCACCATTCAAACCTAAAACACAGCGAGCGCTCCCCGTAGATCAGCCTCACCAACTCCTTCACGAGGCTCAAGAGGGACATTGTGTGTGGCACCATCTGCTTTACTATTCAGAGGTACATTACAAGAGATTTCTCAGCTGTTTTTCTGTTGTACTCATGCACCTTGGTACAATTTTGAGACTAAGTTCTTGCCTTTAAAGCTGCAAATAGCAATATATTTATATTAGCAATAGGAAAAAAAGGACTGTGTGTAATGTGAAACATGTCTCTCATACTTACAAACCCGCAGATAATTATCGGCCGACTCTGCAGTTACCATCAGTTCTACGGAGCGTTTTGGTGTCTTTTATGTTTTGGTTTTATGGCCCACAACTTTACTGTCTTGGTTCATTTTCACCATCCTTATCAATCTTATTTCAAGCAGAAACAACAGCTGTTCAGCAAAAAAGCTCTGATAAACTCACTGTATACTATCTACCCAACATCAAACAGCAAACAGACAAAGTTAGCTACTAGCTGGTGAACATATGAAGCATTTAAAGCATAAGAGAACATATGAAGTTTGCCAATTAAAAAACAGAATTTTGCTGTTCTATTGTTCATATTCTTTCCGAAATAAGGTCCCACGGGGTCCACCGGAAGGGGAGGGACTTTGCCACTCTATTAACTTGGATAATATGTTAATGTTGTATTTACAACTTGTTCCGCTGCCTCCAAGTGGCAAAAAAAAAAATCAGTTACTAAAGATTTTAAGATATATATTCAACAATACAATAATTAAAGTAATCCACCCATCAAAACATTGCGCTGCAGCACCACAGTGGACAAACACTTGACGGAGTACCTTAAATTGTAAACATCAGCCACAGCTAGCCACCTGAAAAGGTTGAGAATCTCAAAGTGACGTCACGTTATCACTCCAAAGGTTGAAATTAGCAGCAAAACAAATGCACACACAGATAACTCATCTGTAAGGAAAAGCAACTGCAAGGCTGCACTCAAACATGCAACCTGTCAATGTAATGTAACTGACAGGTTTTCCTCCGAGGAAACACCTGACCTCCCCGTGCACCGTCTACTCCCCACCGCCTACTCACATCCATCCCTGCTCATCTCAGGGGATCGCGAGTGAGCACACCAGCCTTCAATCTACAAAATAAGCCTGCTTAATTATAGCCTACGCTGGTAGCGCTCAAAGCCATGAATTATATTCCATAACGCTGTCCACAATCGATTTGTTATATCTCATGTGATAGCTTTCAACTGCTTAAATACAAGCAGCAAGCTCAGAAACCGCAGCCATTGGTGCAAGATGGATGGCTTCACAAGGCCTGAATCAATATGTATCCCACACAAGCTGAGAATCTAGCTAAACACTAGCTGCTCTCACTTTAAAACAAAGGAAAAGATCCTGATTGGTCCGGTTGTTTGAGGCAGCCCACTGCTCTGCCCTACTTGTAGATTATCACACATATACATTCAAAACACACATTTCTGTCTCTGACACATAAAAAACTCAGTCACTGCCTTGCCCAAGGGAGCTGTGAATGGTACAGATGAAAGACTTTATGTACCGTACATGTTCCCTGCATGAAAAGTGAGTATATATGGCTTCCCACTGTGAGAGCATTTTGTAGAAGACATGACTAGAACTACAATTACCGCATCGCGGTTGTATGCCTCCGTCAACCAGTGAAGTTGCAGCTAACATCCATGTCTGTCCAAAATATCATTACCTATTATTATATTGAGTGATCAATGCCTAACCTTAACCATCTAGCGAGAGCAATCCTTTCCTAGTGTGACTATACTGTAAAAGTTCCAGTCCTCATGTGAGGTAGACTTGAAAAATCCAATCATATTGTTTATATATAATTAAATCCTGACTCCTGTCCAGTTCTTAATTTCTTGTCCTGACCCAGATGCATCCTCCAAACGACCAGTTATTTATTTTATTTTATTTTTTGAATTCATTTTTTGAATTTTCATCACAAACAGACAAAAAAACAAAAACAAAAAGCAACATCTGTAGACTGACTCACAAACATACCAACCCCACATACAGAATAATAATAAAAAGTAAATAAAATTATATAATACTAATAAAAAAAAAAAGACAACCACCACAGGATAGCCTGACTAAACAGACAAAGATACAATCACATTTCCGCCTATGTCATATCAGGGAAAGAACAGTAAAGAATAGCCAAACTGGATGTCATGCAGTAGGGACTTCAGCTAACAGTCGGGGGAGTCAAGGTGTCTAATAATTGGGCCCCAAATACACTCAAATTTTTCTTGAGAACCATGAGTGTTGCTTCGAAGCCTCTCGAGGTGTATCCCTGAAACTAGTTTCCTCAGCCATCTAGAAAAACAAGGAGCGCTAGTGACCTTCCATTCTTTTAGAATTAGTCTCTTAGCTACTACCATACCAGTCATCAGGGTCTGCTGTACAATGTACAGAGCAGAGTTATTTCTTAATGGACGCCACTACTAAATTACAAGCTGCTGCTGAGTTTCTGAATCAATGTCTGGGGCTGTATGAAAAGCAGCATAATGCAGATTGGAAACAGAGAACAGCTTAACAACAGTGCCACAGCTTGTGTTTTTAGCTTTACCTAAAGCGTTGGGAGCAGAGAAGCATTACCACATGGGAACAGCCCACAGGAAGACAATGCTGAACAGAGGTTGAGATAAGGTAACATGCTTCTGGCGGCTGTGTCTTAGCTCTGCCCTCAAGTCCAAAAGCAGTCTTCCAGTCTTTCATCTGATTGCGTATGCATATCAGTGTCACAGACAAACAACAACTCGCGCTGCCTACAGAGCCGACCGGGTGTTTGGGTTGTCTTTGTGTCTCTTCCATGAGATTGTTGCTGCGCTCGCTTCCAGCCCTCCAATACAATACTCCCTCAGTAGGAATTATTAAATTGGTTGCGATTTTCCACACAGAACATTATCTATGTGAACAACACTTGAGCAATCACTCAGTAATTTTGTTCAGGCTATCCAAAGAGATTAAGGAACCCACATCTTGGAGGAAACACAGAGAGTGCGAGGCGCCACATACTGTCGCAGTGTGTGACTTCTCGGAACGCTTAATTTGCGTCACTCCCAAAACTTGGTGCCGATTTCTGCTCCTCCGCCCATTCACAACGCCTCAAGAGGAGGCTGGTAATCACTGCAATTAACGTTCTTCTAATTAAGGCTTTGCTTGGTAGTGCTTTAATGTACCGCACAATACTGACAAATTAATCCATGCTCAGATAATAAATCTGATTTGACAAAGCACAAAATCATTAACCTCGTGACCCAATGACAGTATCCAGCCGAGTGTGTGTGATGCTGTGATTGGTTGCAGCTGGGTACGGGGCTCTTATTGGCATCCGTCTTTGCTTTGACATTTCATATCCAAAGTTTGTGTTGCTGTTTTCTTCTTTTACATATGTTCAGGGACTGTCAGGAAAGCTTTTATAATGTCCAACTTTACAGGTCAGTGCGTTTTTACACTTTCTTTGACGCTGTAGAACTGGATACGCAGGTGCTATGTCATCATGTAGGAGAATTCATAAGGACTTAGGAACTGACAACTGCAATGTTAAGAGAATCCGACTGCACTTACACTAGGCCCCGTTATATGATGCGACAGTGAGTGTTATTGATGTGGGTCGGCCGTGGCAAAACTACATTTGTTGAAGAAGGACTACAAAAAGCGCATCTTAGATACTTTGCCCTGTGCGTTCTTACTATACTATTCTTACTACTATATATTTTCACCCGAATATATCGGCAATCGCTGGTTGTTGGTCTGATGAAAATTTCAACTGATTGCCCAAATTCTTACCATTTTTTTTGCCTGCAGGCTATATAAATGTGGACAACCCAGTGAAATATATTACTTCTTTACCAAGGTTGGTATTGAAATTTAAAAAAATATATATAGTGCGTCTCTTTAAAAATGTTGCTTCCAAAAAAAATTGTGGGATGGCATTATCTCCTTTCCTTTCATAAAGTATGGTGCTGTGTACCCTATGCACCACACACTAAGCATTGAAGCACCTTTCCTTAGCATTTAGAGAATTCGACCAGCTCTCATCATGGCTGCCACTTAAATACTTCTGGGCCATTTCACTCAGTTTGAAACCGTCTTAAACAAAAAGGACTATTCGACCGCAGCCATGATTTGGGCTCAGCCCCTTAGTCTTATTATGGGAAACCTAAAAGCTACAGCATACAGTGATAGTTTAGACAATAGTGCTCTTCCAACTTTGTAGCAACAGTTTGGAGAAGGCCCTTTCCTGTTTGATGATGTGTGCATGACAATATCCTCATGCACAAAGCAAGAGTTTCCCAAATTGGTGTGGAAGAAGTGGAATGGCCCGCAAAAAGAGCCCTTACATCAACCCCATCCAAAAATGCTGACTACAAGCCAGGCCTTCACACCCAACATCAGTGGCTGATCTCACTAAAGCTCTACTGGCTGAATGGGAGCAAATCCCTGCAGCCAGCTTCCAAAGTTGTGTGCAAAACCTTCCCATTAGAGCGGAGGCTGTCATAGCAGAAGATTAATGCCCATGGTTTTAAAACATGTTCAAATATCCCATATTGGTGTGATGTTTAGGTGTCTATATACTTTTGGCCATGTACTGTGTTTGATTTTTTTAAGCAATCCAAGACACAAACCATTAATATCAGGTTTTGTTGTCAGCCCTGAGAATAAAACAGAAAAGGCTTCTTTTGAGAATCACCATTTTGTGCCAGTGTTGAATAGTCAGACAGCTCCTCGGCATTGTTCTCTCTCCGTCTCTCTCTCTGTTTTTCTAAGACTCAGTGCACCGCTGCGGTCGCTCTCTCCACCTACATGTTTACAGCGCTGAGAAGCCTTTTTGTTGGAGGCTGTTAAAAGCCATTCTGGGAAATACAGGAAATTGCTAACTGAAGCAAAAGTTGACAATGCAGGTTGAGGGGAATTGGGTACACGAAATATGTAAATTACAACACTTCAGCTGCAGGAAGACAAGTTGGAAATCAGACAATTTTGATGTAGAACAATGTCGGAGCATTTTAGGGT
Organism: Sebastes umbrosus; assembly: GCF_015220745.1. Taxonomy (NCBI): domain Eukaryota; kingdom Metazoa; phylum Chordata; class Actinopteri; order Perciformes; family Sebastidae; genus Sebastes; species Sebastes umbrosus. Next base: position 25,890,550 of record NC_051274.1, read on the forward strand.
GGATTCGTGTCACTCGAGGCTGGATCACCAAACAAATAAAGAGGGCTCTTGACTGGGGCTGCTCCCTCTTAGTCGATTAATCGTTGTTTTGGTCTTATTTCTTTAGACAATTAGTAATTTTTGATGCTTCTTTCATGCTGAATGACTTATTTCCAAGAAACTTATGAGCACATCTCTGGTAAACACAAGATTCAAAGTGGTGTTTTTGTGTGATTCTTTGTGGCCCCCAAGTCCAAGTTGCAATCCATGTCAATGGGTCTTGGTTTGATACATTTCAAATTTGTTTGAAACACAATATGACCTAATGTCTTGCATTGTTACCTAATTTTGAGGCCCTGTGATGTAGAGGTCTGTGTGAAAACAGAAAACTTACATGGTGAAATTCATTAACCCTATAAAAATGGAAAATATGGTGAAAATATTGCTCCATAATAGCTGCGAGAGATCGATGCTTGCATTCATTATGTTTGCAGCAGAAAGCTAAGGCTTCTGTCTTTCACATCATCACATTGTGTGCTCATAATGACATCATTACGCTATGTTACATGAGGATCATAACAAAACTATCAAAATGCATTTGCACTCTATCTGATCATAAAAATGAGCATATCTCAAATCTTTTGGATCAATATGTTTTTTGTGTTTATTTAGTAACAACAAAAACATGTCGTATTTTGATTTATTTATGACACAATCTCAACACTTTGATCAATTATTATCATTTATTGACCGACATAACCTTTTAGCTTAGGTTGCAGAGATTTTAGGGAAATTAAGCATTTAAAGATACTCCCAAAGATGACATAAAAATAAGCAAAAATACCAATGTGGCATTGGCGGACCATTTCTATTGCAGAGTTTAAAGGGTTAATTATGTTGTATGATGAAGCCGCAGAGTATATTCTTCTGTTTGCACTGTAGTTAAGGAGAATCTGGAGGCGACAGGCACATTGCACAGAAGGTGTGGGGTTAATAGGGGCACAAAAGCATATTCTGCCCTTGTGCCCCTTAACTGGTTAATCAGGCCATGATGTTCCTGTATCATAAAGCAAACATTTGAGCCCAGTCACCTCATGCACACTTGGTGGGTAGTGGATACATCCCGGTGCCCAGCGGGAAAACCAGAATATGTGCATATTATTACCCTCAGATCTAGTCTTAAAACCAGACAGATGCTGCTCACAATTCTTCAGAGAGTCTTCCGCTGCTCTGTGATTGCTAAATTAAGCAGTGAATACCATGCTTTGTGGTGCACATGACTCCCAACCGAAACAGGTCAGCCAGAAAGAGAACAGAGATCCACATCATGCTTCTGACTGCTTCCCCAAAGTCTCACAGTTTAGTTACTGCACACACTGCTTGGCTACAAAATGCCTTTATTCAGTAGATATAGTGGTTTATACCTGAAGAAACGAAGTTCATAAGCCTAATTTAAAGACTCACTATGAATGAAAAAATAGGGTTTGTAAGCTTGTAGAAATCAAAAGGACAGGAGGAGAAATTTCAAAATATGATGTTCCATTAAAATTACGGCAAATCTCTCAACATGGCGGCCAGGTCTCAAACTTTCTCATTTTACTGCTAAACAGTACATTACAAGATGTTTCTGAAAACATTTTAGGCGAGAAATAGTCATTACAGTAACAGAATATTGATTCATATTTGATCAGCACCACCTAGTTTGCGAGTGATTGACAGCTGCTCAGAGACGGCAAGGCTCCAGCTCGGCTCTGATTGGTTGTTTTCCTCCGGTCTTTGAAATCTTGCAGATGCCAGACAGTTTTATTAAAATAACTTCTTTTAATCATATTTGCTCCATTTCTACCCACTGCAGCTTTAATCATTTTCAAAAAATACAAAAGTAATAAGCAGTGATTACACACAGCAGCGATACGACTTGCTAAATGTAAATCAGTGGGATATCACAGAAATATTAGAGAGCCAAATGTATGACTCAGACACAACACAGCCACTTTAATTCCTCACATTTTGCTGAGGTTTGGGTCTGAGCCAGTGTGCGCTGGTCATAATAGGAGCACTTTTGAAATATACAAATGTCATTTGCATATATTCCAAACAGTCTCCCACACTTTGCATAGCTTTGTAAAATTAGCCTCAATTAAGAGATTGTTCCCGTCTCAATGAATGTGACCTTTAGTGATGTTTGCTGCTGTAATCCGGCAGCAGAGGAACGCTCCTCGCGCCTCTCGAAGCGATAATTCAATGGGCTCCCCGGAAACGTTGGCGGAGGAATGATCTACAATGTGGCCCGTATTGGGAATAGCACTTAGACCTCATCCTAGATATTGTTTGTTTGGTGCATAGTCAATATGGTGGCAGCTCTATCTTTATGATTGATAAGGTCCTCGGTATGGGGCCCCAGCTTTCCATTAGAGGAGAATGCCTCCCACTGATTTATGCTGTCATGCAAGCAGCTCATTTCCTCATAATCCTTTGTTTTCTAACCATGTTTACAGTTGGGCTTCATACTAGTCAACCACACGCTCCCTTTCAACAACCCTCCTCCTTTTCTTTTCTCTTCTAGCATTCCTTCGCTGAATGTTTTAAGAGTCGGTAGCTGCCATGCTCTTGGGAGGCAGATTAAGAGTCGAATACTTCTTAGTTTTCACTCATTTGTGCACAGCGCGCCTCACCGTGCTAGGTGGGTTTGTGTGGTCGCGGGCTGACACACACATATTCCGCTTGGCAGAAGGCCACGAGGGACACCAGCGAACAGCTGTTCCTGGAACGGTGGATTCTCCCAGCAAGGCAGACGGAGCTACCGGTGCTACAGAGTGTGTGTGTGTCTACTCAGTAACTTAACAGCCAAGAGGCCATATGGATGCTCTTACATTTATTTATTTTTCTCAGGAATAGATGGACTCTTCAGCTAACCGCTCTGTCTTTTCATGTTAGTGTCATCGTGTCATCTCGGCATTGAGTTGTAATTACTTACAAGACATTTCGGTGTATCCTGTAATAATCAGTTTTTTTCAGTGTGCTCATTTTTTGAAAACTGAACAATTATCTGAGTGAATGGAATTGCTCAACGACTGGAACATTTCAAACTCGGTTCCCTTGAGCTCTCACTGTTGCAGTGCCACTTTCTGTTTTCAACCAAACCAACATGGAAGCGGAGAGAAATTACAGCGCCAAGGGTAAATTGCTTGTGTATTTAATTCTGTACGGATGGGAGATTGCAGCGGACTGCAGGGAGCCAGGAATTGTAAATGTGTTTTAGTATACTGATGCATGTCCCCTCCTTGACTTCCTGTATTCATTGTGCACATTTTGTGATTGGAAATAATGTGCGATGTTGCAAACAGCGAACTCACAGGGAGAGGAAAACTCTTCCCTGATGCAGCCAGTGTTAGTGGCCAAGAGGAAGCTCGGCTAATTGAATTCTCCAGTCCAGTGGTGAAGATGGCTCCGCACAGCAGCCAAAGTGCTGCAGATACTTGACTCATGACAGAGGTCAATTAAAGACTGGAAGCCCACCGGTGGCCAAACTGCTGACTGGAATTCATAAACATCACATACACACTGTCCCAGAGAATCACAGAGGAGACAAACACCAGTTAACATGTTCAAAGTTAAAGATACAATTCACAACTTTATTCTTCATGTGGTTTACTGTTCAACTTTGTTTTCTCTTCCAAATAAGTTTGTCTGTCTGACCTTTTTGTTTGTCAATGTCTCAACAATTAACTTAGTGAGTATAATGTTATTATTACAATACCAATATAGGAGCAATGGACAAATCTAAGAAAATAAGATATAACTATAAACCATCTAGAGCATACGGTTAAGTATGTTGAAACACCAACCAGCATTTTGACAATTGTTAGTCGTTCACCTGGTCGATCATTTCAAATAAGTCAATGCAAAAGAGAGTCAATGCACTGGCAGTGAAATATTACCCGCCTGTTTGCATCATGCACTTCATTGGCATTGGAACATTTCACAACAATATAGTAACACAAAAAAACTCCCCATCTTTACTGTACACAGAGTTCAACATTTTGGCTGTTGCTATTTAGATTTTTGCAACCAGAAGTGACACAAGAGGTTTGAGCAATAGTAGAACCAAACGGTGAATAAGACATTTTTAGGGAGTGTTACAATTAACTTTCATGAACTGAAAACACACTGTGAAAGGGTTGAAGTTCTAACACGAAGACACGGACAACTCCCAGACCGGACAACGCCGTGGTAGCAAACTGTCAATCACAAGGTAGCCACGCCCTAAAGCATACCCTGCTTTATGGTCTATTTGACTCCAAATGGGACCATTATTTACTAAATGAACATCATGCTGTATTGAAGAAGACTTGAAACTAGCGATTGAGACCATAAACTCATGTTTACAATGTTTACTGAGGTAATAAATCAAGTGAGAAGTAGGCTCATTTTCTCATAGACTTCTATACAATCAGACTTCTTTTTGCAACCAGAGGAGTCGCCCCCTGCTGGCTGTTAGAAAGAATGCAAGTTTAATGCACTTCAGCATTGGCTTCACTTTTCAGAACCAGAGGTAGCCCACTGATTTGAAAACAGCTGTATTGTACAAACGTTTTATAGTATTTCTTCAAAATGTTATTCTAATTTTTCTATTCTATATTTAATTTTCTTGATATTTGCAGTACTTTGTTTTTAATTTTGTTTATGTCTTCTTAATATGTTTATTGTTTGCACCAAACACCATGGAAAATTCCTTGTATGTGTAAACCTACTTGGCAATAAATCCGATTCGGATTGTCAAATTGATTTAAATGTCCTGTTATTGTCAAGGTTTATAATGGTCACCATCTTAGTTTAGTATGTTAGTATGCTAACAGTTGCTGTTCAGCACCTAACACAAAGTATAGCTGAGGTTGATGGGACCAATACTACCATACTTTGAGCTTTGCCTCCAACATGGTTAAGAATTACCCGTTATTATTCAGATTTATTTTTAAATATGCGGATCATAAAATCAGATTTCCAACTCGGATCGGTCAAGGCCCTCGTTAACAACTAGATGGAAACAGATGATCCGCTGTGGCGACCCCTAAAAGGAGCAGCCGAAAGAAGAAGACTTTTTCTTTAAAGTAATCGCACTGAATAATGTGATGTACAATCTTTTTGTTTTAACAATACTTTCATGCTTGAACACTGGCTCTCTGTTGGCCAGAGGCTTTCATCAGTGGCAAACTTTTCTTACAGACTTTTCAGAAATGTTTTGCCACTGCCGAGCTCGTATAAAGGCTTCTGCTGGTTATTGTCTTTTCCCTTAAGGTGTCAGATACACTGTAAACTTTGTAATGATTTGGAGACTGCACAGATGACTTTCACTGCCTCAGTGTGCTGTAATTGTGGAAAAGGACCACTTTAATTTCCTGCACACAGTGTATGATGTGCACTGTGAATTATATTTCGTCTTATTGGAGTTTCATATATTGTGCTGCAGCTCTTGTAATATTCCAGAGCTCATTTCTCCTTTCATAAAGTTTGGACGCCATTGTCTCAAGTTTGAAACTGTGTGTAAAGAAGTTAATATCAAGCTTAATGCAAAATAAAAATGAGAGTGGTTGTTTATGAGATTTCCCTTGTCGCTGGAAGAACTGTTGCCCTCAGGTGGCATGTGAGCTTTACATAACAGACAATATAGGGCAGTGTGGGATGGAGCTGGAGACGACTCGAGACAAGAAAGCAAGACGTGGCTTTCTCCAGAGACCTGATAACAGAGAAATGCTCTTCATGATGCACCGAGAGAGGTTGTTTGAATATCACATAATTGAAAGCAAAATATGGAGCAAGGAATGAAAATAAAATATTGTTTTTGAATACAGAACGGTACTGTGAGGTTGTGGGTCTTAAGTCAAACTCTTTCCAGTAGCTGCTGTGACAAACAGATGTCAAAAACTTCACAGTTGTCATGAGGTGCTAAATGTGCTCTAAAAAAAACTTTTTTTAGCAACGAAAAAACACACAAGGCGTTGTAATATTTCATTTTAAGAAAGATATGAATACAGGTGATTCTCTGCATGCGAGACAATCGACGACAGGCAGGCTAAGAGGAGGAAAGTGTCCATGTTTTATTCACTCTCGCAGAGTGATATCAAGCCTTGTTGGAAACCCCTGTCCTCGTCCCAGGGGCAGAGTGTTGTGGTGTGCTAATGGATTTTGCAACAAGGGCGCATCTCTTGGCGGTTTGAAGATGCAATTATGCCGGTAATGGTACCAGCACTGCAAAATGAAAGCATCAGCAGGCGCTAAAATGATCATCTACAAGACCCCAGCAGTGTGCAGCATGACAAGTTTAATCGCGTGTCTCTAATCCTCATCTCAAATAACATTATCTGCACACTGTTGGGAGTCGCACTGCATTGTCCTGATGACAACAATATATATAATTATTTCTAGATTATCATAATTTCCATCATCAAAACTTGATGTTTTGTAGTAGATTATGACAAGGTGGGTGTCGAGGGAAATGTTTTACTGCACTGAAAGGCTATAATTCATGTGATGCCCCATAACACTGCATTCTCTTTGTAACTGGGGATAAATGTTGTGAGAAGGAGGCTTTCACTGTGTCAGATGATGATTCTCACCATGTTCACTCCTTGTACAAAATGTACCCTGATCTGGAAAAACACTTAAGAGGGGGAAAAAGAGGTGGTGAATATTTCACTCGCCTCACTTTAACGTAGAGAACAGAACATATTGTATCAAGGGCTGAATAATGCAGACAACCTTTAAAAGAGGGAAAAGGTCATAATAATTCAAAGGACAATAACAGAGAAGTGCTTGACATGGAGTTGTCATATCTGACCGGCTTTGATGTTGAGGTGCAGATCTCCTCTCCAAATATGTGTTCACATGATAAGCACTGTGCCAGGGAGGGAGCTCTGCATGCAGCCATGCTTTATAATCCGCCTATGATGTTCCTTCTCTCCATTGGAGGCGTTATAATGAAGATACAATCAATATAAAATGAGATGAATGAAAGGAGACTCATTTTTGGGAAATAGTCTCATTGGTTAACTGCTCTCCTCAGTGTGTTTTCGGAATAATGTTTGTAGAAAACCCCAGTTTTACCAGCTTATGGGGATTTATATCTACTCCTCTCATAACATTCTGTGCACATCTAGATACGAGCTCCACAGTCTCGCAGCCAATTTGATACGATTCGATTCAGCTGCATTACGGATTCAGCTCATATTCAATAGGATGTGATATTTTTACTTCAGAAATCCCCAAATGAAAGTGTATTAGTTTTTAGCAGCTATATTAAAAAAGGAACATTATTTTTTTCTGGGATTTTCCCTGGAATTAAGGCTTTTAACAATGGGAGCAATGAAATGTATCTGGCAAAAGGCTCCTCCAACTGAACGCCGGCACCTAGTGGAGGAGGAGGTGCACCAGTAGGAAGAAGCAGCCAGGTGTGCCAAAGCCATATCCCAAGCCATGCAAGGCACTGAAAGAGGTGGGATGGTGTTGAGAGGAGGAAAGTCAGGATTCATTCTGTCAAAAACATTAATGTCTGTACAAAATGATGTGACAATCCATCCCATAGTTGTCGAGACAACTCACACCAAAAGTGTAAATCCAAACCACCAAAGTCATAAGGATTCATTCTCTGAGGACCTTGAATATCTTATTCACTGAGTAAGTCAAAACTTTGACCTGCTAGTGGCACTACTGGGAAAGTCAGAGTATCATAAAATAGGCAGCTGGAAACCACAGTAAGGTAGTGTTATCACATTGTGCAATAGCTCATTCCTTACTGAATGCACTCAAAGAAGTTAGATTACTGTAAAGGGGGAGCAGCCAGCCAGGGAGTCACATTCATCACTGAAAAAGCTACTTCATCACTGGGACACAAGGTGACTGCTCCGTTCTGATAAATGCAGTGTACGGTACCTGCTGTAATTTCTTCTTGGAGGTAGAGTTTATTGTAATGATACGGCAACAAAACTTTCAATACTCAACACTATTTGTCAAAAATAGGGATGCTCAGTTCTATGTTTTTTTTCTGACCTCATTAACCAATAACCGACAAGATTAGTGCCTTGCATGCAGGGTGCTGTGGTTGAAGAGCCTTGAACAAGCCGCCCAGCTGCAACGATAACCCAATGCACAAATCCATCATTTACGGCAAAGCTGCAGTGTGAGAGCAAAACAGGCAACTGATTGCCCCGTCCTGGAGAGTTACTGTAGCAGCCACGATATTGCGTGCATCGTCGTGGACACATGCAGCCACTTTCCTAGTAAGTCTCCACCGTATCAGCTAGATTAGCTGCGAGGTTGTTAGCAGTATGTCTGCATGGCATGAGTATGAAGTTAGCAGTAACATTATAGCTGTGAACGTAGCAGTGCAGTGTGTTTACAGTTTGTCGGTGAATAAATTCCAAAACTCCTCAAGACCCAAGCCACGTTGCCGTGTCTTACCAGTCACCTGTGATTAAAGTTAAGGGGGCTCCTCCGAGAATTGCGCAGCTTTTTGTTTTGCTAATAGCATTACTGGGTCAAAATTATTATCGTTGGTTAATTATTAACATCCCAGTCAAAAACCAAAGATAAAATTCAATGCAGAGAAGAAAGTGCTTTGTCCTTTGGAAACTGTTCTATAGTTAGTGTGGAGAAGGTATTTCATAAATGGGTTGTTGAAGATTACTCACAGGTATTGAAGCATAGAGTTACCTGTCAGAATCTATTGATGAATACAGATTGGGGTTTGAAGGCCGACACTGATGCCATCTTTTTCAATAGCAATAGCAGTTTGCATTATGTTATATTATTCAGTCTTGTATGAAACTGACCAAAAGAATACTGTTGATACTGAATTCTTGTAATTTTTACATTCGCATGGATGACATTAAAAATGACTTCCATCTCAAGGGAGCAACCCAGTCTTGCTCCCTTACCATGGACTATACAATTACTGTCAAGGCTGCAGTCGGAGCAGTGAAAAGCGATGGAATACAAGCTTTTCTCGGTTTCATCTGCTGGGTGTAAAGTAACATCCGAGGAGGGACTGTCGGTGAAACACGAGTCCTCACAAAGCAAACGTGCTGTGGATAGTACATCCAAGTTCAAGTCTGTCAACTCAAATGAAACCTTGCATGCAAGACGTGAATACATAAGTGCAGGTATGTGCTGTGTGTTGCCTTGAGCATATGTGGAGGAGACTTGTTATATACTACAGTACTTCTGTGTCTTTCAACTTATGTCAGGGATGTTATAATTGAACTTTCTAATATGTTGTGCCGTTAATAAGCTTCTTCAAATTTGAAAATTATTGTAGCAAGAAAACTTCACAATAAAATCACCATCATTATTTTAAGGCAGACGACAGTGTATTATATACACGTTTCATTTAGGCAGACATTTTTTCATTTCAGTACCTAATAAAAATCTGCAAAGCAAAGACTTCAAAGTTACATTACTTTAAAAAGTTACATTATTGGTGATGCAGTGTAATAGAGAAACATCGCAGCAAGTCTTTGCAAGTTGATTTTCATACCGTAGTAAAGTGAATGGAAAGCAAGGTCTCACTGGAGGCGTAACAATAGCATGACTTACAAGGAACTTCTGTGTCATGAGGATGCATTTTAGCCTTTTGGCATGTCATTTGTACACCTATTTTGTATGTCATTTTTACGCCACAAAACAAAACTACAGTAATGGCTGCAGTTAGGTTTAGGTAACAAAACCACTAACTTAGGTTTAGGAAAAATTATGTCTAGGCTTAAAATAAGTATTTAAACTAAATAAAGTACATACGAAAACAACATAACAGAAGTACAGAAAACACGTCACAAATGTCACTAACGCCACTAACATGACTCTTTATTGCTCACAAAATGTCTTTCGATTACCGTGTCATTCAACATCGTTTAATGCGACCAGGCAATGAAGGTATTTGGTCACAAAAAAGCATTGGGAAAAAAATATATTCAGACCGGATTATGGCACTTGATGAAAAGTCAGTGGATCGAAATCACTATATTACAATCCATTCTGTGGGGAACATGCATGTGTGCGCCAAATTTCATTGTAATTAAATTCAAAAGTTGCCGACATATTTCGCTCTGGGCCCAAATGGTGGGCCAACTAATCAGCACTGTAATCCCAAGAGCCACGCCAATAGAGCCAAGCCAAATAAGTAATTACAAAATAAATAAAACACACACATAGAGTGCACTTTCAAAAATAGTCAGAAGCAATGAAGACATGACTTGTAGTAAACTGATTAAATGTGCAAAATACTGGGATGATCCTTCTACGTGCAGTGCAGTACAAATTAATCTTACAATCACTATGTGTAACACTTAAACTGCTTTATCATGGTAATCACAAAAGCCACTATCTTAGTTGAAAAACAGATATCCCAAGAATGGAGTTATGAGAGGGAATGTAAAATCGCTTGGTGCCGTCATTTTGGCAAGACAGCGGCGGTACCTGCGGCTGCCTACTGGCCAGGTCTGCTCCACCGGAGCCTCCCCAGGGCTTCTTCCCACCACCTGCTCTCCCAGCTGCGATGGAGCAGCTCCAGAAGCCCTCTTTAGTATTCTGCCATCCGCAAGGAAGGGAGAGGAACTTTAGTCTAGCTCCATTTGTTTCTGTAACTCAATAAGTGACATGACTGAAAGGTACAGATAATAAAAGAGGATTGTCTGGGGAGCCTGAGAATGAGGCTTATCGGCAGATTATAGACGCTCCCGTATTTTGACAGGCAGACAGCGGAGAGCGGATACCATATCTCCGCAACATCTAGAAACGGAGGGAAATTCATGATGTCAATGATACAAAGCTTTTTTGAGGTCTCACCCGATTCCCCGCTGCCTCTAGTTATTGTGTCTCTCCAGAACCAGACTCTTCTCCCACGGGTAAGCCGTCCGTGGAACTCATACATAACCAACATGCCTTTTCATGTTTGTTTGTGTTCTCCCATTTGGATGCTTATCACAGGTGGGATTGTGCCTCTGCTGTGAAACGCTGACATCTGACTTGACTTTCTCATTACAAGAAGGTACATGAATATTAAAACACTGTCACAGCTCAGTGCCGGTGACTGGCAGTTCTATTTGGAAATTCCTATTCTGTCATAAATAGGACGGAGGAAGAGAGCATGACCAAGATCAATAACTTCTCTCTGTGCTTGTTTATTCTTATCAAGAGCTTACAGCAGGAAGCCAATCTCCTCTATGTGAAAACACTGGTTGGCCTCTACACTGTCGATTAAGCCGGTATATCAATGTTGTACTGAGTGCATATACTAACTTGAATATACTGGCCATGTGAAAAGCATACTTCTTCACACAAGAGTAATCAATCAAGAGGTTTGATAGCATTGATTTTCCCAGTCAAGAGGATGGGAAAATGCTATTTTTTATTGTTGTTTTTTTTTACTTTTAACTTATTCTGACATTACACTGTCATCTGTTCTGTTGCTACTTAAAACTATTAGAACTGCAACTTTGCTAGAGATGCACCAATACCGGATAGGATATTGGGCCGATACTGACTCAAATAGCTGGATTGGATATTGGTGACAATGGGGCCGATCTATTCAATTAAACTATGTTTATAGACACTATATACATTATAGAATTTGAATTCCTGATTAAGTTTTAACCAACTTCCTAAAAATGTTTACACTTAAATTGTAATTTCAGTTAATTTTGATGATGTTTTACCAAGTTGCCAATATTTGTTGTTGCCACTATTTTAATGCAATTCAGTAAATTTATATCTATTATCTATGTATTCATTTGTTACATTTTGTTTTACAAAGTTAAGAAAGCAATATTTAAGTCAAGCTTGATGTTTCTTTACACATAAAATAATGATCCACATAGTGAGGCATACAGCTTCTCTATTAAAGACTGGTATTGGATTGGTACTCTCTATCGGTCGATACCCAAAGCCCAGGTATCGTCATCAGTATCGGGACTGAAAAAGTGGGATCGTGCCTCCCTACTCTTCGCCTTCCCTTATGGCTTTGCATCAACTTCAAATCTTGTAATTAATATAACCAAATGACACTAATATGAAGGAATTCATATAGTATTTGTCGGCTGCGAAAAATCTGTCACAGTCACAACAACCTGTAACATCAGTTCCTAACGTGCAGATAATAACAAATTATTTCTTATGTCCACTTAAGTAACTTCAATATGTACAGAATGACAGTTAATATTTGTGGGCCCTCCAATAGATACTCAACAATTTCATCCCATAGACACTCAACAACTGAGCAAATACAGTTTAATATTGCTGTTTGACATAACTTCAGACTACACCAAATACATAAATCAGGTCTGTCCTAAGGCATTTAGTTTCTGACACAGAAAGTGGGAAAAACAGTAAAACTCCCCAAAACTACTGTATCTATCAACTATTTATTTGAGCAAATCACACACACATGTAAGCTGTTCTGTGTGATATGCTTTTGATAACTAACTACTGTAATATTGTTTTGCTTCCATTGCTGAGCCTCCCTTGAAACTGTTTGGCCCACCTCCCACTTTGAAAACCTCTGTTGTATGGTATACTTTACAATTAAATCTACTTCATCATTAAACAAAGCTGATGCAAAGATCTTCTTCAGTGTGGTGACTAGGAGAAGACTCATCTGTCAACTGAGCAGAATACACTTGACTGGGTGACTCTTTATGGTGCCACAATCATGACCTGGTTATAAGCAACCTTTCCAACATAGTGTAGTATGTCACATATACATCATATCACAATTCTAGGGCAAAAATAAACTATTTCAGCATCTACAGTAACAATCAAAGCTTGCTCTGAAGTTGTTATAGACTTAACCACAAAAGGCATGATAAAGAGGGTTTATGAAGTCACAAGTGAATTTATGATATAAAGCCAACATGTCAACAGCAAATTGAGTTATGACCAACTTTCCTGTTGACTGCAATCACTGCAATATGATCAATTCTACAGACCTCATAATGCAAAAAAAGCAGCAACAGTTTCCAATTGAGTGAGTGAAATTTCCTGCACTTATTAAAATGTTGGCTGTATGATGCATCTATTAGCAGCAAACTCCCAGAGAGTGGGGGAAATGTCCACCAATGCACAAGGGAGTGATGAATTCAATGGAGTCTGCATGTCCAGCTCGCCTCTCTGCTCCCTGAACACTTGCTGGTACGAGGCTGGACGAGGCCCTAATGGCAGCTGAGGGACTGTGCTCCAACAGGCAGGGGCGCCAACCCAGTGTTACTGCAGAGAGCTGCCTTGTTATTGAAGGCATTAGTCTTTCACAGCAGAACTTCAGGGGTTAATGGGGGTGAAATATTTTGAAAGCCTCCCTCGGATCTGGGCCTACCTGGGGAGCAATTCAGCTTTTTTAGCCCTTGGGCGAAAGCCAGCAGGTGGGTGACAGATCCATGGACACACCTGCTGGGTGCGAGTGGGAGGCTTAATCACAGGCTGAAAAAAAAAAATGATATGGTGAATCAGTGCAGTTGTTACTGTGTGTGAGGAGGCCCTGGTGCACAATGTGCCTCCTGCCTGAAGACACTGAGGAGTCACTGTGATCTTAGTCAATAGTTAGAGTTCAGCTACAAGTTACCTCATTAGCATGCAGACATGCGCTCACATACCCAAAAGCCTGAAGGGAGCCTGTTGTGACATTCCTTCATGAAACTGGATAGCTATATTCATTGCTGTACATACTGACATCATAATGCTATACTGTCTACGGGACAACTCACAGAGCGCCAAAGACTTTCACAGAGGTAATGTGAGCACAGCAGGTGTCCACATCCTTCCTATCATACTGCACACTACATAAGGTAAATGCTAAATTGAGAATCTCACTGAAAATCACATACATTTGCAGCAATAGATTGGTAGTCGTGACCCCTAATTACAGAACGACGGATAGAGTTCGTCAGCCAGAAGATACACGGCAAACTACTTTTCTGTATACCGCTTCAACTTTTTCAGGCAGCACAGCAGGAAACAGAAAAATCTGGGTTCAGACCATGGGTGCTTTAAAAGAGGTAGATATGATGCAGCAAGTCAGCTTAGTGGCCAACTACGGTACTAATAGCTAGACAAGTGGTTCCCAAACTACTTTAGACCAGCAATTCTCAAAGTGAGATCCGTGGCACTCTGCCAGGAGGTCCATGAAAAGTTTTTCAGATTCATTCATTTAAATTATCAGGATATCATTTTTTTGTTTTTACTTTTTTTTTTTTTACAAAAGGCTTTATAGTTCAAAGAAAAATATTTTAATTTTTAAATCTACAATAGTTCATAGATTATGTTCTAATCCAATAAATCTATAACTCTAAGAATCTGTAAATCTAATAACTTTCTAATACATTTCTCTTGTGTTCTTTAACTAAGACTGTAGAAGTGCAAAAAAATAGGCCACGTCAAATTATTCCAAGGGACATACATGAGGGGGTCCTTTACTTGGTAAATTCTCTATAATGGGTCCTTGGCTGAAAAAAGATTGATAACCTCTGCTTTTAGGCCACGTCTTCCCTTCAATGGATTTGTTTTAGTCATGGCACCCCGAGCCACCCAAGCCCCAATATAACATCCATATGTGTACATACATTCTTATTGTTTTTAACAATTTTAGATATTGTATTATATCAAAATAAACAATTACAATTAAATAAGCTAATATGTTAAATGTATTCCTTTCATTTTATTCAAAATTAAAATGATCTCACCGTATATTTAAGGTGTACAAGGACAAACAAACAAAACAAGAAATTTTGCAGGCATTTTTATTGGGAAAAGTGAGCCTGCTGTTGTGATGAGCCATCGCCGAGGGGGTGGGTGACTTGAAATTTAACAATGACTAAGAATAAAGTGCTAAATCTGAACTTTAAGCGACTATGATTGTGTTAATTATCCATATTAGCTTAACAGTGCATGAACAGCAGCCCCTTTTTACACAGTTTCTCAATTTGAGGCGATTGTGTGATTTTAACACACAATTGAAGCAATCAAGGAGTTATTTTATGACTCAGCAGCACATTGCTGTTGACTGGCAAAGTCAGTCAACTGACCTCAGTGCAGCTAAGTAGGTGTTTCACCTGCTGAAAACCAGATGATGAATGTTCAGTTATACTGAAAAAAAGAACAGACTGGCTAATAATTTTTCACCCTGCAGACCAGTTGCATTACTGAATGTGTTTGAAGGCAGTTGTCGGCTCAACAAATCCCAAAATGTTATTATATGCAGATGACATATTGCTATGTGTGTGACCCCGACACCTCAATTATTAGCATTCCAGTCAAACAAATTTTGTAAATACACAAATCTAGGAAATTGTTATGGCTAATTACAGTAAAAGAAAAGTTTATTCCATAAAGTTTATCAACATGGCCCAGCCTCCCCTTGTCTTTTTAAAGAGATCAGTTCACCAAAATGAATGTATTGCCTCGCTTTCTTTTCCCCAGAATTTCATATTCCTAAAATACAAATAGACTCGGTCATAAATAAGAAGAATAACGTTGTCATCTCTACAGCTGCCTTTACAACAAGGTTGATTACATATCTCAAAATAATGTCATCGTTCTTCATAATGGGAACTTTTTGTCACTAAATAATATAAAAGGTATAAAGTCTGACAAAGACGCTTGAGGGTTATTGTAACAGGGCCTCTTAAACCTTCGTCCCTGAATAATGATTTTCCCGCCTGGCTTTGAACTTAAATCCTTTCCCCTATGGGCTGATAAACAGATTACAGTAAGTGGGGACTTAATAAAAGATAACACTGTTGACTTTTGTGGAACTTAAGGAAAAGATTAAACTACCTGGCTCCCAGTTTTTGTCCTGGCTAAGAGTTTTGTTTCTGTTCTTAAACCCTGCAGGGATTGTTTATTTCCAAGATGTACAAAATCAAAATCACACCAAAATGATTTGACAGAGCGTGATTGGTGAACTGTGAAATATAGATGTTCCTCCATGGTTATGTTCATATTTGTTTGCTAAAGAAACATCATGAATACAAATACAATTACATAGACTTCATGCTTCCAATCTTTGTATACTTTTAAGTGTGAGCTAGTGACCTGTAATATTTTCATATTTGTCACTCTGTATGTTTTCATCACCCTGTTTGTGTGTGTGATCAACAGCACGTCAGCAGTCATCGCTCTCTCTTAGCATGTTTATTATTTGATAAAAGTAATGACATATTTCATAATGGTAAATGGTATGCATTTACACACTGTTTTCCTACTTAGGTTATGCTTTCATTCAAGCACAGACACTCACTCAGACGCTGATGGTTATGAAGTTATCATGCAAAGTGCTAGCCTCGTCATTGTCTTCCTCAGTGACGCCTCAACATGCGTTCAGGAGGAGGAGGGGGGAATCAAACCACCAACCCTGCGATCAATGGACGACCATCTTTACCTTCTGATCCACAGCTGACCCAAACACATAAGCTGTTCACAAAAACTTTAGTCAAAGGTTTTCTCTTTGGCTTTACTGAAGTGCATAAACATTTTCCTTCTACCCTTTAAAACTATCCAACAATGTATTTCCTGTAAAACTCTATCTGAACTCAGTGTAGACGTTGCTACACATTCTCCTCAGTGGTAGTCCCATTTGTTTGGAGGCACTTACACCAATGTCTCAAAATGAAAGTGGTTATGATTTATTAATGTTAAAACACTAGATGCGGAAGCTTTATGAACCTCTTAGCATGAAGTAAATTCTGTACTGTGGAACGTATGCAGTTGAATCATTCGGAAAAACGATTTGCCAGAAAACTGTCAAACACAAGAGACTACAGCTTCCAACAAAATAGATGGACTGAGTCTGCAGTTAAGTGGTTCAACTGTGCTGTAGAGTAGAACATCCAAATAAATTTTGCATAATATTGTAAACTCTCCAACATGGCAGAAAGTCTTTTCTATCCAACGTGTAAATGGTTGTAAATGCTGTTTGGGATATTTAGTCATCCATATTGCAGTTACTGTGGCTGGAATTTCATTATATTCTTTAAATTCTTAAAACAAAAACTATTTATCAACCACAAATGTAAAGCTGGTGTTCTCATTCATTATTCAGGGTGAAATTTAATTAATGCCATAACAGGAAACTATTCAGTTTGACTAACACTTTGTCACATGTTGAAAACTAGCTGGCTGGCATTACAGCCTTCTCTTATAAATAAATGAAATCATTATTCATGCTAAGGATCACAAACTGACTTTGAGCTGCCTCAAAAGTGCACTCGATCGATTGAATTTGCTGTTTTTCTTGGAATGTGTCAGCAATTTGAAAAGCACCATTTATAGCGAATTACATTTGATTCAAGAATCTATTCTTTAATTTGTTCTAACAGTCGAGGACAGAACAATCAATACCTGTGAAGATGAACTCTATCTCCCTCAGACAGAAAAAACTAAAACTAAAAGAACAAGGAAATGTCCACCTGATGTAAAATGCTTACTTGTAGCAATGCTCTTGTACCATAGGGAAAAAAATAATAATTTAGGAAATAGGTACAGATGTAAATGTATTTCAAACCCAAACTGGCCACAACTTCTTGCAGCTTTTGGCAAATTTGACCAATGCATACATCATATTATTCATCCTCATGGTATCATTAAGTGACTCAATATTTGGATACCTTTCTTTTTATACCACAGCAGAGCAGTACATAATAACATAAATTGAGCATGGCAGAGTGACCTTAGTGGAGCACATGTGAAATCTACATACACGCATGAGGCCCTGAGCATAATTAAGTTAAAGTATGTGTATGATAATGATCAACATATTTGAACTCACAAGAGCATCTCCATGTAAGTACAACAAAACAAAAATAGGTATGTTCTATCCTCTTTGGATCTAATTATCCTAACATTATTGATTTATGCATTAGTGTCCAAATCAGCACCATATTGGGAAAAATATACTCAACAGCTGTCGAAGAGCAGCATGCAAATGATAGAAAATACAGCCAAATCATATTTCTGCAGGCATAAAGTAATTATGTTAAAACACAACCTGTTTAACTACCCTGACAAGTCATCAATACACAAGTTAAATAAGAATGGAGACAATAACCCACTGCGTCTAACCCCAATACTGAAATAAGAGTCAGATTTAGTGTAACGCCACAGACCCTTTATGACAAGTAAAGCAAAACAGAACTCTGCGATAATTAAGTAGTTATTAGGAATAGGAAATATACACATGAACATAGTGGAATTGTGTCTATTATAACTGGCTTTTGCAGTTTGGTCGTAGATTTTTCCTGCTGCTTTACAAAATGGGCCACAGATCTACAAACAACACAAAGAAGAACATGCTTGGCTATTGGAGTCTTGTTAAAGTGTCAGCTCTTTTCAAAGCTCTGTCCTTATTTGATAATGAATTCATTGTACATTTCACAAAGACAGGATG
This sequence comes from Sebastes umbrosus, assembly GCF_015220745.1. Lineage (NCBI taxonomy): Eukaryota > Metazoa > Chordata > Actinopteri > Perciformes > Sebastidae > Sebastes > Sebastes umbrosus. The sequence goes on from NC_051274.1 coordinate 25,908,953, forward strand.
GAATAATTAGAACACATCCTCAGGCCGTCACCCTGCCTGAATATATCAGGAGGAAAATTATCCTCCTGGTATATTATACGTTTCTTTGCCCTTACAGCAGCCTTCATTTACCACCTCAACAAAGGGAAGAAAAGTTAACTGATGAACCTGACATTGTGGAAACAAATATTTAAAAAGAATCCTCATAATGACAGTGTATTCACACTGACACAGACACACAGTTGAACAGCTATACTTAGCTTTCAACAACGATCCAAGTGTAATTAAAGTATGGTGACGTGGAAATGAAGATGAAAGGCGGAATCTAATATCAAGCAGCTATTTTAGTCAAGCTGTTAGCTAATATCTGCGTGAATATGATATTTGCAGTCCATACACAAAGGTGCATATATAATAATTTTTTCTCATGAACGCTATTTTAAATATTATTTGATTACCTTTCTAAAATTAGATGGTAATATATGATGTTTTTTTGTGCTTCTATTCATTGACAGATCTAAAGACTGGGACAGACAAGAACCGTGTCTAATTTTTGTCGTTCCTTCACTTTCCCTCTGTACTTGGTGGTACGTCGCAACAAGTCACACCATAAGGGTGTAGGGTTGTAACGCGATGAGATTTTCACAGTACAATAACCATCTCAGAATATATCAGGAGTTCACAGTATCAAGGTATACAGTATTACACTATTAGTAGTATTTTTATCAGTTACAATGACCCTTAAAGGAATGAGAACAAAATTATAATAAACAGAATCATAAACCTGATAAAGATTTAGCATGCAACTATAACATGTTACATAACTGAAGCATGTTAGCAGCACTATAGCATGTTAAATTAACTACTAAATGAAAAAAAAACATCAGCTGTGAGCTTATAAAATAATGTCCTGTGATTATTAACAATTAACATATACTGTAGGTGTGCAACAACGCAGCCAGGCTCCTCCTGTCTGTATCTTTAACTCACATATACTTATACTTTTAATAACTTAGAAAAGCAAATGTACACAATATGTTAACCGCAAACCATATCATCATACCACGGTCTACCTTGGTACTGGTATACCATAACAACCCTATAAGCAAGTGGTTCTTTTCAGTTAAAAGATTGAAAATGAAACAAACCTGCACCATAGCTGGCCTAATGATTACCAAAAATAAACGATAAGAACGATAAACGTGGTCTAAAATGCTATTATTTCTCAACAGTAAAGCAGTACTTCCTGAATCAGTTCCATTACAAAGAAGATAAAGCTAGAGTTCAGTATATTCCATAGTGGCAAAGATGATATATGAGATGGAAATTTTACAGCGAGGGCTTCGAAAATAAATAAGTACTACGGTTATTACATCTAAGTGGGAAGGCCAACTGACCTTATCATACAAAATGTAGTGGTGAGTGTTGTAATGATCTCCATTAATGAACAGAGCGGAATAGTAAACAGGATCTAAAGCCCTCAGTGTGGAAACAGCAGCATGACTATGAATGACATCCCTATAATCCAGAACTGAAAGGATGAACTGCTTCAACAATCCTCTTCCTACAACTCAAAGGATCGTAGCACACATGACAATCTGCTCTCCTGTGTCAATAATGGTTTGGCTGATAAGTGTTCAGGACACACAGATTGGATGAGCACTGACAATCCAATATTGTTCCTGACCAGCTTTCTTGGACACCAATAATTATGAATAAGACGTGAAATCCTGACAAATGAAAATAACCAAACAAGGCAGAATATTGTAGCGGGTTGACAGTCACTTGTTAAGAGCTGCCAATCACATCTGACAAAATCATAATTATGGGTGGACAATTGCCAAGTCAAGACAAACCCCACAAGATATGAGAAAATTGCAAAGCAACAGTGAGACCAATCACAGCAATGGAACACACGGGAAACATATCAACACAGCAATGCAGCAATGAGGTAAACAGACAATACGTTGGTTGTTATTGACACAAGCAAAGCCAAAACCAAGAAGGTAGTGTGTTTGTATGTGGTGTTTGTGTATGAATGTTACATCACAGCAATGAGACACACAGCAACAAGTCAACACAGCAATGAAGCAAACAGATTTCAAATTGCAATTGTTAACACAAGCAAAACCAGACCCAACAATGATAGTGAGTGTGAATTAGGGCTGCACAATTAATTGAATTTTTTTCATTTTTAAATACCATTTCAAATTAAATATTGCCGCACTGCAGAGATGTCCTGGCCTACATATCATATTCTACAGACTTAAGAGGCTTTGGTACAGATCACCACAAAAAGCACACCATAATCATTTTAATGTTTTTCACTGACAATGAAGATAATGATGTAAAAATAATCATTTCCTTTAATATCGCAAATCACATCTCAATTGCAATATTAGTCAAAATAATCACATATTGACTTTTTTTCTAAATCGTGCAGCCCTAGCGTGAATGAGTGCAACAATTCAGAGTTCACACTCAGCTCAGCACAACCCAGCTCTGCATCAACAATATGATACCAAACTCAACATTTCCACTCCAGGATCTACTGCAGATCCCACAAAAATACAAACCAAACCCAAAATCAAAGTGATAGCGTCTGTTATCACAGTTCAAACACACAGCAATGACTATTTAAAGTATTTACAGAGGGTACCATGGTAGACCAGTCAGAGTCAGTCAGTCAAACAGTTAGTCAGGTTTTGAAGGATCGGCTAGTTTTGCCAAGGCCAGCAACTCCCAGACCCCTCTAGAGACTCCTCCTCTGAGGCAGCCTTCAGACGGACCAGGGCCTCTGTGAGTTTCACCACCAATTTTTTTGTTCCAAGTTTGTATAATTGACACATTTTGCAGTTCTGTACATGGTGTCAAACATCCAAACTGGCAAGCAGACCAGGTTAAGCAGTCTCCAATGACCAAGGAGAATAGATATGGATGTCTGAATGGAAATCAACTCCAAAAGTTGAGTCCTAAAAGAGGCAGGTAAGTGAAGTTGGTACAGGGTTTTGTGACAACACAATAAGGCCCTCCATTATGCTGAATGAAAAGGTTGAATTGACATTTACTTTCTCCATTTTCCACAATCTTTTGATGCAGGGGGCGCATTCAGAGTTTGCCTGCTGTTCCTTTCAGAATTGAAAATTGGAAGCTCTTTTGACAACTCTGAGGAGGCAGACAATAGGGTAACACAGGTACAGTATGGACAGTCCTCTGCTGTGCCAAGTAGGGCTATCGCAGTGAAGGAATTTCCCCTGCGGTGACAATGATTGCCTCAACAGCGCAATATGCAATAAAATTGCCTTTTTTCTTTTTTTTTTGCAAATTATTTCACTCCATCGTGATTGGACGGCTGGGTACAAAGTGACCCAAAGTTGAACATTTGTTAACTCTCTGCGACCAGAAAAAAACATCATACGTGCTGATGTAGCATAATGTAAATACCCGGCGCTCCCATTGCAAAGAATTCAAAAAAGAAAAAATGGGAACAAAACAGGTTGCGGTGGTTGCTTGCCAACCCCCGCGGTTGGCTTGTCAATAGCGCGGTATTGCAATATTACAGTTATTGCGACAGCCCTAGTGCCAAGGCCATCATCACATGCTGAATTCAGCTGCAGATAATGAGTCCAGGGTTTAGTGGGTTAGGAAACTGGGGTGCTACTTTTTATTGCTGTTTGAGTCACTACGTAAAGGGTGCCAGTCAGAGTCACATCTGACAAAATTATAGTTATGGGTTGTCGATTGTACAGTTGTCCAAGTCGAGTCAAGCCCCACAAAATAGGAGCAAAAACCATAATGCAAATCTCAACAACTCAGCATCAAATCAATGCAGCAATAAGCCAAACAGACAACAGTTCAATTCAACTTTCAGGGAGTTGTTATTGACACAAGCAAGCAAAACCAGAACCAAAAATGTACTGTGGGTGCAATGTGTGTGTGTATTTGAACAACAGTTCAACAGCTCAGAGCTCACTCCAACACATTCAGCTCAGTCCAGTCCACTTCTGCACAAACAATAAAACAGCAAATTCAAAAAAGTCACTCCGGGATTTACAGCTACTCCCACAAAACAAAACTGTGCTCTCATTTAAAAAAGTATTTCCAGGGGTACTCACCAAACCGCCGTCTGTCAGTCAGGTTTGAAGGGTCGAAACATTCTCAGCTCAGTCCAATCCAGTTCTGCACAAATATTAAAATGGCAAACTCAAAAATCCACATTTACAGCGGATGCCACAAAACAAAATTGTGCTCTCAGCAGTGTTGCCAGATTGGGAAGGTTTCTGCAAAATTGGGCCAAATTGTCATTGATTAAATTGGGCTGGAAAAGCAGCATTCGGCTGGTAGATGAAATCTGGGCTCCTTTTGACAACATTTAGTGGGATTTTGAAAGTATTGTGAAAACAATATTTCCAAACAAGCTGTCATTTCATGATCAAAAACACATCAAATTCAGTAGGGATGCACCGATCCGACTTTTTCAGTCCCGATAGTGATACCTGCGCTTTGAGTATCGGCTGATACAGAGTAGCGATCCGATACCTGTGTTTAATTATTAAGCTGTACTGTATGCCTCACTGTGTGGAAGTGACTGGGATCATTAATTTATGTGTAATGCAACATCAGGCTTGACTTAAACATTGCTTTCTTAATTTTGTAAAACATAATATAACAAATAAATACATAGTTATACATTTTGTGAATTGTTATTTATCATTAAAATAAAAAAGTCAACACTGAACACTGAAAAGTCTGTTAAAAGGTCTAAAAATCACCTTAATTAATATAAGAAATACTCAAGGCTAAGTGTGCAATCCCATGTTCAGTAATTTTACCACTTACAATGTTATTGCTGTTACAAAACCTAAGCTTATGTGTGGATGTTACATGGAGAATCAAACAACATCAAACAAACAATAAGATTATAAATAATAATAAATAAATTATGAATAAATACTATAATAGTTTTGAAGCATTTAGGCATATTAGAAAGACATTAAATATCAATAGTTTTATTGATTTTTATTTGTTTGAGGATGACCTACACCCACTGGAGCTTATAGGTGTCCCACATCAGGCAGTGTCCCACTTTATGGCAACTCACCCTACTTGAGTAAATACATGTACTTAGTTTTATTCCACCACTGGTTTTACACGTTTCTGCAAGGTTATGATTTGGGCTGTTTTTTATTGATTTGGGCTGTTTTTAAGTTGTGATTTGGCTGGAAACTGTCGATGTGATCTGGCAACCCTGGCTCTCAGTTCAACAAGTATTTGCAGGTGCAGGCTACTCACCGTCCGTACTGTAGAACCACTCAGTCCGGTTTGAAGGGTTAAGGGCGATAGTAGCTCCTCTAGGCCGGAGACAGCGCTCCTTCCACGGACTCACCAGGCTTTGAGTCCTCCTTAGATGTGGAGGCTGTCTGGAAACACAAACGGCTCAACTGAGGCGGAGCAGCCATCAGGTGAACACAGGTGAATCTTCTGGCTCTGTGACTGACATCACGCGGTGAGGACGTTTTGTTTGGATGATGAGTGCGCGAGGAAGCACCAATGAGCTGTTGAACTGTAGGCAGGTGTGACACATCCGGGAATGTGAGGGTGATGAGCACCACACCACAGTAAAAAATGAATAAAACATTGTTTTGTTTGCTTGTTTTTCTAAATGGTTTAAAATTACTCTTGCGCACAAATAACCACCATGAGACTAATTTGGCCCAAATTATTATTTTTTTCCTTTTATAAACACATTTTTTTTAAACACAGGCTTTATACTTTATGTATCTTTACTCACTACTTCAGGTGTTTTTTGTTTTTTTTTATTTTATCTTAAACACACGTGTGCATTCATAATTATGCATACAGTGCACTTTCATAGACTAAGCAACTGGAGTTACCCTGCACTATACTCTTTTTTAACAGTCTCTTCTGCACTTTTTAATAGTCGTGTATCACAGCTGTTACCCTGCACTATATTCAGTTTTAACCGTTTTCTTCATGTTTCTCCTTTTATTTTTATATCTGGTATATTTTTTTGTACTTTGCACTACTAACTTTTTTACTGCCTTTTTACAAACACGTTTTGCACTATGGAACTGAGATGCTGGAAACTTGAATTTCCCTCGGGATCAAAAATGTTACTATCTATCTATCTATCTATCTATCTATCTATCTATCTATCTATCATTCTACACTTTATATCATCAACTTCTCAATATGTTTGTAAATGTGTTGACTTCAGTAAAGTTGTTTGATAGAAAAAAAAGTGTCCATGTTGCATCATCCCACTTATACCAAATAACATACTTTGATAAGTGAAATTCAATTGTTTATTCCATTGCAACATCAGCGCCCAGCAGCAGAGCTACGCTTCCGCCATTTTGGACTGAAAGCGACTACCAGACGCCAGTAAAACGTCCACCTAAAAAGTGCCGTACAAAAGTAAAACAATATTATTTCTATTCTATTGTCATATTCTACAGAAATGGCCTGTGTCGAACAATGAAATATAATAAATATAATAAGCGTTTTCAGTCCAAAATTACGGCAGCACAGTTTCGTGTCTTTGCTTCTATACTCTTTGCTTATACCAGGGCTGCTTAATCACAGGCAAACAGAAAAGTTTGTGGTCAGTAGAAGATCTAGGACCTTACTAAAAATGCAGAAAAACAGATCATATTACAACATAGTCAAGTCAAACTTTATTTGTATAGCACGTTTAAAAAAAACAACCACAGTTGACCAACATCTTGAACATGTACATAATACAAATGAATACAAAGCAAACAACAACGCAGGAAAACAATAAATACAATGTGCACATAATAGCAGTAAAAGAGTTGCAGCACAATAGAATATGAATAAATGTGACTAAGTAGGTCTAACTTGGGGCCTTTACTTAGTTGCTGTTATTAAGACCTACTGTAGAGCTCTGTGGCTGCAGGACACATCGCCTATATATCATATATATCTGTGCTATGTCATCCATCGGTCACATACAGCCACGACTGTACATCACTCCTGCTGTGCTGTAACCCTGTTTGACCCCAGCCTCATCTTTTATCAGCACTCGTACATTAGTATTATATAATTCTGTGTTGGATAAGTGGGGCTGTGTAGTGCAAGTTGTCTTTATAATTGCTTCTTTAAGCATTCTGGGATCAGGGCCACGTACTTTATCATGATGAGAGTGCCCTGACTGGAAGCATCAAAATTGGCATCGCACCCATTTAGTACTTTGTCTCTATCATGACCTCAAGTAAACCTGCTTTACATTTCTAATCAATACAAGGCTGAACGAGTTGGGATAGTTAGTACAATAGAACATTTTATTAAAGTACATCTTTCCCTTTTCTTTTTTTTGTCACTTAGAAAAAGCAGTTTGCATCTATGAATATATGAGTTTGGGTTCTGTATCGCTAACATTAATTAAACCGTTGACTAATTAAGCACACAATGACACACACTTACACTCATTAATGATAGAGGATCCATTTCACGCTGATAAATAATGCAAATGTACCCATGCATGTTAATGCTCAAAATAAATGTTGTCATTTGGCTGTGGGTGCTTTGACAACTGTGAGAACACGTGTAAATTAATTAGCTAATTAAAGGGCAGGTGCTACAGCTAACGTTAGATAAACATTTATATTTAGTTTGAACGTCACAGAGCCAGTCGATGGAGGATTCCTCCTATGTCTTAATCAAAGAGTCATTGTGTAAAACCTTATAGGAGGTCTGTCACACCATTAAGTCTCGAAGCAGGTGTCTTACCATATGCTGCATTAATTACACAAAAATCTTTAATGACTTATAAGACCGCTCGTTACTGAGCTGTATGGCAATATGCCCTCTATCCCTTTTTCTCTGGCCCTGGTGTTATTTATAGCGCACATTACAGCCTAAATAGCCGAGCAGAGACATGAACGCGTGGTATAAAGCAAGAGAAGTGAAATTTCATGTTCAGGGAGGCCCAGGGAGGGCATGAGATAGAGCAAATCCAATTGTTTTCAAATTATTCCCATGTAGAACAGAATCGGAGGCAGGCCAAGAAAAACCAAACAGTCAGATGGGATTATTTTCTCCATCGCTATGTACTGTACGAGCAGCCGGGACAGTAAAATTACCTCGATTCAAGGGCCGGAGAATAGCCACGAGGGCTGATTACTGACCATGCAATTATTGTCAAACTCCCTGAGAGAGAGCAAACATGCAGTGTGTTCAGTTCAGTGTGTAGGCAGTCAGAGTGGATGTAAGAGCAGGCACATGCTGTGGACACAAAGAGGCTCTGCTGCTCCCTGTGAGGAGGACTTTCAGCACCACGGACAGCACCGCTGCAGGGAGGCCGCTAAACCACAGAAGAAACACGAGTCCTGAACGCCGGATCCCAACCAGTAATCATGTCTTACTTATTCTAAAAGCCTGGGCGGTCACTTTTACATCAGGACAGAGGGGTGGCAGGCAGGAAATGTGCTTAAGTGCCAGCTAAGTTAATACCACAAGTAAGTCACTTCTGTTGTTGAAGGTGAGTCCTCTGCTTCCCTGTGGTTGGACGACACACTAACAACAATGAAGGCGTGGGTAGGCTACATAAACTTTCTTTTGTTGACTACTTTTTAGTAGCCTTGCAAGCTTGCCTGGCTACTTCTAATAATAATAATAACTTTTATTTATATAGCACTTTTTAATAACAGAGTTACAAAGTGCTACATAAAAACAGAACAAAGCAATCAAAAGACATGGGGCAATGAGACAAATTGTCAGATAGTAAAGCAAATATTACAGGGGTGATTACGAATATGAATACAAAAACAAATCAAAGTAATTAAAAACAAAACAGACAATAAAAATAAGTTTGAACCTAAACAAACAAATATAAAAGCATCGGAATCAGGAATTAAAAGCAGCTCTGTAATTTAAAATGGGGCACCATTTCAGCACGCCTGATCTCCTCATGCAGGGCGTTCAAAAGTCTCGGAGCTCGAACAGCAAATGCACAGTTGTGTAAATCTTGTACTTTATGAAGGTAATAAAGAGAAACAAACACAGGCTGAAAAAATATTGGTAGCTTACATACCTCTTCTCAACATATACTACAATACATCCTTAATGAATATTCATGTAAAACTCTATCTAATCAGATATTAAAATCCACAATTAAGGATCCCTTCAATACAAAAGTTACTATATCATATTTATATCTAACTTCTACAATCGCAGAATGTCCCGGGCATTGACTTCAGCTAAAAGCCACAACTCAAACACAATGCTAGAGAGACAGCAAACAAAAAATGTAAATACATTTACAGGACTTTTTTTGATGAAAACATTGCAAAGCCAGCTCCAGGGGGTCCCCAGCAAAAAAAGGGAATGACTTATCTTCTTTGTAATTCCATCCGTAAGTAATACAATGACAGAATGTATGACTATTTTGTTCATGGATTTCACACTTGCTGTAATCAAACTCTCTGGTTGGCAGTAAACTTGTTATTTTGGCAGATTAGCTCGTCCTAATCCCCATCTTGCACATCACAGCGGGACAAGCAAGAAACATCCAAGCTTTGGTATCAATCATTCTCAAAATTGCAACCAAGAAACACATTAAAAGAAGTGAAATTGTGACCATTAGTGATAGACAGTTATTGGCTTCAGCCTTTGGGGACAGTGGTTCGACCTCATCTTGTGGCCTTTCGCCTCCGACTACACAAAGCCTTTGTTACAAACTAAGGTGTGGCGTTTGAAATATGTGGACATTTACCACACAGGGAGGATCGAACAAAGACGCTATTGATTGCATTATAGGAAACGGCCATGATCCATAGACCTATAATAAGGACTAAAAGTCAGGCTATATCGACTCCTGCTGCTTAGATTTTGGCCATTCGGTTTTAATCTGTCTCTTGCGAGTCGTCCAACTTTCTGGAAGTGCAACACTAAATCACTGGAGGACCCATTTAATACGGAGCTTTTATGTGTTTAACTGAGATTTTCCATTAATTTGTAAAAGCCCCTGAATTAGCATTTAGATCATGTAACATTAAAACACTCCATTTAATCCCAAGAACCCACAAGTGAACATTCATTCATGTGGAATTTGATCAAAACATCTAATCAAACTACGACATATCCTGTCACTATATAGAGTGTGAATACTGTACGGGAGCGTGTCTTATTTTATAGCCGCAGCACCAGCAAAAGTGATAGCCCATAAAACTACATCAGTCCATTCTAATAGTCAGTGAGTCTTTTACTTTAATGTGGGGACGCCTGTTGTTTTATGAACTGTGAGCTTGTCCAGACACATCGGATCACTTTCCTGTCTGAAGGCCGGATGAACCTCAGCTGACCCCCGAGCTCCGGAGGCCGACTGGGGGGCTGTGGGTGGTGATGCTTGGCCCTCTGCCCAGAGCCAGGACTGGACTCTCTGTGGGCTCAGGGCACAGAGACTGGGCTGACCTCAAGGAAAAGAGACTACTACCAACGTCTACGGTGCCAAAGGATCAAATAGAGGACTGACTTTCATCTTAATTTAGGTGCAAGATCAATGAGCTGGAAGTGTAAGAGGTGCTGGACAGCGTGAAATTTGCAAACGCAAGACTGTGAGGTCACCGAGGGGTCCGGAGCTTGAAGGAAATGGCAGCTTGTCCACAGGCTGGAGGGAAATCTGAACACAAATGGAAAAGGACAGCTTATGACAACACAGTCAGCAATGCTAAAATAATTCACATTAGACTATAGCCTGTAAAAATCCACAAGGCAATGTTTTACTTTGTCCTTTAGCGTGCAGATTTCAACACTGGTTCAATGATATGAGCTTTGTTCTGACTAGTCCTGAAAACTGTCACGCAATGCTCCAAACAAAATCAAATAAACAGAACTTAAAACAGTACTTCACCAAATCCAAAATTACAGACACAATAGGCCCTTTTCCACTGCTGGAACTGAACGTGAACTAATGTGAAGTCACGAGTTCTGCTTTTGTTTCCATTGTTCTCTGTTGCTTTGGGGACAAGTTTCATGATACTAAATGTAAGTTTCGGGTAGCATTTCAGGGGTTGCCGGCCGTACTGTTGATTTTGATTGGACAAGCAGATGTACCGTCACATCAAGATCAACTACAGCAAACAATAATCATTTTACTACTGCATCAAACAGTCATCAGTCAGTCATCTTCAACCGCTTATCCGGGGTCAGGTCGCAGGGGCAACAGCTCCAGCAGGGGACCCCAAACTTCTCTTTCCCGGGCCACATCAACCAGCTCTGACTGGGGGGATCCCGAGGCGTTCCCAGGCCAGTGTGGAGATATAATCTCTCCACTTAGTCCTGGGTCTTCCCCGTGGCCTCCTCCCAGCTGGTCGTGCCTGGAACACCTCCGTAGGGAGGCGCCCAGGGGGCATCCTTACTAGATGCCCGAACCACCTCAGCTGGCTCCTTTCAACGCAAAGGAGTAGCGGCTCTACTCCGGCTCTACTCCGAGTCCCTCACGGATGACTGAGCTTCTCACCCTATCTCTAAAGGAGACGCCAGCCACCCTCTTGAGAAAACCAATTTCGGCCGCTTGTATCCGCGATCTAGTTCTTTCGGTCATAACCGAGCCCTCATGACAGTAGGTCACGAAGATTCAGACAGATAGTCAGACAATGTCAACCATAATAATCAATACTTTAAAAAAGCACCACTTCTTCCATCATTTTCTGTCCTACAACTGCTTACTTTATTTGTCCACAGTGCGCTGCTTTTTTACCTTTTTAACGTCATTAAAAAAACAAAATAAACCATTTTGTAAAATACATTAAACAGTAAAGCCTACCAGAGTTCTTAGCAGTTCAGGTTCTGGGTGTTTCAGTTCAGAGAGTAGAACCCAAATGCAAGACACGAGGCAGGCATGTTGAATTGAACATAAGCCAAGCTTTGATAACAAAAGCTGGTTCCAAAAACGAAACTGACAGCCAACAAAAACTGATGAAGCACACAGCGGCAAATCCAAGAACACTGGATAATACAAAACAACTAAATGAAGAACAAACCGGCAGACAATGACACGAGGAACACCAGTAACAACTGACTTGACACTGAAACAGGGAAACACACTGACTAAATACACAAGGAACTAATTACTACCCCGGTAGCAACTAATCGGGATCCAAACTAACAAATAAACAAACTAATGAATCTCAGGTGTGGTGGAAAACAGGTGGGAAAAATAACAAAGGCCGGAAGTAAAACAAAACATGACACAAGGGGGAGAGTGAACTTTCAAAATAAAACAGGAAAAAGACAAAGCCAAAAACCCATGACCAGAACAATAGGGGTTACGTTCCTGCAAGGTGTGAGTACCTCAATCCCTGTTCTTCACTGCACAAAAATGCTACTAACCAAGCCATTAATTCTTTTAATTCTTGCACCTCATTTACAGATTTTTCTATGTTGAACAAGAATAATATTTGGGATTCTAGATTAAAGCTCCACTTATCAGTTTGTTTTTTTGGGGAAACTTGGGGGCAGAACTCAACATCACTCACGCATTTGACTTGTTATAGCCTTAAAAAGTCAATATGGCTAATTTAGTCATTAGTTGTCTATTTGTAGCACACACAGATCAACATTAGTATTTATTTGGAGCTATATTACACCTGATGAATGGACGTATGTCCAATATTCACTCTCCTTTTAGCTCAGTTTTGGTCTCCACCCACTCCTGAGAGGTATAATTGGGTCTTAAGCTGCTAAAATTAGCTGCTAAATGCTCCACTATGTTTACCAGCTAGATGCTTACTTTGTCTGTCTGCTGTCTGGTGCTGGGCAGGTAGCGTACAGTCAATTAATGAGAGCTTATTCATTGAAAACAGCTGCCTGCTGCTGCTGGAATACTAAGTTGATGAAAACATTGAGACTGAACCAAAACAGTAAAGCAAAACAATGAGCTGAAAGATGCTAAAATACTTTGTAAAGTTTAGGAGAACCTCAGTGTTGGGTGATAATTATCTGTGGACTCATCAGTGTAAGCGACACTTTTCACATCACACATAATCATTTTAGCCATTGTTTATATAAATGAATTGATTAGTGCAGTTTTTAATTACTTGCTAAAATGTAATTTGTACTCTGTGATGAGAATTGGCACAACACAGTTTGTTGACTCATCTTTGAGTGTCATAACATGTTGTCTGACAAAATCAGAAACAGCAAAGCAGTTCAGCTAACAGGCATATTGACAGCTGACTGTTATTGACAGGTGAACCTCCTGCAGGTCAGCAATTAAGCTGGAAAATCACCGGGGGGCCTAATTTCTAACAAGTCCTTGCTGACAGCAGGAAACTGGGAATGATGTAAAGTGAGTGCTTTCCATTCAGGGTTGGATTTTATGGAAAGGTTCTGAACTGTTTCCTCTCCGCTGTAAGAAATTACCTGAGCTCTGACCCCTTCGCCTGATAAGGTGGACACACAGGCGAGGGTCCAATTTATCTCCCAGGGACCTGCCGCTCACTCATGAATATTTACGATATTTCTAATGCGGTGCACTTAGGTCAATAGGACTGCACTTAGTAATCAACAGCGAAGCTATAGGTTAATAACTGCAATTTATTTTTTGTCCCCCCCGGCCTAATCTGATTAGATTAAGATGAAATTTTCCGGTTGTAGTTGATCACAGGGAATCGGAATCGAAGTGCTCTAACAGATGACACATGCAGCTTTTAAATGCAATGTGTAAATGTGAAAGGACAAGGCAGAGGCGGGAGCAGCTTTGTAGTGTCTCTGATGTGACTGATAATGTTTCTGTACATCCCGGTCGCACTAAGTGGCTGCTCACTCTGATGTGCAGTGGTTAAGATAGGTCTCCGATAGGTCTGGACGTGTGAAGTCAACGTACAATATAAATAAATAAAAGAGTAGAGCTCTTGGCTTTGAACACAGTGCTTCCATTGTGCTGCGTTACCTAATTATGCCAGGCCATTCTGCTGACAGACGGAAAGTGCACTGTGATGCCCAAATCAGGACCCCGTATTTCACTTCCCCTCTCTCTCCTTTTTAACCAACGGTAGTATATTAAACCAGAAATCCGGTGGTTGATTTTCAAAGAGACTTGATTAAACCCAGGAAATGGAACATGATTTCCCATTTAAAATGCATAACAGGCTAACACTTAAGTAATTTAAATCCCCTCTGCCGGTAGAGCGGTTGGTTTCTGCATCAGATTGAATAATTTCACCTTAACAGCATCAATCCATTTCATTTCAATTTGATAGCAAGCGGACTGAGTGAGTGGTAGCACCCTGGTGACTGTGAGTGTGTTTTCTCTTAAAGGTTTGCCAATCAAAAAGACAGGCCTCCGGAACGTCGCTACCGCTGCTGGTAATTAAACTTGTTTGACCTTCCAGTTTGCTCTAATTGAAAAAGGGCTGAGGAATGAAGATGCTTTTGTGCATATTAATTCTCTATTAGTGTTAAAAAAAAACTTTTCACTAACCTTTCAAATATTTTCTTATTCTATATCTAGCTTAATACAACAGTGGCAGATGTATGATGCGTTACCGCTGCGTCGCCACCACGTCGCCACCTTAAAACTATTAGGTTTGTACATTAAAAATGACACTGAACATTGTGAATATGGGACATAAACAAACAGCTGATTGTAACGTGACACACGGGACACAAACAGCAGTCTCCTGGATGAAAGCCTTGTGTTTTGCCATGTCATCACACTCCTGTTGCACTTTCCCTGAGGGTTTACTGTTGCTACGGATGGGTTTACATTATAGTTAATGGAACGCCTGGTGCGTTTCATACCCATGCTAAAGGGTGCCGTGTGTGGTGGTACCGAACACGAACAGCCGTGACAAAGCCTCGGTATTTAACGCCCTGGGAATGAGAACGGGCTGCCCTTTCCAAATCTGCGGTAGCGTGAGTCGCCGAGTGCAAAACCATGGTAACGCCGTTCGCCTCGTCCCAGAGGCCATCCTTACCATAATAACACTACTTCAGGAGCAACGGAAGTCAGACTCCGCTACCACGGTTTTGCACTCTGAGGCTCATGTTACCACAGTTTCACAAGCGTGTTGGAGAACTACGGTGGCATTCAGGTAACGTAAAAACACTCTCGCTACAGCCAGTGTTTGGTTTGTCTGTTCTGGGCTACTGTAGAAACATGGCAGAGCGACATGGCGGACTCGGATAAAAATGTACTCTCACTCTCTTATACGCCATCAAAACTTTCTGATGATGACAAAAACAGTCATTCCTTCAGTGCAGCAAAATGTTAAAGTCAAGCAGCGAGGAATGCTCTCAGTCAGACCTCTCACTTAATATTGGTGGCTGTACAGTTGTCAAAAAGGAATATGTTAGAATCTCGGCGTTACCTTTGATCCAGTCCTCTCATTTAACAAGCCCCAGAAAGCAATATCCCTACGAGCATATTTTCATCCCAGAAATATATCTCCAGAATCTGTAATTCCCTTTCTACCTTTCCTGATGTAGTGGCTAAGACTTACCCATGCTGCTGCAGTGAACTACGCTGTGGTGGTCACATCTCTAGATGCATAAAAATGTACATATTTAAATCTGTACAGATAGAGTACGCATGCAAACTAGAAAATATGATCCTCGATATCGCATCACCATTCACATTGTGTAACTGCCTCTGTCATAAAATCTTTAAGAGGGCACCGACCCACAATACATCTTTGGTTTATTATTCGATAAACCCACAGGAACTCTCTATGCAGCCTAATGGCTACAGGAATTATTGTTACCCAGTATCAAAAGCTGGGAATGAAAGTTTCTTATTTCTCACAGAACCAAGACTTTTAAGCCAGAGGGGGCAAAAAAAATCAATTTATTTGGCACAGCTTTCGATCTACTTTACCTCCCATCGCACGAGCAGTTGCTCTCCCCTTTCCTTTCTTGACCTGAGTTAATTTACAGTTTCAATTTAGGCGTTTAGCTGACACTCCCATTCAAAGTAATTAACAGCGAGGGAGCGAGTAGAGTTCACAAATTGTTCAAGGACACTTCGAACACGTCACTGGCAACGGACATCATTTGTAGCTGTTAGCGTTAATGAACCACTGACCCAGTTATAGAATGATTTCTCTCCTGAAGACCACCACAACATTATCTTAGGCATTTATCCTCAGCTATACAATAAATTAACAGCAATGAGCATTGATGGTTTTAGTGGCTCACATAAGGAGGACACTTATTGTACGTTTAGCATCCATAAATACAAACACTAAGTGTGTTTGTACGTGTGTGTTTGTGGGTGAACACAAGGTCTATCATTTCTGATGCAAGCTGCAGCCTCTGCGGAGTATTTTTCTTCTTGTGTAAACCTACAGTGCTTGCAGAGACAGACCTATGAACCCACACAACAGTTAGGACCCTTTTCACCAACAGAAAGCAAAAATAAAAGCAAGTTCCTCATTCCTCTCCCTGAGACTGTTGCATTATTGGCAAAGCGGCGCTGCAGCAGAGGGCTCTGGTGAAAAAAACAAATCATGGTAGCACGGTACAAAAAGTTGGACAATAGCAAAATGCTGCATCATCTGGCACAAACTGTTCTGACTAATCAAATGCATGCAAGTGTGCAAACCACCAATGTGCTGCTTTCTTTGCCAACATCTAGATCACCCTTACAAAAAAGAAGTTTTTTAAAGTGTGCTACTAGTATACGTCTTTTAGACTTAAAGGGACTATCTGTAACTTTCAGAAATGCTTGTTAACAGCGACACCTGTGGCCGTGAAATCAATGAAAGTCAGCGTCGAGCTCGCACTTGCTCGCTCTACATAGACATGAACGAGCATCGCTCAAAACAGTGAGGCGACACACGTCAGCTAAAACCACAATATCACTCTATATTTCAGCTGCTTGGCAGTAAAGTTAGCTGACCAGACGAAGGTCTCTCCATGAATCACTGCTGATGCTAGTGTTGGCTTTTCCTGCCTCAGCGTAGGCTGAGCGCAGGCTGAGGCAGCGGGGCTCCGCAGCGAGTAACGTTGTCGTCTCCACCTGCAGCCGGAGAGAGCAGGGAGACACCGGCACCTGGTCGGTAACGAGGCGACAACGTTACTCTCTGCGGAGCCCCGTCACTTCACAAGACACGGGAAATCTCTGTTGGTCTGGAGGAGCTGCAGCATTTATTTCTGCACAAACGTCCACAGTACATTCAGTAGGTATTCTCAGAGCTAAACTAACTCTTCTGCAGTGTGGAGTGAGCGCGCGTTCACGCCTAGAGATGGAGCGAGTACGCGAGAACGCGCTGTGTCTGAGTGAAGGCAAGCAGGCAGAGAAGGAGAGGCTCCGGCCACACGCGAGCGTGCATATACGAGCGCGCATGTGTCCCGACCCGGTACATTTATACGCTTAAAAAGTTACAAACAGTCCCTTTTAAATAAGAAAGTATACTTTCAGTTTATTTTTTATGTACTTACAAGAGTTGTACTTAATAAAATTACACTTAAATATACTTTGCTTTTACTGACAAGTTTAAAGAAAGTATATTTGGCTAAGTACTATAAGGTGACTTAAAGAAAACTTACAAGTATACTTGCTGTAAAAACGTATACTCTAAAGTGAACTTTCATAAACAAAAAAATGGGCTACAAGTATATAACTAGTAAACTAACAGCATACCTATAAGTTCACTTGTAGTATAGTTCATATTATAGTTGCAGTACAAAATACAACTTGGATGTAAACTAGTTGTGTACTCAAAGTTTACTACTCTTACAATTAATTTATACTTTAAAGTTTTCTTTTATACATTAAAAAGTGGGCCAATTTAGTCCCAAGAAGTATTGAAGTAGTGCACTTACAAGTATACTACTAGTACATTGATATTAGTATACTTATTGCATACAGTATACTACCGATAAAAGACAACAGTCTCTGTTTACCAAACTGCCGAAGAAGACCAACGCAGCAACAGAGGCTTTGTTTAGTGGCCCTTCGCCTATGGCGGGATAACAGAGGCGATGACTGCTGTGGCTGAAACGTTATTAAAGGACCATGAAAGTAAGACAGATATTATGTCTGCTATTGGCGATGTACAACTTGGCGCTGTTAGGAGCTCTCGGCCACTTTCATTTTGTAGAATTGGCTCTCAGAGGAACGAAGGTTGGAGACCCCTGGTATAGAATGAATAAAAACATGACCGCTGTTGTGTTGAAGCATCAGGCCTCAAAGTATCAAGAAGAGTATGAACCACCATGCAGTTTCTGGGCATTTAATAAGCTTGGACTGTATTTTATTTTTCATGCGGACCCTGGAGCAACATGCAGTCTGATAGTACCTTACCCTCAATAGGCCCTTTTCACAGCAGACATTTTGAAATGTCATATCAGGGTAAATACAGGTGTAGTTGATCAAATTAAATATGGTCCCGTTCTATTTAGGGTCACAGCCGTTCCAGTGAGCCAGCCTGCACAATACTCAGCGCGTTCTCATTCCCAGGGAGTCAAATATCGACGCTTTGTTACGGTCATCAGCGTTCGATATTGCCGCAAAAGGCACACTTTAGAGCCTATATGCGATGCACCGGGCTTTTCCATGAACTATAATGTAAATACGTCAACATTATGCTCAGAGAAAGTTGTGTGGTGACATAGTTTAAAGAGCGAAAGAGACACATAGAGCGGATGGGACGGGAGGTGGATGGGTCCAACAAACACAGGGCTT